>NW_008824356.1:6813302-6822628 GCF_000699105.1 Pygoscelis adeliae | reverse complement strand
CATTGGCTCTCCCCGATATCCCATGTGATGCTGGGCCACACCATGTCACAGAGCTCATGCATGGCTGAGCAGAATTAGGGCTGTCCAGTCAGCTATAAATCTGCCCTGATCATGACCAAATTTGTAACTTTAATATCTTTTTAAAAACCTATCTGTGTAATACATATACAGCAGTTATTACACACACAGCCACAGACATGTAACTTCACCTGCCAATGGTATACATTTGCTCCTGGCATGCCAATCACTGCTAACTTGGTTAATCACTGCTAACATTGCACCACAATAGCACAAAGCCAGGGCTGCCCGTCAACCATCAGCCTTTCTTCTGGGAAAGGGCTGTGAGCCAGTTAGCATATGAAGTTCACCTTTTCCTGTTATTTCTACCTGGTACCACTTTGGTACTCTGGAGCCTACTACCAGCTATACCACTGAGAATCTTCTCTGGGATCCTACCAACAGCATTTCCCAGTCACAAAGCCATGAATGTTACAGGAAATGAACTCTGCTAAAGGAAGAGTCTTTGATCCCATCAACTGGAGACCAAAGTTGGCTCACTCATTCACTGCCTGATACCTAGGATCCTGGCTATTCCCTGTTCTACTCACCTACCATCCTCTTTCTGTAGTCTCTTCTGGCTAGAAAAGCAGTGGGAAAGCCTACATGAAGCCACCCTTGCTTTCGTCTCATCCATCCACTGAGCTGTACAGCAACAGTATCAGTCTACTTGCTATAGTACCTTTAATTGTTACACAGCCATACTTTGAGGAAAAGTGCCTTTTATTCCATCCCTGATGACTTCTGCTTAATAGTCTGTGCTCAGACACACACATGGTATCTTCATTTATTTTCCTGAGTAAAGTCAGATCCTTAAGACAAGGCAGAACTGTCTGAGAATATCACTCATCCTGGATCGAAACCAATCTCAGTGATGACAGCTACAACAGGCAGTAACAGCAAGAAGCAGACAGAGCTGATGTATGTCTCCTGAGACCCTACCTGTGAGGTGGACCTCATCTCCCATCTCTCTGAAAGGCGAGCCACTTACCCATGGCTCCCACAAACAAACAATATTCAGTCCAATAAAAGCAAGGATTGTCATGGCCAGACTGGAACCTAACTGGCTCAGGAACATCCTCCTGACTGGCACAAAGAGATAAATGGTTTTCATCAATTAAGCTATTGGGTGTCCTACTACCTTGCAGAGGCAGAGGATGCTAAGATTAACAGACTAGCTCAGCACCCTAAGAGTCAATGCTTTCAACAGTTGGAGTTCTACAGGTTTTCCCTTAGCATCACCACAGCCTCTTCCATGCTTAGCTTCATTCAGCTGTTCTTTGTCCAGGTGCTGGTTTCACAAAGCACTCTGAAAGCAGAGAAACTGCACATTAGACTTCTGACATAAGGCAGATATCAAGCTGGATAGTAGGAAAGCAGAGTCCAGACATTACCTGCAGGGCTAGCACAACATCTTTGGTAGCACAAGCACATACGGCAAACCAGAGAGAGGAAACAGCAAAGCTGGGATGTCTCAGAACAAGCATCTAATCCATCCACCAGTGTGAACATTACTCCTGGTCTAAGTACTCCATTTCAGACAATGCAGATAGCTTTCCCCCATGCCTGTAATCCCATGCTCAGAATTAAATTCCAAGAAGCTCTTTCCTTCCAAAATGTCCAATAACAAAGGAAAGATTTTGCTGTTGGAAGCTGCATCATAATTTTAAGCTGCAAGTCTGGTTCACTTCCCTGTAGAGAAGCTGGAAGGTGGAAGAACCTTGCACCACTGAAATCAATTATTTCCTCAGGATGCCCCTGAGTGTTAACAAAGTACCAGTCCCTCTAACCCTGACGTGGCCATTGGGAAAATGCTCATTTCCTGTTTTCAGATGCAGTTAATCAGCACAATGACCTGGCTTGTTCAGTATCCCACTTCTTTCCACCTCAGAATAACCATCTTGTGCAGCTCATCACCTTCCCGCTATCCTAAACCACTTCCACAACCTAGTCTGTCTGTGACTGGCCTCCAACAGCAGCCAGTGTTTCCTGATCCAGAGAGTCAAGCCAGAGTCGACCAGCAACTATGCTTGTGTGGAAAGAGAAGGTGGAAAACGATAATCTCTCAAAGTGCACACTAAATAGTGTCACTCTGCACTCGATTTTGCACGATATAAGCATCTTATAGTCTATGCAAAATGCACAGACCAAAGCAGAGTAAAGCTGAGGCGTGTATATACATATATATTCCTGTTCACTTCCTTCCATTCCCTCATGCTGAAAAAGAAAGAAGCGACTCCTGAGTTGCTTATTCCCTCCAATAGTGCAGGCTATGGGGCAGATGCTCCAGCCTGCCCTATGTTCTCTGCCCTCCCCTTGCACATATAAATGCTTCCCTTTATCTTAATTTGCTCTTTCATCTTGAGCTGTCTCCCACTTGAACAATGCTCATTAAATCCACTCTTTTTTCTCTTTTTGGAGAAATATTACTTCACCTGCACCTCTCCTGTCTGTGAGGATGGAGCCACACTTGTCAATCGTTCAGACAGATTGGAATCACAATCCTTCAAGAGCACACAACTTCTCCACTCCCAGCCATTTTTTGTGTTTTAATTGAAAGCACTCTCTCTCTCTTTCTTTCTCCCCCTGCTAATAAAAGAGGCTCTAACTTGTTATACCGATGTGCAGTAAGAGCTGAGCAGAAGACAACTCTGGTTGTGCTGCCAATAAACTTCCTTCTGCATCCCATCCGCCCAAAGGGACTCTTATTCCATGGTTCAGGAGGAGCAGTAGTGGCCCCTTTCTACCGAGATCTTTGAGGCTTACTGTGGTCTCCTGCAGCTCTTCAGCTCCCAAGCAATAGAGCTGAAAGTGCTAACATAGCAGCAACATCCCTGTAGTTCCTAAGGAAGGGAGCAGTTTCCTCAGCCTTCTGCTCTTCTGATGGCTCTGTTAGCGTGTCTGAGAAGCTTCCTTATCCCTTTCCCAGCTTTCTGGAGATGTTCCGCAAAGCTCTGCCCACAGTGCCTACCCCCACCGCTGCATCTGGATAATAGCTCACATAAAATTCCCACCTCCTTTCTGGTGACTCGTAGTTCTTCCTCTGTACACTAGATCAGCCTGCTTCCAGCCAAACTGCAATTTCAGCCTGTCTCTCTGACACCTTCTTTCAGATAGTCATCTCTCTGTTCACATTCAACAAAGCTAAAGCACAGTTCCTAATCTTCTCACTCAGACCATCCCTCCTGTCTCCTTTCTCATCACAATGGACGATGTCACCAACTTTCTGTCAAGCATGCCTGCAGCCTTGGCCTTGTCATCAACATTGACCTCCCTCCAGATCTCATTTTCAGGCCGGGTCTGAATCCAGTACCAGACATCGAGTACTAATGCTCACAAGTGACAGGTGACAATAATCCAACTGTTCTCCCCCTGTTCCCCAAAAAGTTCCCATTTCTCTTGAGCCACACATGTAATAAGACACATGGGGATCTCCAACATACCCAGAACCCCTTGGTTGAATTCCTGCAGACATATTCCCAAATGACATATTACTCCTACAGATGCCAGCAGCCTGCTGCAAAGACAGCATATTTGGAAAGAATCATCAAATCATAGAACAGCCCAGGTTGGAACGGACATCAAAAGGTCACCTGGTCCAACCTTTCATGGGAAAGGGAGCCTAAATGAGATTATCACATCTTGAAAACCTCCAGTGATGGGGACTCTACCACGTCCCTGGGGAGGTTGTTCCTGTGATTGATAGTTCTCAATGTAAAAAATTTCTTTCTTATATCAAGATGAAAACTCTCCCAAAATGCCACAGAGAAGAAGAAATGCCACAGAGATGGGGCCAGTTGGCACATTAAGCATGAAGGTAAGATTTAAGAAAGTACCCAGAAGCAAATGAATTTCCAAGACCATTTTGACTCCAGGCATAAACACATCCCTGCCATGCACTGGCTGAAACCTGAGTAGGAAAGGGTCAATGGACCCACAACAAACAGGCTCCACTGTTAGTCACAGCCAGGCAGAGGGAGGCTCTGCCGAGGACTGCAGAGATGCCCCAAGGGCCCTGTCAACAGTAAGCCTGCACAACAGCAGCAGTCCTCTGAGAAATAAACAGCTGCCAGAGCCTGAGGATATATAGGGACCTTCGGGAACACACATCACCTGTGCCTCATCTCAAATGCCTCTGATTCAGCTTTGAAAGCCTGGGGGCTTTGAGAAGTGTATGAGAGAAGAAGGGGCGGGGGAGAAATGTCTATAGGCAGGTTATGTGACTATACAGAGAGTGGTGAGGGGATGTCTAGGGGTATATGTTTGGAAGAGATGGGCTACAAGCATCTGATCGGCAAGCAAAGCTGTGCCAGGGCTTGTGCAGAGAGTTAAGGAGGAGGCATGGGGCAGTGCATTTGTGTGCACAGCTTGTGTGGGGAATGGTAGGCAAAATCCTCCATCCACAGAGAGGCAAGTGAAGAACAGGGCTAGGACAGGTGTTTGTGTGTATGTGCAGAGGCAGGGTGTGCAGCGGTAGTAAGGGCTACGTTGCAGGGTACATATCTGGCAGGACAACACTGCATATATGTGAGTATATGCTACACTGACAGTCCCTTCTACTCCAGCTCCTAAAACAGAGAGAGAGGCATACTGAGTGGACTATGAGTCCTATGTGGAATACTTTTATGTGTTTCCTCAGAAAGGGATGAGGGAAAAGTGTTTCTAAGCAGGGAATGCCAGAAGCAGCATGGCACGATCCAGCAGCCTGTCACCAGGGTTGACAGAGGCACATTATAATGAAAACACTCAGAGGGCAAAGCCCAGTCCCAGCCAGATTCTGCCCAGCTATGTCCCTTCCTCAGGCTCTGGTCATAATTACATCAGTGCAAGCGTGATAAAGTTTTATTGAAGCACAGCATTGCCCCAGAGTAATAGGACAGGAAAGTAGGAGTGAGGATCTGGGGTGGACATGGAAGTATATGTAGCCTGGCAAATGTGGGCAGCTGTGCCTGAATTGAATTCGTATCAAGAAAGGGATATAACGAGGTGACTACATTAGAACAAAGATGCTAAAAAAGTAGTAAGCCCGGCTGAAGATGTAAAGCTCATAAGCCAGTTACTGGTGCTGACTGTTGATGGGATACTGAAACACCTGCACACCTGGCAGGCCAGTCAATGCCAGAGGCACAGCTGTACAGCAGTCCACATCACAGAGAACAAGGTGCAGAGACTGAAGAGAAGTTAAGGTAGAATAACTTACAAAGAGATCTGGATGGAACCCTGGAGTTTGTATCCTTTGCAGCCTACTCTCAGAAAAAATGTACAGAGATCCAGAAAAGTTGTTCGAGAGAGACAATTGCACAGCAAATTAAATCCACAACTGACTCTGCCAACAGCATCACTGGCACCATGCTGGGGAAGGGGTTCCATGCATCCCCTAATGACCAGTCATACAAACCCTGGAGCCCACAGCTCTCTGCGCTGATCCAGAGAGGAAAGTCCTATGCTAAGCCAGCCACATCATTTCCTGCTTCTTTCTTGTCAATCTCTCCTCTGAATATCAACCTCTCCTTTCTTCTCCTGCCCATACTTCCCCTACTTTTCGTGTCTCTGCTCTGATCCACCTGCTTCTTCTACAGTTTATTTATTATCTATCTCTTCCTCCTCTTCCTCCTATGTTTTTTCCCTTGCCCCCAGATCTTCTTGTTGGGCTGCCAGGTCCCTGGTTCAGTGGTGTAACTCAGCTGATTTACTCTCGTTGAAGCAGTGTCTGCTCTCATGTAAATCACCCTCCAAACCCAGCCTGTGAAATGGGCTTGTTCACTAAACTCTATGAATAGGAAAGTAGGCACAGCTGGCCTATTCATAATCAACATAAAAAATAGATTAGCACTTTACAGATTAAACATTATCGTTTTAACAGTTAACATAAATCAACTACACTTACAGGTCTAGCATTGCTGCTGCCACTGCAGGGTGACAAGCATTGCAAAGGGAAGGGCTGCCAGTCCGGGGTGCAGTGGAAAAAGCTCGTTTGTCTTCCACCTTGAATGTAATTTCTCCTCTGGCACCCCCAGGGTGTGCTGCTAGAGGTTGTTACAAGGAGAAAAGTGGGCTAAGGAAACAAAGGTAGGGGGTTAATTTTGTTTAATTCATATGCAGCAATCCAGCAACCCACTATTCTAGAGCCAGAATCCAATTGCCCTACTTCCCTCCCTAGGGCTGATGCAGCTCAAAAACAGATGGAGCAACAGTCAGCCCCTGGAATAGGAACAGGACACGGAGCCTCTAAATGCTGACTGGTATCTAGCTCTGTTTCCTATAGTCCAAAATCATTGGGCTCCTGTGGATGAGGTAAAGCAGTTTGGTGGATTCTATCTAATGTAAGCAGGGGCACCCGTCTCAAAAAACACCTCGTCATAACCGGGGGAGCCACCTCACCAAAGAATGTCTGAGGACTGAGATCCATTCCAGACATGCCCCATGAAGAGCAGAGCCAGGAGAGAGTAGCCCAGAGCCTGCTGCTGGTCAGGCTGCACCTCCTCCTTCACTGGGTACAGGACACTACGTCGCTGGAGAAGCTCAGCCCAACACGCTGTATCAGTGTGCTATGTGTAGTCAATGGAGACATAAGGCCCACAGAACTAGTACAGTCCATACCCTTCCCTTCCTCCCTGCTCACTCCGTGAGAACCACCCAGTGTCTCAAATGTTTAGCTTGGAGCAGCTAACCTGTAATTCCTGAGCTGGTCCTGATGATTGCAAGGGATTGACAAAGGCCTTTGACAGGATATCCCATTAAGAACCAGCCTCACAGCTCTTTCAAACAAAAAGAAAAAAGAAGAGGAAGAGGTTAGGTTACGGTCCAAAGGACAAAAGACAGCCTGGGACAGGACGCATGGGCTTAGAGGTTTTCTGGGCAGCCAGGGCAAAGACACTAGCCGTTTACAAAGGACACGGCAGCAAAAGTTACACGGAGAGACTTCTTTAGTATAATCCCTCTCAACAAGCCCTGGTAATTTTCATTGCTCTAGCATCCTTCTAGCCTTTCTTGATAAATGGGAATAACCGTTAATAGAGCTGAACCAATCAGTCACATCCAATAAGGTGTTTGGCAAAATTAGCTTTGTTCTCCACTCACAACTGATACCACCTCAGTTTCATTCATTATCTGAAATAAGCCAACTAATGTATATTTTCTACTAATCATTTGAAATTTGGGAGGGTTGGTGCTGAACAGCTTCTTCCAAGAACTTGCCAATTTGAGATGGAGTGGTTATGTGAGCTTCGTAAGGGAGAAACTCGTGGATTTGCTTCAGCTGAGCTCTCCTGGCACAAGCAATAGGTCATGTGAGTTTATTGCTTCAGTTGTCACAGGTTTGGCTCTGAACCATGCATCCTGTGAAACCAAAGCACTTGCAAAGCTTACAGAAAATAAGTGCAAAATGTGCTTAATGTTCACAAACATAACTCGATTTCCAAAAGGAACATGAGAAAACTTCCTCTCTCTCAGGCTGGCCTGCCTACTAGGGACTGACACACTTTGCTCACTAATGGTGGAAAGACCTTTGAGACCCCTGAGATCCCAATTTTTGCTTCAATTCTCAAAATACAAAAGCATGTTTAGTGTGAGACTTCCCATGAAGAGAATTTCCAATGTTCTCACCCACAGCAGCTTTTTCACAGGGAGGAAAACCTGCAGGCAGGGTTGAAGTGCTTTCTATAGCTCAGCATCCTTCCATGGAATCAGGAGCTGTCTCTCAGACAGATCCCAGAAGTGCCACAAAACACAGCTTATTAGATCACTGTACATCTTAAAAATTCATAAAAACGCTACGTGTCTATTCTGTGTGTTAGGAAAATGCAGATATGTCAAGGTCAGGCCCTTGACATATTTTATCTTATGTCATTTGTTTCATCTACAAATAACCTATTGCCAAAAGTCGCCAGACTCACTGCATCGTGTTTTCATGTTCCCAATGGGTCAAGAGCCAAGTAACTGGGCAGATGTAAAATTCTGAAAGAAAATAGGAGATGCTAACCAGGCAGAATAAAGTAGGATATTAAAAGATCAGTGGGCAGGTAGGTGATAGGATTCCCTGCTCCCTCAGAGAAAAATCAGGCATACTAAACCCAGCCTGTGTCTAGATCAGAGCACCAAGTAAGACTACTTCTGAGTGTATCAGCAGCAGGCTTTGAAACAGAAGCTAGTGCCTCCACATGGAAGCTCAGTGTTTCTGCCCCTGCCCAGATCCTGCTGTGTCATAAATGCATAGAGATTGCTGAGCAAATGAGACACACACCATGTTTGAAAAAAGAAAGTCTCCATATGCAAGAAGGCCACATAAGGACTACTAATCCCAGTAGTGATTTCCAGTGATTGTTTGGAACTGGAAGGGTTACCCATGTGCTGAGAGGTGGTTTCTGCCAATGGCTAGAGCACTGCTGTGCAGCACATCCACCACCTCAGCAGGACGTGGACACTGAACACAGCCCAACACAGCTGTGGTGTCCGTTGCCAGCCAAGATTTATTTGCATCAGAACAACACTTCAGGTGTCATCAAAACTCTGAGAAAACCATACTGAAAAGAGCTTACCATCTGCACACAAGGCACTGTGAGCCAACAAATTCCATGCAGGTATGTCATACACTAACCCCCAGGCACCTAAAGAATTTGTAAATTAAAGAAAAAAATGTCACTAAGCCTGCAGATCAGAACTACTCCTTGCCAGGCCATTCGCCATTGCATTTTCTGGTCTCAAATCTTTCACTTCCTTGCAGAAGACCCCCCAAAAAATCCTTCAGAAAATCCACTGTCCAACCTCCTGTATTGTAAATATTATTAACTTGAAGGAAGCCAAAGGAGATTATCCTCTAACCTATCCACAAAACCTTCCCTCTTTTAGGCAATGGGGCTTAGAACACCCAGGAAGAGGCTGCCATGAGCAGGACTCGGCCAGATCCTCCCCCAGGAGCTGTGAGCAGAGAGAAAACCCACAGAAGCAGGGAGTACCCTGTCCCAAAGCTCCCCTGGCAATAAGGACACCAAGTCGTCCTCGGCATGACACTAAGGGTCAGTAACACTGGAGCTTGCAAATGGAGCAAGCAGGGACACAAGGAACAACCTGAGCCACACAAAGCTTCCTGTTTGCTTTCCCCATCTGCACTTGGCAGTGGAGCAGCAGTTCTGGGCAGCTACTGCCTGCACAAGGGCTCAGCGTAGAGGCAGCCACACTGAGATCTGCCAGCAACAGGGACCTCTTACAGGGCAGGGAGAGCACGGCAGAGGCTGCAGCAGCAGCAGGGTCTGCACACGCAGCCGCTCCCG
>NW_008824356.1:6802632-6813219 GCF_000699105.1 Pygoscelis adeliae | reverse complement strand
CAGCAGCAGCAGGATCTGCACAGCCAGCCGCTCCTGCCTTTCAGTTGAGTAATGTGGGCCCATTTGTTCTGGGTGACATTAATGCTATTCGCCATCCATCTCAGACTCTTTAAATTACCTTTTTATGGCCAAAATCCTTTTCATAATTGATAAAAATCTCTTTTTTATATCCTGAGTTATTGAAAAAAATCTGAATTTTTTTTATTCCTCATTATAGTTTTAATACAAATGTGTTTTTTATTGACGGCTGCTTGGAAGCCCTGACGGGCCTACTGAGAGGCTCAGAGGGGTGGGAGAAGGGCCAAATTCTCCCATTCCACTTTCCAGCCCCTCACGCTGTCAGAGTAATGGCCACCACAGCCCAGCCTCCACTCTGGTAGGTAAAGGAGGGTGGATAACATCATGCAGGAAGAGGAGATTTCCTGTGATGGACATAACACCCATAGCAGGCAGAAGAGACTCTTGCTGACCTAAATCTAGTTTCCCCGTGTCTGTTAGGGATGTATGCAAGGGCCAACTTCACAGAGCACCCCAGCACAGCATTGCTGGAGTGGGATACTTAAGGACAGAACGAGGGTCACAAGCTACAGGAGACCTGGGTGTTCAGCAGAGCCATTCAGCATCAGTCCCACAGCCCCAAGCAACCACAAGAGCGACTATGCACTGACTGTGCTGCACATCAGTGCTTTTGGGCAGAACACTTGACCACAAGGCTGTGCAACACCAGAGGAAGCAGGTACGTGTCCCGGCATCCTGGATGGGTTAGACAACACTGCCAGCCTGGGAAGAGGCTTCCTAGGTCCATAACAGGATCTGCAGCATCATGAGCTGAAGACCTTATGATCTAGCAGGGTAAATGAACCTTCTCTAGAGTAACGCATGGAGCCAGCTACAGAAAGTGGCTCATATTCCCTTGGGAACAACTTGGATGCTGTAGGACATGCAGCGTAATACCCAACAGCCTATTGAAGGCCTAGCTGCTCTCCCACAGGGCTGAGCACTGCTTCAATAGTTCTGCAAATCAGAAGTAAGCATATGTCTCACCAGAGCTTAAAATGCTAATCAACAGCTCCAGAAGGAAGGGAATCAGTCCATCCTTCTCCCTGTCACTGGCACAGCAAAGGCTGCCATGCTGTACCAAGAGCGTGTACAGAAATAGGGGTAAAAATAGGAGTCTCTTCTATTCCCTCTGTCTTTTTGCAGACTCCAACAGTTCAAGGGCAGAGAAGTCTCTTGCTGTGGGAATTAGCACCTTGCTCCAGTCTCATTCTAAATCCTTCCCATGGCAGGTTCACATGGGCATACGATTTTTGTCCCTCCCTGTCAAATGGCCATGTGGCATTGCTGCGCATCATTGCAGTGACCATGCTCCCAGGTGTATATGGGTACATTTCAACAGTGGACAAATAAAGCTCATGTACCCAACCTAGAAAACCCTTTGGGAACCTTGGGAGCAATTTAAGGTAGAGGGACAAAGGGCAGCATCCTTCTTAGCCACAGTTTTGATGCAGGGACAATGACTTCTCAGATGAGGAATATCTGTTTCTTACCGCACAGCACTGGTGCTATGCCAGGTAAAAGGGTAGGAATCCAAGGACAGCAAAGCTCTTTAACAGAAGGCTGGGTCCCCCAAGCATCACCATCTGTAAAAATGCATCCTGCTTCACAAACCACAGCACAGGAGGTTCCTCTACCACACGTGTTTTGCTTACAAATCACAGTCAACTTGCTGACGTATCCTGCCCTGCTCAATCAGTAAGCTCCATTATTGTATGGCTGCAGGAGGCTTCTTGTAAATGGCAAAATAGTCCTTGAACAACAGGTAAAAGCTGCAATTAACTGTGGATGAAAACGATGGTCTCCTTGGAGGTGCTGGCTAATCAAGCAATTGGAAACTACTTCCCATTACCTGCACTCCCACAAAGCAGAGCTGGACTGACATCCTTCCAAATGACTGTCTTTCCATCAATTTAAGCCCTTTATACAATTTGGCTTCAGCAGAGACAAGCCTTGACCTCTGGGCTCTCCCCAGACCTTTCTCCCAGCTTTGAACAAAGCAAGCACTGGAAGCAACACAATCAATCACTTGTGTGTTCTCCCTGTGGAGCCTGTTTTGCCTCTCAGCCTTCCTGCAGTGCAGCAAACTCACCAGCAATGGTGTAAGTGTGTGTGCAGATGTGGATACCTGGGGTCCAAGCAGAGAGCTGGTCAGGATTTCTTGGGATCCCTCACTTAACAGCATCTGAGACTGCTCAGCTTCAGCAATTTCCACTCATCTCTGCGACAGCTTCAACAACTGTTAGCAAAAGGCCAGAGATGTGAGGATAAGTCAAGGGCCAAGGAGGAAGGAGAGACCCTCACTCCCACGGCAGGCAAGGCTGGCCCTGTGCCCTACACCAACCCCTCACCCCCCAGGCAAAGACGCAGCCTGGACACAGAGCACCTGGGCAGCCGCGCAGCACAGGTGCACCACCAGCATGGGAAAGACCCTCCCTGAGACAGTGCTGGCCTCATGGGGATGCTAACTTTATCCTTGCCCTAACTCCCAATGGCACAACCTCAGACCAGACATAGGAGCAGGGACCAGAGGACCAGCCTGACGGGAACCTGCCAGAAAGGAGCACTGGGGTATTTCTGAAGGGACAGTGGTGAGAGGGAATGTCTCCCACCAAGAAAAATTACCTCCAACATGAGTAAAAGCCTGGGTAGAGTATGGAGTACACAAACACGCTGAAGGGGAAAATAAGGAGTCTTGGGGAAAAGGTCAGAAAGTTGATTACAAAATGCCAGTGAGTGAGGATGGGCTGGAAGCTGATGAGAAATGGGCTCTGGAAAGCGACATCTTGCTGTACGCAAGAGAGGGATTACAGTGGTGCTGAGTGGGAGAGCTATGCTATGGCCTACTGGGATGTGCAGATCAGATGGGTGACTGCAAACCAGGAGTTATTTTAGGACTACAAAGAGGTAAAAGAGTGTGTTGGCATAGACTGGAGTACACAGTGAAGTCAGGAGATGTCACAGTATCTAAACTCATTATCATTGCACAGTGGCAGAGATGCGAGACCCACAGAGCCATATTAGGGACTGCACCGGACAGCACTGGAGCCAGACAACAAAAAGACACCAATGATATTTGGAAGAGCAGGGTTGTAAAAGCTGCCAAGTCATTCTGCAGCCACTCAGTCCTATGAGGAGGGATGCTCTGGAATGGCCTTGATCAGAGCAGAGAGAAGCAGATTTATTTTTGAAAGGGGAGAGTTTCACAATAGTCCAGTCAGTCTTAGCAATGAGCAATAAGCTCCTCTGAGCACCTTGTCCATGGTAATCACACACAGAAAGACCTACAGGAAGCCTTTCTGACAGACACCAAAGGGCTGTCAGGTGGAACTGGCTTGGCCAAACTCAGAGATGCCCTGGGTTCTGCACCTCTGCTCTGGGACCAAAGTGGCATCACATCCCCAGTATCCCTATATCCCACGGCCGGCTCACTTACCAGCTGTGTCAGGAAGTTGTCTTCCACACACTCCACGAACCCAAGCCAGTCTCTTTCAACAGACCTGCCAGAGGGAGGAAATGCCCCTAATCCTTTTGCTGGCAAAACATTTCTTCCATCACTTCTAGTTTCTAAGCACAATGATATTGCACTTTTAAGGTGCAGCCACTCCAAAAGATTCATCTTCCAGAGCCTCTCATCAGTCTTTCTCCCTAAATGTCTGGTGTCCAAATTTCACCAGAAGCTGCCTGGCTCTGCTCTTTATGCCTTGTTGAGTTAGAGAGCTTAGCTGAACCAGCTATCTTTCCCTGTGTCATTAATAGCCCTGCAAAGAAAATTACAATTGTGGGGTAGGGAACATACTCAGTTTGCATTAATTTTCCATGCCTGATACCTTTTCACTTTCAGAACCTTGTTCAAGCAGGGAAGATGAGAATAGAGGTAGGAGAGACTCTTTCATTTATATCTCATCACCCATTCTTATGCACACAGCTTTTCCCAACTGATCCAAAGAATCCATCCAGAACAAGCCTTACCTGTGGTATCTCCACTGTCTCCCCAGAAGACTCCTACTCTATCTATCTTGCTACTCTACTCTACTCTATCTTGCTGGTGAGCATTTCCAGGAGTCATTGTAAAGATTTCTTTGTGCAGCCTCTCCTACTGCTACTACTCGTGTTGTCCTGAGAATCCCACCCCCACCCCAACCTCTTACATACAACACTCAAGAGAATGATCACCTCCCACCACCACTTAGCCAAACCACTATGGCCAAAATTAGAAAGCCAGCCTCTGCTCACCACCAATTATTTTTATCCCAATGATCCCTGATAGGTACACATATTCACCCTAGACTTAAAACAGGGTTTGACAGGGCAATCCACTAGTCAGCATATATGATGCTTCTCCTTCTGTGTCAGATCAGCACACATGCCATTTGCCTTTAAATCAGTCCATTAGCTCACGCAGCAGAGCTACATGCTGCAGCTCCCAGTCTCCAGCCATGATGCTGGCCTAGAATGGGAGTTCCCCCATCAGCAGGGTGTCACGCAAGTCTGCGTGGTGACAACAGAGCCGTGTCAAACTGCTGTAAACACACCTCACAAGCCCTCTTCCTTTGCTCAAAGATCAGTCCCATTGGCATGCTCTCCATTTACGTCAGTTTTCCTACAAAGCTACTCCATTTGTCAAACATCCAAGCCTCCGCTAAGATTCTCAGGAGTAGGTCCCATCACAAGACAGACTATTTCTAATTGACTGAAGATACAATGCTTCTATACATGAAATTGGCTTTTTTTGATCTTCATGCCCTTTTGCAAGCTCTTGCCTAATTTGTCAGCTTGTCACATTCCTCCCTAGGTATATCTGTATTTCCAGTTGCTATTCCCCCCATTTGTTCCGCACTGATCCAAACTGTATGTAATTACTTCTTGCCTACACTTGAGATTCATCTGAGAAGCCTGCTCTTGTGCCTGATGGAGGAACTATAAGTCTTACCACTGAATTCAAAAGCAGCAGGGTTAGGCCTAGGCCCTTCCCTCACTGTCATTTTCTCTTCTATTTGGATTCGTGTGGAAGTTCCCAGGTGTGTTGCTGGCCCCAAGGGGGAAGGTTTCAGCATCCCCCTTTGCACTCCCCTCTGCTCTGACACTCCACCTTGCCCTTCTGCCATCTATATTTCAGCTAAGTATATTGTATTTAAATTGTACTGAGGATGTAGCTACACTGGAATTAAATTTGTTCCTGAAGTAACCCTATTAAATCCTCTGGGCTCCAGCAAAGACAACTTTGGTGCATTTGGTACCCCAAATCCTTTTTGCTTTTAAATACCTTTATTTGGTACCTTGTAACTAATGGAAATGTGCATTTACCTCTGCTTTTAATACTGCCCAGTTTCACCAGCTCCTTTATTTTTATACATGTCATTCTCTTCATTTCTCTCTTTTATCATTGCTCTCTTTCTCTCATTAGCATTTCATCTCTATCCATTTCTTCACATTTCTACCTTTTTTCCCTTTAAAAAGGTCTGTCTCTTTAAAATTAAATATTGCCCAGCACTGCCCATGTGGGTGAAGTGAATGCTAAGAGGGAAGGCTGCTGTGGAGACTGGATTCGAGCTGCGTCGCTGGTAATCAATGAGGCATGGAGGGCTCGTCTAGCTCCCAAAAAGCTGAGAGAAACCAGGGCATATCAGTGGCAGCTGAACATGCACTTGAAAGAAAAGAAGAGGGCCCACCTCTGAGCACCTGGCTCAGCCTGAGAGATGCCACACAAACTGAGCCAGGGCTGTGGTCATTTAATGGGGGCTAAATCACCTCGGGGTGGCTTTCCGTGGCTTCTGCAGAGGGGAGATTGCCGGATGGAGGCCCAGGGAGCAGCAGGGGTCTGCAGGGAGCAGCCAGCCTGCCCTGCTCCATCTATCCACTGAGCTATGAAACACAGCTGGTACCAGCCATGCTACAAGGATGCAGCGCTGAGAGAGGGAGCATCTTGCAGGTCAGGGGCTGACATTAACCCTGCCATTAAACTGCAGGGAAATATTAGTTGTCATTCCTGACTAGACAATACCTAGGCTCTGAAACTACACATAGGCAGACCCACCCCATCCGAATCTGCCCATAATATCCTCACTAGGTGCAAATACTTCACTTTACCCCATCATGTTACTCCCATACCTCCTCACCATACAGTCACACATCCCAGAACACCCAAAATACACATCCACACTGCTTCCATTCTTCAGCCTCCTGTCTTCCTCTCCCTCACACCCACTTTCTCTTCCATTGCCTTTGCACACTGTTGCCTCCTGCCTCCCTCTCACCACGTCAGTTGTGATCCTTGAAATGCCTGTCCTCAACCTAGGCTGGAGTGTGAGGGGACCTCTTCTTGTAAGGGGCAAGATGCAAAGCAGCAGAATGCCCTCTCTAAATACTGTAGTTACTTCCCTTATATCTAATGAACACCGGCATCCACCTCTGACCTCCGTGCTGTGGGCTGCTGAGGGTTAATAGTGACACAGACTCCTGGGCTACTGTATTACCTGACTGCAAGCACCAGAAGTGATTTATGCTATTATTTTCTTTGGGGGTTAATTAGGGGCTCGAGAAAGTAAAAGGCTGTCAGTGCTAGCTGGAATTGGTCTAATGCAGCCAGGGGAGAGCAGTTGTCCCTCACAGAGCCCTGCTAATATATCTTTGTCCTGAACATCAATATCTCCACTTCCCACCCCTCAGTGTTGCAGACTGACCTCCAGCAACCCTGTTAGTCTTGGCATAACCTCTGGGGTACGCTGCTCTGCTGAGCCCTGCCATTTCCACCTGGCAGCCCTCACACCCTTAATCCTCTGTTATCTTCTCCTTTGCTAAGCTTGCCAATAATGCCCATCAATGGACAGGGAAAATTCACATGGCATTCTCCCAGAGGCAAGGAGGAGATATGTCCCCTTGGTATCTCTTGCAACTGAGAACCACCAGGGACCTCCTTGCTCCCATTTTCCTTCTTCTAGCTGCCCAGGGCTTGCTGAGGCCTCAGAAGCCAACACAGGCTATGGCTGCCCCTACCTCTTTGCCCAGATCCTCGCGGATGACTTGCTCAATCTCCTGCCTGGTGCTCTGCGGGGCCTGGCTGTGCAGCACTTTGAGGGTGCGGGTGTACTCCTCAGGCAGCAGGTAGTCAAGTGCTCCCAGGTGCTGTCCCACCTTGATGAAGGTGCCTCGGTTGGCGCAGCACAGCTCCCGGAGGCGCTCAGCAGAGCGCAGGTGCACCTGCGGAGAGACCAGAACATCAGCCAAGCCCTTTTGCTGTCTGTTACATGCACATGCCCACATATGTACCTTTTATTTGCCCAGTATTTAAACAGACCAGGGATTTCCTTTCTTGATTTTGGGCATCATCATCTAATGTGTCAGCTAAGTATTAGGACTCTGGCTTGATTTAGAGGAGCTGAACCAGACCAGGACAAGATGCTCCAGAGTATAAGGGGCTTTGATGCTTTTTTGCACAGGCACCATGATCAGTGACAGCACATTAGTTTTTGGCTTTGTCCAGGGCTACATTCTTGCACAGAATAAGATGTCAAGCCATAGGGCAGCATTGGTTTGTCACTGTGATCCACTACTACGACGCACAGTTTGGGAACCCCTTGTCAAAAGCAAAAGTCAGGACCACAACCACGTATGTTAGACTCCTAGTGTGAGTGCAATGAATTAAAGTGAGAAGAAAAACACAGATAACATCCCAGAAACTTACAGGAACTTGGAAGAAGAGTCTGTTAAAAATCAAAACTACAGACGTCTATTTGGCAGTGAGGAGGACAGTACGTAGGCAGTCATTCATCATCCTCAGCTCACTCTGACATACCACAAGGGGAAATTACATCCCTCCAGTCCAGCCAGGTCTTGGTCTTGGTGCTTACATTGCCAACAAAGTCTGCAGTGACAGTGGTTTTAGAAACTAAGAATTAGAAGACTTGCCAGCTTTGCTCACATTGGCCAAAATGCAGCCACCAAATGACAAAACCCATCACCAACCACTTGCCTGGTCTGGATTTCAGCTCCTGAGGTTCATTATGCCTCTCAAGAACAGACCAGCCATCACATCCTTCAGTGACAATGACTATTCTGCCTTTATTACTCTCACTAGAAAAGCCTCCTGCCAAGGACACAGCTATACTCAATTTTTTTAATGAATTTCAGATAAGTTTACCCTGATACATTAATAAAATTAAGCAAATCAATGACAAAAAATAACTCTGCACTCATCTCCTGTTAATGCCTGACACCTATCTGCATGGAGGCTCCTAATTCCTCTGGCTTCTGTGTCAGAAGTCATTGAAGGTCAAATCCTGTGTCTGCAGACCTCATCTGCCCAAGATCCTGAGATGAGGGACTCCACCAAAAGCCTCGAAGTACGCGGCAGAAAGGAACACCACCATAAACATGCACGAACACCACACACACACACACACACCATTTAGTGGCTATCTTTGCCCTCCATGCAAAGCAGCGCCGTGTCACATCACAGGACAGGGTGAGTGTCTTGCGTTTGGGAAAGTGTCAGGGGACAGACTGGGTGCTGAGCTGCAAGTACACGAAACACAGGCTTATAGGAGTGTGAGGAGAAAGCCTAATGTGCAAGTCTCACACTCAGCGTGTGAGACTTGACAGCTTGATGCACACATGCACACACAGATGCACACACACACTTTCCTAGGTGGGCACTCACAGGCAAGCGTAACTTGCACGAGGAGAGTGAGTTTCCCCCAGCATATTGCCTGCTCAAAAGCACTCGCAAATACATAGGCAAAAAATAATATCCACAAGCATGCTGAAGTCTCCCACATTATTGTGCTGCATGTTACACACCAGCTTTAAAGCTCCTGCTGTAACAAGCAAGCCTGTGCCCTGGCTGTTTCCCTGCTCTCCTTCCTTGTGTGCGGCTGGGGCAAAAGCAGGCCAAAAGGGGACAAGGAAAGGAAGCTGTGAAAGAGGATGAGAGAGCAAGAAAAGCAGTGAGGGAGTAATGGGATGAAAGAGAAAGGCAGTAGGAGGGAGGGAGCCAGAGCAGCTGGGTAGTTTGTCACAGCACTGGGAGTGCAGCCCATTACAGGGAAACAGCTTTTCTGCAGCTCCGATAATCGCCCTCTGCCCAGTGCCTCCATCCATGGAGGAAGCCCCCTGCCAGCAGCGAAGGGAAAGGGGAGCAGTGGCTGGCCGGCCGCCCCGCCCTGAGGCGTCAGGCAGGCACAGCCCAGGGCACAGGCGGGAAACACTGGCAAGGCTCCTTGCAGATGTGCTCCAAAAACCCCAGCACTGAGCACAGGCCAAGCACAGGGCCCTGCAACCTCCCACAGGCACAGCAGGAGCCCATCAAATGACTCCAGGCTGCGGCATGGCTCAGGGCAGAGCAGCAGCACCCCTGGGGCTGTAGCGTGGTGCTGGGCATGAGGCCAGGCAGCCAGCTCGGAGTAGAGGTGCTGGCTCCAATGCACCTACCCGCTGCACATGGATCTCCAAGGGACATGGTAAAAACAGGATGGAAAACTCACGTAGCTGAAAATGCAACTGGTTGTAGACACACTTGGATGCAGGGTGTATCTTCATGTCGGTCACTGCTGAGAGGGAGGCAAAAACAGCGCCTCTATCCTCTAGCACAATGAGAGAGGAAATTTTGGCCCTCCCAAACTTATCCACCCTGTAGAGAACCTAGCTGGCCTCATGGACACAGCAGTCCTGGCCAAGAGAGATGAGAGCATCCTTACAGAGGGCTCCAGGAACAAAACAGAACAAAACCCCCAGGCACAGCATCCTCCACCATGCTCTCACAACTGTCTTGGCTAAAACTCCTAAGAGACAGCTGCCCTGGCTGGCTGTCCAGACCAGGGAATGCCAGCTCCTGCCCCTGCTAGTGAGGCAGATGACGACCAGGCAACTTGTCTCAGAATAAGGAAATTTATCTGTAGCCCTACATTTTACAAAACTCCAGTCCGCATTAGAGGCAGAAGTACAGTGAGAATGAAGCAGGACTGTGAATGCAGCTTCCAAGGTCCCTTTTCTTATCAACCAGGTCAGGATTTTTAGCAGAAAAATGTTCATAACGCTATCTATTAATTGCATGGATCTCCCCAAGCTAGGTCATGGTCCAGATGCAGCACTTGATTCTCTGATAGGTGACCTTCTCCTAATCACAGGCAAAGTAAGAGTGCCACATTCCTACTACTGTGTCCGATACTGTTGACCCACATTTCTGTCCTACGATGAAGAAACTACAGGGTAAATGGAAACCCCCAGCATGGCTCAGAGCTTTTCTCCGAGAAATCTCACAAGATATTGCTCTTTGTTGCACAAGCAATGCCTTGAAGATTCTTCTTATCAGGGAAAAGAGCTGGGAACAACAGCTAGTTAGACAGGGAGCTGCTTGTATGCATCATGCCTAGGAGCACACAGCAGAGAAAGGAAGCATTTCATGTACCAGGGATTACCAAGAATAAGCCTCTCTCAAGAAGCACTTCAGATCACAAATGCTGTCCGAGTGTGTATATGGTTCCTTCCTCAGTCTACATGGGCATCTCTTTCTGTCTCAAACCCCTTCCCCAA
>NW_008824356.1:6796060-6802240 GCF_000699105.1 Pygoscelis adeliae | reverse complement strand
CTCCATTGGCCCACAGCATGGCTATCAGACTTGTAATTTACCTAAGACCTGGGTAGACTGGGATTAACACTCATTATTAAAATTGTTCCATATGGGCCATAACAGAAGTAATAACTGTCAGGTATGGAGAGGAGGCACCTCTGGGATGAAGCACATACTCAGCAAGCAGAGCTGCAAAGGGACATTTTTTAATTTACCCTTGATGTTCAAGCAGACCTGTCTTATCAAGTAATTTTGATGCTTTTGAAGGAGCCTTTACTCACAGAGACCTTGGCAAAGAACTGCTCTTCAGAGCATCAGACGTGCAAGGTGTCACAAATTGGCAAATGCTAATCTGGTCTTAAAAATAAAGAAATTAATTTAGCAGAAAATAAATACCAAAGTTAAAATATACTGGTGAAAACCTGAGTATCTGGTATCTGGTGACAGACCTGGTGACAAAAGGGCTCAGAAAGGCGACTAAAGACCATAAGGTAAGTGGTGGAAGCCACTCATATGAAAAATCCTTCAGAAAAGTCATTCCAATCCTGACGGGCATACTCATAGCTGGCAAAACATGAAATGAGGATTAGGAATGCAGAGAGAAAATTTGAAATGCAATTAGTCAAAGACATAACAAACAAGTCACCAGAAATTCCTGGTGATGAGTGCTGCCTCCAGGAACACTGCGAACACAGACATCTCACAAAGGATGTCAGGCTGGATTTTGCCCAGAGGATAGGGCTAGAAGGGCTGCTCCTCCTCTCACCTCCATAGCAGAGAGCACTCTTGTACAGGTGAGCAGGAACAGCTCCACGCCACGTGGTGCCCGCTCGCATCCCACCTACTCTCAACCTGAGCAAGGGAAAGGAGGCGCCTTCTCCTGCTGCAGGCAATTCCCTGCATGGGGCAGGATGCTGAGGAGAAGCCTGCCCATCACTGCTTACAATGGAGATACACTCTCCTAGACAATATTTCAAGAAAGATGTCTCCAGAAAATACCTTGAAAACTTCAATCATTTAAAAATTACAGATGAATTCAAAAAGTAGCTGAGATGCTAATAATCATAATAAAAGGGGGATCACATTAAAACAAGAGGACTGAAGGGGAGCAAATGTTGCCCTGTATTTAAGAAAAATCCTGAGTAATCTGGGAAATTATAGTCCTGCAAGCTTCTATTCTGTATCAACTAAATTAGTTGAGACAATAATGATAGAGAGTACTAAAAATCATCTAGCTAAATGTGATATGACTGAAAAAAGCCAACAGATTTTGAGAAGAGGAAAAATCATTCTTCACCAGTCCACTAAAATACTCTGATGCAAGAATGCTCCTTTACATCACTTGCTCATTTTATCCCATTCCTGGCTCAGAATTCCCTCTTTGCAACACCAAGCCCAGCACTACAGACAGCAGCAGTGAGGGACTCTCTAGTTAGGACAAGGCTACAACATTTAGTGATGTTTTTACCACAGCTTTCTTTCGACCTGCTCTGAATTCTTTTAGACAAGGTAATGCTGCAGAAGTCCTGTCTACATGAGCACCTGCAATGTTGTTACTTCCAGTGAGGCTGAACTAGCACTGGAAACACTGAGAAATGTGATGAAAAGGGAAACAGGTACAGGTAGCACCCACAAGGCAGAAGGGGCTCTCTACTATAAATGGGTTGACCCATGTCACTGTCAAAAACAAGCAGGAGAGTGTCCCATTACACCCATTCTTACACCAAGGTTTAATTTCCCTGCTAGTGATCTGGCAAAGGAGAGAACAGTGCAGTGACAAAACTTCCATGAGATGCAACGGAAATATTCACCACTGTGGAAAAATAAGCCCTGCCAAGTCCCTGCCAAAGACAGGTGAACAATCAGTAGACTGGCAGATCACCCTCAGCATAGATGGCTGCAAGGTTACGCATATTGGAACATGCAATTTATCCTGCCCGCATACACTGATGGGCTCTAAATTAACTGTAACCACCCAACACTTGCATCACATTGTTGTGGATGGCTCAGTGAAGGCACGTGCTCAATGCACAGTTGGGATCAGGAAAACCCAAACAAGCTGTTTGACTGGGTTAAGAAAGGAAAAGAGAAAAACATTAAAAATATCAAAATGCCACTGTATAAATTGAAAGCACAACCTCACCTTGGATTCTGGACATCCCACCACAAAAAGAGGTACAGAAGAAAAAGAAGAGACAGAGAAGGACAGGGAAAAATTATCATGGACTTGAAAAGAGTCTATAAAAAAAGAGATCTGAATTGTTAGGGGACTGTTTAGATTAGAGACAGTTGATGCATAAGAGAGAAGAGTTATATGAAATAATAAAAAGAAAATCTCCCATTCCTATTTCCAGCTCTCACAAAACAGCAAATAATAGGGTATTCCACAAAGCAACAACCTTTTTTAAGGTTTTTTTACATCCCATTTCCCACAGTACAACATTAACCGGTGGCACTCACTGTCAGAGGATAGAGAAGCCAAGAGCTTAATGGAATTCAGAAAGGCTTTAGACATTTATGATAAAACAACCATACCTGATTTTATATGGAACTTTTCATCTCTAAAAGTGCTTTTACAAAGCTCTCTACAAAACTCAGGATCGCTATCCCCCATTTTACAGACTCAGAAGAACATTACATGTAATAAAATGTCTAAAGGGCTTTAAACATTCTTGCTCAAGGCATCAAGACAAAAATTACCCTATTGATCAGCCATAGTGAGAAACAGAAAGAAAATAGGATGCACTGATGCTCCCAGCATCATTAAAATCTTTAAAGAACCTATTTGGTGTATCCAGCTCCCACATCCCAGTTAAATCGGTCACCCCTTCTGCTGGGGTTCAACCTGCTTCCAAGGATCTTCTGTATTTACTAAATTACCTGCTACTGCAAGGGCTTGGGACATTGGTGATGGATTCTTGCTTTCTTCCCGCGGCACAGCAGAATTGCTGCTTATGGTCTTTCATATTAAGCCTTTGGGATGCTGGGAAGTATCTTGTGGCACACAGTGTGTGGGATCATCCCAGGCATATATGCTGTCAGCCATCCTGGATGAGACAGCTCTTCCAGGGATGCCTGCAGTAGCAGGAGACTGGACTGGAAGAGCCAGGCTGTCCCTTGGACTCCATACAGAGAGAAGAGAGGATGTCATCACACCTCTGTACTGGGTATCCCCAAAACACAGTAAGTCGGAGAGGGAGGAAAGACATGTCAGGGAAGATAGGAAAGGAATCTGGCCACAGTCTTTTTATCTTCTACCCCTGATAATAACAGGGCCATATGCACACGACTGGTAAAACTGCAGAACAACTTTAGATGACCCAGGACAGCACAAACCGGAAAGGAATGAAAGGATGTCCACCTCAATTTAACACAGTGAGAGACTGAAATCAAGTGCCATGCCAAAAGATCTGTGACAATGTTTAGGGAGGATACAGCTACTGGTGAAGTGAATAGGGTACTTGGGTGCTCTAAAAACAGCAATAGAAAACCTAGAACCCATTGCAATGACAGTGTAATTGCGTCCAAGGGGCTGTTACCTCCTCTTTTAACAAATCTGAATAAGCATACAGTTAATGTAAACTACTATAGCCTTCACTAACACTGTCAGCCTGGTAATCAAACTGACTGACAGCAGGGGTGCTGCAAGGAGACACACAACTCTAAATGGAATTGTTGTTGCCTCCTTTTTGTACTATCTTTTCTGCCTACCTTTTACAAAATCTCATTCCTATGCACGCCAGATATTTCCCATTCAAATGCTTCCTTATACCTATACTAATTGATCATACTGCTGATCACAGACAGATCCACGTCTTTGGAATTGGAATAACTCCTGGTGCAATGTACCCCACTACCTAATAATTCATTATTTGTGTAAGTTATGTATAACATTCCTAAAGATTTATCTATGGGTCTCTGCCTGCCCATATGCGAGTAGGGCATTCCATATGTTCCCACTTAGGCAGGTATATTGTTACCTTTTCAGACCTATATTTTCTAGTTAGTTCCCCTTGGTGCAAACCCTGGTTAAAAAGGCATCCCCCTAATTCTCAGTTTTGACTTCCATAGCTCGAAATAGTCCTAGCAGATATCAAAATCCTTCAGAAATTATGGCACAACAGTAGGTTGCCAGTGGGACAGCCAGGAAGTGAGAGAAAGCTTTATAGCTTGCAAAGGATAAAGGATGGAGATGATCCCTTACACTAAAGCGACAATTTTTTAGCTTCTCAGTTTCACAAACATGGGAACAAGGAGTCACGCAACTAGCAGGAGGGCCAGTGAACTCTGTACAAATGGATATACACAGTGAGACTGCGTCAGACAGCTGAAATCTGGTGTTGGTGCTGGGGCCTTGTATCACCAGTGCTAACGGCAGCTGAAATTAAAGCAAACATGTTTCATGATTTGTGCAAATCTTCCCTGGAGATCAGGAGGGACTTTTCAAACCTAGGCCAGCCCATTTCACACTGAACAGACATGCAAGCTCCCACCCTCCAAGCCATCAGGCCTCTGAATTTCCATGCACAAGTACACACAGACATTGACCTCGCACCTACGCTACACATACTCCCATGCTCTTCCCGCCAATACCATGATTCACAACGTGGTTCCTAACAATCCATACAGGTGACTAAGGGGTGGCCTAGCAACAAAACCCTAGTTTGAGATGCCACTTGATTCAGGAAACATTTATGCTGGGCTGAGGTCCGTCTCTCCAGGCAGTCACTTCCCAAGCTGCTCTGAGAGGAGGAAGCAGTGGTGCTTGACCGCAGCGTGGAGCACCAGCAGTCACCTTGCTGAACCCTGCCCTTGCTGCCTGGTGCATGCACAAACAGCGCCGATAGCCTGCTTGTGTTCCATCTTCATTTCGCTCCAAGCTCGGTCATTTGTGCTCTGATTATCTCTCATTACTGACGACCTTGCTGTAATGAGTTTTAATCTGCCTCGTATTAATTAGAAACATTTTCATTAGCCAGCTCAATTTTAGGTAAATAGCTAATAGAAGCAACTGAGCTGCAATTAGTTATCTGTGGGGCAGTTCAGGAGAAAAATCAGAAGGGAGCAGCTGTTTCCCCTCTAGACACCTCTGTAATATAATGCACTATTCTGTCTAAGTCTCCTGAGCAGGGAGAACAAGGAGCACAGAGAAGGGATGGTCAGAGAGAAGGGGAAAATAACATGCTAAAATAACTGGGACATAGCACTTCTACGGCTATGGCATTACCTGCCTATTCTCTCCCACTAACAGTTCCAGATCAAACTGTTGAATGTGGGAATCTGAGAGTCAAGCTGAGTCCTTTACACCTACAGATATCACCTCTAGTGAACAAGGTTCTGCTCTTGAAGCTGTTTTACCCTGAGGGGAGCCCTCTCCAGAAGACAATACCTGTGAGTGCACAACAGGTCCTTCACACAGGCTCTTTTGGGGCATGTACACTTATGTGAATGGTACTTACACGAGGATAAGATCAGATCAGATTTGCATGAGAAGGAAGGACCAGACCTATATATACACAGATGTATACTACTTGCAAAGTCAGCAGGTCCCCAAAAGTGCCCTCAGTGCCTTGTTGTCCTGATAGGGTTGGTATACAAAGAGATCTGTCCTGTGCTTTGTTGCAGAGCACCCATGGAGGATAGGAAGTCATTCAACAGCACGGCTGCAGAAGGCACAGAGACATTTACAGAAGCCGCAGTGAAATTAGGCACATGTCTCGATCCATTGATCACAGTGCCTGCAGCTCCTGTTACGGAGGCAGGTGAAATGATAATAAATTTGACATAGCATCTCTCAAAATCTTGCTAACAAAATTAATTCAGCTGAGCTTGGATCAGACCATGTGGGATGGCAGTGAAAGCAAGCTGAGGGCTGTAAAGACACCATCTTATATGACCTTGTGTTTAGCTGTGATGGGGGGCTCCCAGCCATCAGTCCTATTAAACCCTGTTTTACTTGCTATTTTCAGTTGCTATAAGGAACAAGATCAACCGAGATGCGTGTTACAATCAGAAGTGTTCCCTAAACAGGAGCTGCTGACACACCCTACAGAAACCGTAGACTATTGAATAAACAGCAAGAGATGATGTTGTGCAGCAAAAATGACCTGAAGGGAGAACACTCCCCAAACAGCTATGTCCACGTAAGGAGACCCTGGGAAGGCAGTAACATGGGAAGTGAGGGCTGGTCCTGGGCCA
>NW_008824356.1:6781515-6796022 GCF_000699105.1 Pygoscelis adeliae | reverse complement strand
TCAAACAAGGCCACAGTAGGAATTAGTTGTCACTGAAGCTCATACAGTTATGGCTATGCATAGGGAGGCTTTGCATCGGGGAGAGGGGTGTAGAGATGGTCTTGTCACTTAAAAAAAGATCTGAAGTCCCAGACAGAGTAGAGAGAGCAAAACAAACAAGGAAAAGTACATCAGGAGCTACTGCAAGACAGATGAACCAGTATGGTATAAATGAGAAAGAGTTTCATGATTTGTCCTCAATAATAAAACCAGATGGTGCGAAGAAGGCTGACCTGGTAACATTTTCCAACTACTCAAGAGGTCAGACACTGTAAACGGGAAGGGAAACATACAGGGTGTTACTAACGTTAGTGAAGAGGTGGAAGATGAGATGAAATGAGTATCAAGGGAATCTGTTCAATGCTGAATATTTCTGGCCTTCAAAGCAAAGTGAAGGATCCTAGCAGCAGAGATGAGGATGGACATCTGATAGTCTTTTCCCTTAGTCCCCACACCACATCCTGCCATAAAATGGAGCTGGAAAAGCCATGGAGTCCACAGGAAGCACCGGCAGACAGAAGATACACTGAAAGACACACTGAAAGGTGAGGTTTATCAGGATGCATGGCCCAAGCACAGAAGGAAAGATGGAGAAAGCTCAGCTAAGTTTCATCTAGTTCAGCAGCTGAGGGTCAAGACAGGGTAGCTTCACACAGTCTACTCTCACAGTGTGGGTGTGCAGGGAAGAAGGAAGCGCAGAGGCAGCCGTTGCAGCTAGAGGGAAGAAATCATCACATCCACTTTGTCAACGCCAAAGAATCTGGGCTGACATTTTTCTCTTCCCAACAGCTGAATCCCACCCTACCAGCTGCACGTCACAGCTGACCTCCAGTCAGGACCTATCTGAGTCAATGTCAGGCGATTAAACTGTACAACAGCAGCTTCTCCCCCTTGTACATATGCAACTTCTCTCCTGGCAGGTCACTCCAACAGCCAGGGGAGCAGAGCAAGCAGGCTCCTCCTCTTACAGCCACGCAGATGGGCACCAGCATTTAGCTTGGTCACAGAACCCAGAAAGAAGGGATCCCACTGCAGTTTCTCTAGAGATCTCAATACATTCCCTTACCAAACTGACAGAGGCAGATTCCTTTCCCTTTCTTTAATCTGAGAAGCGCTGACCTTTAAAGTACAGACCTCTTCCCATAGGAACAGGATGCCTGAAGAGGAGAGAGACAACACATGAAATACCTAGAAGTGTGATTAAATTGGATTGACAAGGAAGTCAGGAAAGATAACAACCATGGGATTATGCTGTCAATTCCAAAAAAGTGCAGTGACTGTCATAGCACTACATCCAACAGATAGAGAGTGGCTGCAGTGCCAGTAAGTCATCATCAACAGCAAAGTACAGTTCTACTTTAAAAAGTGCCTGTGTTGAAAAAAAAAAAAAAAAAAAAAGCCACAAAGAAATGTCCCCGTTACTCAGCAGGCCTGTTCCCTTCTGGGTATCAGGCAGAGTTGCTGACTTCAGTGAAATAAATATATATATATATATATAAAAAAATTACTCCAGCTTTTTCAACCAGTTAACACCACACAGCTCCACACCAAGAAAGGCAGCTGGTGTCTATTAGCATCCCAGCAATGTCACCACTATGGGAGACTGAGCTGGTGTCTCTTCTGATTCAAGAACAATCAATAGACTTGTTAAACTGCAATTAGAAGGTCAGATCCTTCCTTGCAGCCACTCCTTTGCTTTCGCACTGAAAACAACAGGTTTGTGCAGGTGCCAGTGGAAGCAGAATTTGGAAAAATGGGCTTATGTGGGTGCAAGTGAAGGTAGCATTTAGTCTACTGAATCCTTACGGCTGCTAGGAACACAAACAACAGAGAGAATCTATATTGGCTTTGAGGGTGCCACTTAAAAATAGCATGAGACAGCAGTTTAATAAGGTAAAACATATGAATATTTGACATGGCACCACACTGAGATGAACAAAAGGAGAGCCCAGGTGAGGCCGCATGTTGGTTATTCATTATCCAGACTAGATTACTTTTGCTCCCACAATAAGAAGAAGGAATTACCCCCAGCAGTACCAGAGGCAATTGCCTTTATTGCAGCTGGTATCACAATGAACAATATTGTATGTGTCTCCCCTGCACTTGGCTGTGGCTCACCAAGGTTGTGAAGGGAATAAAACTGAGATCATCTTATATGCAATTACATATTCAACATTTTGCCCTTTCCATTGCCAGTTGTTGAGTTTTCCCTCTCATCTAAGAAATTAATGAGCATCCACAAGGCAGGGATGCTGCATTTGTAAATGTCAAACATATTATAAGAACCTAGAGTAAAACAGTCAGTAAAGCTGTTGGACGTCTTGTCTCATTCTAATTCTAAGAAAACGGAGTGTCCCTCTACCTGCAGACTCACTGTCAGCCATTATTTTATTTACAAGCAATTGTTTGCAACAGGAAAAATTATCAGTGCATGGGGAGTTGAGCCAAGAAGAAAAGGAGCAGAAAGCCTCCACTTCCAGGTTACCTATCCCATCCAGGATCAAAGTGACCAGTCAATAGTCTTTGAGAGTGGTTCAGCCTAGGAAATTATAAAATAGATACCTGCTCAGTTGCCTGTGAAGGAATATCCCTACCCTTATCCCCCACCCTTCCAGAGAAGCAACTACAAATAGCAGGAAATGGGCTTTATCAGGTGGAAATCTAGGGTGGATTTTTTCTTAATATATGAGATGCTGATTACCACAGATCACCTATGCAAGTATCCCAAGGGGCAGGGTAAGGAAAGCCTGGTCCATCACTACCCAGTTACAACTTCTTTGTAGAAAAAACTGCAAATCGGGCAGTGTTTGCCACAATTTAAAAAAGAAAGCGCCATCTAGGAATCCAGAGGTTTCAGTTTGAATCTCACGTGAGCAAAAGTCAAAGTGCCTTTGTCAAAAGGGGGAGAACCTGGTGTAAGAGGCTAACACTGGACAAGAGAAAACAAAGATGACACTGCAGTGGAGATAATAGGCAAGAGACAATCTCCATCAACACGCCAGTCAAAGACAGCCGATTTCTAATGTTGACTAGAAGGTAAATAGTAAACTCAAGACAAAAGGCCTATCACAAAGGCAATCAGTACAAAACCTGATAGAAAAATAATACAGACAAAGCTCCTCCAAAGAATCAGCCCTTGGTGGCAAAATACAATCACTGTGGATAGTCCAAAGACAAAATCTGCACGCCAAAAAGGACCGTAGAGAATTAGCACTATACAAGATGGGTGTGAAGCAAAGCAATGAAAAGAAATCAGATGCTAGTAATCCAAAAGTAATGCTATCTATAACTTCTAGCCTCATATAATTATTTTATTAAAGCATTTGCATACTCCACACAGAGATACAGAAATCCCATGAAGAAGGATGAAGTCACAGTGAAACAGGGAGCTGATGTCCGCAGGCAGGAGAAGATGGAAAATGGGATAAACGTGATCTTGGTTTGGTCTCTGGAAGAGGGTGGAGCTTCACTGTCCTCTCATTAAGATCATGGCACGAAAGGGCACCGTGCATTGATTACCACAGAGGATGTGTTCCTTTCCTGGCCGGGGACAGAGTGTACAAGCACTGGGCTGGAGGTGATGAACTCTGTTTAAACACCTGCCTGACAACTTGAGTGGGATTTCAAAGAAGGTAAAGCTGAGAATGTGAACAGGCCTCCTCCAGTAGGCTTATTTAAATCAAGATTATGTCTATTCTGGAGCCTAAAATAGACTCCTTTTTAATC
This sequence comes from Pygoscelis adeliae, assembly GCF_000699105.1. Lineage (NCBI taxonomy): Eukaryota > Metazoa > Chordata > Aves > Sphenisciformes > Spheniscidae > Pygoscelis > Pygoscelis adeliae. Next base: position 6,792,257 of record NW_008824356.1, on the reverse strand, counting down.
GTGGGCTCATCAGCACCTGGGATTCACCAGCATCCCATAGTAGCCAGTCAGCTATGAGATACGTATCTAACTGCCTCTTTGAAAGCACAGTTACCAAGCCCACATAAATTGCTGTCCTGACTACACGTAAGTTGGGTGAGCTTCTAAACACAGCCATGAGCAATCCAGGTATTTCAAACTCCTCCTCCCCTGGGCTTTGACAGAACGCTTCAGTCACAGGGAGGCAGGGTGCCTCAATCACCTCCACTACAGGAAGGCAGCCATCTATGGGCCACATCACAACAGTTCCCAGAGAGCACCCCTCAAGAATAATTTGGGGCAGGTAGTCTCCAACTTCCAGGGGGACAAAGGCAGGCAGAACATCATTGGCCACTTGGAACTCAACCAGCACATCAGATCTGACCTCCCTAACACAGGGAACCCTTAGTGGCCATAAGGCAGTCCGGATAATGACTTTATGTCTTGTTCTAAAATCCATCAAATCCACAAGTCCAGCATTCCTTACTTCCAAGCCTTCATGATACTGCTCAACCATGACCCAGACAGAAGGCATTGGTCCAATACCAACCATGAAGACCTCCCCTCCATATGGCAATGCCCAGACTCAAGCTCATTTTGGCACATGATATTGGGAAACCAAAAGCTCAGTAAAAGCAAGCTTGGAAACCCACTCTATACTCTAGTCCTAGTTTTGCAAATCCCCCATTTCCAACAAAATATGTGTTGGCTTACAGAGAAGCACATGTTTCTAGCAGTTATACGGGAGCTGTTAGTTTTTACTATTCAGTTGCCTGAAAGAAGAAAAAGAAATCTCCTCTGTTGGCCTATTAATCTGTCATAACAAGATTCTTCATAATTAATTTGTCCCTAACAGTTGCTTTGTAACGGTAGCGAGAGAATATTTCAGGAATGGCAATTACCTCTGGTGTCAAAATGACGAGGAAAACAAATGTTCAACCATCAACAAAATGCAGTGCCTTTTCCACTCCCACCCGATGGTGGGTGACAGCACTGCACATCAGAACTACAGTGCAGTTAATTACTAGGCATGTTGCAATTGAGAATTCATTTCCCCTCTCAAGATGAAATTTGTTCAGCAATGCAGGTGGAAGGAGGGGCATCTGCCACTGGGATGGGGGCTGTGTGGGGAAGTGCTCTTATCTATACATATCTTCTTCTTTAATTTACTACACATACGTCCAACAATTACAAGCAGCGAACACTTCTTAAAAATATTTAAAGGAACCTTCCTTCATTAGCTACACATACGTCCCACCATTTCAAAGATTTTGCAAAAAGACAGAGCTTGACTTCTTTGTTGTTGCTTGCTTTAAACTTAGTATCCTTCAAATAAAAACCACATGCCTGCGTTAGTCTTTCAATACTAATATGAAATATAATGGGTTTCTAGGCTGTTTGTAAATAGAAGAATTCCTTGGGCTGTGAGCTCATCGGATTTCAGCACGTTACAGAACCTGACATCTGACTGTTTCTGGAGTGAGATTTCCAGGAACGAAGCTAAGGCACGCATACTGTGGAGCTCGTCTCTCCAGGTGAGGGCCAAGCTCTGCCAGTGCTGGGAATCCTACTCCAGAAAGGGACTGGGAAGGGGAAACCTGCTGGCTCAGCTGCCATTGACACAGGTGTGCAAAGCCACAGCCTGGAAAAGCAGTCCTGTCTGGGGCTGGCGATGAATCCACCCAGTGCCTGGGTCTCAATTTTCTCAGAAAACTAAGATTGTGGCAAATCTTTGCCACATGCGTTGCTAATGAATGTAAGACGTGGTAGGGTAAGTCTGTACCCAATCTGACAGCAGCATGGCGGGGGCCAGGGAGGTGGCAGCCAGGGCTGAGGCGTCAGTGGGGAGCAGTAAGGGGAGAGCTATGGGCACAGCTGGGGCAGGCTGCAGGAGAATCAGGAGGGCAGGAAGCTGATTCAGGCCTGGTACAGGATGGCAGCGTGAGTGAACAGAGAGCTCAGCTGTGCAGGGCTAGCGAGGGAAGCTGCATGCATTCAGATGGGGATATACCAGGAGAGGTGCATGCGTGAAGCTGCTTCTGCCTCCATTTTGCTCAGTCCTCAGCCAGATTACCAAGCACTTGCTACCCTAAAATCAAAACATAGGTTTAAAAGAATCAAACATCACCCTCACTCCTGGTACTGACTCAATCCCTAGCCTGTGACCTCTGGGGCCAGTGGAGTTTCTCACTCCCCATCGCTCAAGAGCCATCATTTCTTTCTAACAATGTTCCCCAGTCAAGGATCACCACTCCGTATATTGGCAGTGAATAATTCCCAATTCAGACTGCCACAGTAAAACTTCAGCAACAGAAGCAGGGAAGCTGTCCTGGAGAGGAAAAGGAGAGACAGAACAGGTGATACCAGAGCATTCCAGAGATGAAACAGCTCCTGCTGGGCTCTGGAAATGCCTAGCTGTGCTGCCTGACTGTGAACCCAAAGGAAAGGGCCCAAAGGAGGAAAGTGTATCTTCCCTACTTCTCTTCACACAACAGTCCTACGATAAACAAATGGGAGTGCAAAGCCTGCTGCCCTTCAGCAATCCTGCAAAAGCCATCTTGTGTTCAGTGCAACCCTACAATAACAAACAGGCTGCACAGTTACAGAGTTCACAGGCAACTCAAAACAAGTACATTTTCAAACAGAGACTGCAGGGGCAGTAAAGACATTTTAGGAGCTGGGGGTTTTTTTGAAAAGCAATTCTGCTAGTGACCTTTTCAGTGAATTTACCTCTAAATTCAGCAAAGCTGGCAAGACAGTAAATGGATCCAGGCTTGGCAGGAGATGTTTCATAAAGCACTGTGCATGTGTGTATATGTGCAGGCTCACAGGCAGATTCATTGTTAAAGTGAAGCTATGAACAGAGTGGAGGCTGTATAAAGATGACCCTTGTCACTATGTTTATCTGCTCCCTGTGGGCCCCTTCCAAGTCACATCAGCTCAGTACACTGACAAAAACAAGTTGTTACTGGTGTCAGACCTGCCAAGATGATGCTGCTGCAGAAGAAGGAGCAGCAAGCTGCTCTGAATAGTGCACTATCAGCGGAATTTGCAGCCACTGAGACAGGACTCTCAAGTTAAAAAAACCGAAAACAACAACAACAAAAAAAAAGAAACCCCAAACTAATTCTATGGGACCAAAAGTAGGCTTAACTAAGGTAGCAGTGAATGTGATTGCCATCTTGGATTCACTCCTCCAAAGCCATCTTTGAACTTTTGACTCTGTCTTGGAAGTGGCTATTTCAACAGAAGCACTCACACCCTGAACACACAGGCACACGTCTGCAGGCAGACAGATGTGCCTGTCCAGATGTACAAAAATGCAGACACGTGCTCACATCAGCAGATTTCTAGGAGGTCACCTGAACACCCTAGTCAATAAAGTGAAGAGTAGCTTCCAAACCTGGTACTGAACTTTACATTTTGTTTCGTTCCTACACTAAATCAGCAACTGCTCCAACTCAAGAGAAACATAACTTCCTTTCTTCCTAGTCCCCAGGGCTTCCTCAGCCTGGCAGAGTCCTGTCTGGCCCTGGGGCACCAGATGGAGGAAGACAGCAGAGTTCCCTTCAGAGACACCCTTCCCTCAAGTATGTAAACAGGATGGTCCCCACATAGGTAAAAGTGTTTGCCTGGAACCCACTAAGACGCCTTCAATGTTGCCAAGAAGTCCAGAGAAGTGTTTGCAAGACACCACCCACCACAGCAATTCCCTCAACACTGACTTAACAGACTAAATGAAGACACTGGCTTGACAGGTAAGATAATCATGTGCTACCCTCTAGCACATTCTTTTATCAGATACTCTTTGGGGAGAATGTGATAAGGTCACTGGTTTAGCAGAGCAAATCTACAGTATTCAATCCTGCTCTGAAATTCCAGCCTGGCCTGATATGTGAAATATCCTTTGCACGCTACACCAGTCTTTTCACTCCTGTTTTTACATCTCTGTACTCCTAATTTGGGGTCCTTCAAGCTGGTGTTTCATTGCAAGCTCACTACAGTAACCTTAGAAAAGGGAACAGAATCCACAATATGGGCCTTGTTAAGGACTCAAAGGACAAACAAAACTGAGAAACACAGTTTGCCATTGCAAGTACTGATGTGTCTCTATCCCCAAATGAATCTTTTATGTATCTATTTTTTCCTCGTCTCAGATAAGATTATTTAAATTCTCATGCCAGCTGTCTTCCTATTTTTAAAATAGGTAAAGCACTGCCTACCTGTCAGCTCTACTGATTTTACAGGTGGTCTCCCACAACCAAGTCATATAAACTGGCCAGTAGTTCGAGGCTACACAGTCCTTCATTAAGAAAACATCCCTTCTTAGGGCCTGATCCAAAGTCAATGGGACCAGCCTTGAGTTACTTATAGTGGCATCCTAAGCAATTCACGCTTTCTTTTTGTTTCCTTCCTGCTTTACACAGGCCTTCAACCCTCTGAGAAATCCTATGTGCATATCTATTTGCACCACCCACATCTAGGGTGAAAATCTAGGCAAACAAATAAATCTCAACCATGAGCTCTTCAAAGAAGATACCATCTCTTGCCATATCTCTGGCCTTTGCACTGCCAAGTGTTCATTTCACACTGGGACTCAAGGCGTAGTCCAAACGCTAAATAAAACAAGATTATTTCTTCACTTTCCATTTGCTCTTTTTATAGTGCTTCTCATGGTGCAGGCTCCTTGCAGCCTACATCCTTCAAGGGCTTCCTAATGGTTTCCTCACTGTACCGGTTGAGATGTTCTTCAGATATTCCTCTGCCTATTATGCACCTCTTCAGTAGCTATAAGGAAGCAAAGTAATGAGGTCTTCAGGGATTCAAATGAAAAGGGATAGCCCCACCTGGAGGAGAGAAGGCTAAATGCTCCCAAGGCACACAGTTTCACTCCTGCTGGGGAGGTGCAAGAACGATGCAGGACCACTTAGGCAAGTGGTGTGCCTGACACCTCACACTCATGCTCTTGGAGTAAAGCACTTCAGGGGCAGGGGTGCACAGCTAGGAAAAAAAGTGCAATAAATGAGGCACTGCCTCTTTCCCCTCACTTCTCTCCTCCTTCCTCCTCCAAAAATGTCACAGTGAGATGGCCCATCTCTCTGAATAAATCACTGCAGAGGACTGAAGAACATCCTGTTTTATAAGCACACATCCCAAAAAAAATGGACCTTCCTAATGCTACAAAATTAAAACCTAGAGATGCTGTGGCCATAATGTTCAGCTGACACCACTCTAGAAAGCAGAAGGAGGAAAAGGAAGTGTCTTATAATTATAAGATTTATTTTATAGCTTGTTATGTGTTTTCAGCGCAAAGCTTTCATTCTTTATGTGTTGGCAGGAAGTTTGCTAGACAGCAGTGCTCAAATGTAGAGTCATCAAGCCACCAGCTGGCCCTGCTAGTAACTTTTTTAGACTGCATGAGCGTCGACCATGCCTTTTAGATGAAGCGATACCCTGGGGAGCACATAATAGGGCAACCTAAAATGATGAGCTCAGGGACTGTGGATGGGCTGTGAAGCTCTTCACCTCTATTACTGGTTCCCATTTAGCTTGGTGACAGAAAGTCACTGCCACCTAATGGCTATTCCGTGTCTCCTAGGGAAGTTCATTTGCTTCTTCTCGTTCCAGTTCACCACAGGTTGAAGCACAGGCAAAGACAGCCACCACCACACACACTGGCTGTGGTGTAGAACAGCCCACAGTCCCCAATCACAGTTGCCTTTTTGAAGGAATGCCATGGAGAGCTCCTGGGGATTTCTCTTTGCAGATGCAGTCCACCTCCATCATGAAGAAACTATTTTAGGACATAACTTCCTATTATTTAAGGCACACAGTGTTACTGAATCAAGAGGAAAGTCCAAAGACACAGGCTATTTCGTTGGTCTGAACTATCCAGAAACTGTCGGTTATTTTTTAAAAACACACGCACACATATACTCGCTCATTTTCTTTCCAGGATCCTTCAGTCAGACAACTTCACTATGAGAGCTTGTTTTGAAAACACCCACCCCACCATGAGAAGCAAACACAACAAATGCCAGGAATAGCCTCCAAGGAGCAAGAAACCGTATTCTGTATAATGATGGCACAAGGTTACGCCTTCCAAATATTTGCCCAGATACTGACAGCCCAATAACCAGGAGTTTGAATGAGAACATCCTCATTCTGCTCTCAAAAGGAGGAAAGTTAATTAACCTCCCCAAATGACTTTTCCCTGACAAAGTAATTCTGTAGCCAAGTTAATTCAAGAACGGATTCCCACTATCTCCCAAGACACCTTGACCACAGATCCCTTCTCTCCTTGCTAGCTCCTCTCCATTAAAAAAATACCTGTATCCACATTCACAGCAGTAATCTTTTGTCTTACACAGGAAAACAACAAAAAAATGCTCTGTTCAAGATTTTCAACTGCGGCCACTAGTGCCGAAATCTGCAAGATGACCGACCCATTGCAATCCTCTTACTACACTGACAACAACTCAGAAGCCCATTGATGTCAGCCCTTAAACAAACTGCATGTTGTGAGATACCTCCTGATGGACAGCAGGATCAACAGAAATTGATGCCAGCATGTCCTGGTTTCAGCTGGGATATAGCCCAATATATATATATATATATCCCTATATACAGCAATATAGGAAGTGTCAACCAAGACATCCAGGTGCTATGATGAGAGGCACACTCAAAACATCACAGGGTAGGCTGACTTGAAACTGAGGAGACAAACACTCAAGGAGGCGGAAGAATGTCAGAGAAATGCAACCCTCTACAGAATAAAATGGTTTGCTGAGAAAGCAATAGGTAAGGAAATGGCACTGAGCAGGCTGCCCTCCTTCCTCCTCTGACACAGTACAAGCAGGGGCAGAAATGGGAAGAAATGTCCAAGCTTATGTGTGCAAAGATGGCCAGAATCATTTAATGAAATAGACATGAAGTAAAGAAAGCTCATATCTCCCCTAATGCTCCTGACACTAGACCTACAGACATACAATGTCTTGGGGCTAACCATGGCTACCACTGGCCTTGACATCAGTACACTGGCATTATCACCATATGCAGGATAAAGGCAGACACCCCAGGAAAGGATTCTTAAATCAGTAAAAAGATCAAGTTACCTATGTGGTCCAGCCACCAGTGGTGAGATGAAGCAACCGCTGGGATGGACATAAAACCTGACCTTAAGCAGGTTTATCCCTGCTACAGGCAAGGGCAGGAATGGAAAAGATAAGACATCTTTTCTCGTGACTGCTGCTGAGGAAGTGCTGTGAGTGCCATCAGGAAGGTGGATTCTTGTATCTCCTAGCTGGGAGAAAACCAGAGAGAGGCAAACCAACCCCAGGGACACACAGTGAATTTCCAGCTACTGCTTTCTGCCTCATGGAGAGTAGTAAATACACCCCCAATCTGCTGGCTATAAAAAGGTGCTGAGAACTGAGTGGCTGAGAGCATTAGCATCAAAAGCAGCCCATGAGAGACAGAAAAATGGAGTAAGATTTAAGAGAATTCTTTGGAGCTAAGTGGGAACCTGGCTAAAAGCCCCTGGGGAATCCATTTCCTTCTTAATCTGCTTTGCATTTAATTGTTTCCTAATGGCTATGTCCCTGTTTGGCCCCAACAGACTCAGGGACCTGTGCTGCCACTGAGGCTTCCCATCTCTCATCTGAGGCCATGGGTAATTTAGAGGCTCCAGTTTAATGGCTGACTGGGAATCTGTGGAGAACAAGTTAAGCATTATCATTTGCACTGGAATAGCACCCACCAGTATGGTGAATACCAGGAGATGCACAGAAAAAAGTGTTTTTCTACTCTCAGCTGCAAGCCCGTCCCAGACACACATGCAGCTGCACCCCCTCACCAGAAACAGAGGCACAGCAGCTGCACCCAGACCTGCTAGCACTATCTGCGGTTCCAGGGTCACCAAATCCCTGCCTCACAGAATCTCTAAGCACAGCACCAAAAGTGAGGCTGGAAATCAGTAACCAATTCATACACATGCTTAAAAGAAAATTCCAAACTCTCAGCACATGAAGAGAAGGTTAAGCTGGCCTCACTTGAAGGACAGAAAGCCAACAGAGTACAATGAATGGCTGAGAGCACCAGAGATCTATCCAGAACAGAGGCAAGCAGAAGCAACATCTGGATAAGTATCTTTCACACACAACACTTACCTGGGAGGGGCATGCACATCCTCTTGCCCCCGTCCAGTGACTAACCTTTAGTACCAGCTCCAATGGGGGAACTTCTTAAAAGTCATTCTGAGCTACTCTGAGACCAACAAAATCAGCTCCCACAGTGTTAAAAGAGCTGCAAGATGGTAAAGACTTGGTTGCCATCCACTTAGAGCTGCGCTGAGATAAAGGGTTTGGCATGCAATTGCCCAGACCCAAAAAATTCTCCGCTGCCAAGCTGATGCTTTGCTAGCACAAGCACTACAGGGATGTTGCTGAGGAACCCACAAGGGCTGTCACTGTCAGACTCAGTGGTGGCCCTCCATAACACCTGCCAACAGCAGGACAGGCCTCCACATGCCAACGAGTTTTGCTAACTCACACTATGCCTGCACCTACTTCCTCCTCTCTGTCTCACAGCTCATTCCTCTTCATGCAGCCAAAGGCTAGTGCTGGCCATGCCACAGAGTCCTCTTGTGTCATGCTGACGTGCTGCGCTTGCCACTGGCTCTGCCATGCACAGAGGCTGACTCAGCTTGTCTTGGCTGCCAAGCAGGGAGAGCACAGCTCTGTGCAGCGCCAGCAAACAGGGCCCTTTCTGGCTGCCTGGGGCATGAATTGACAAACCATCAAAACCTGCGTGACAGAGGTTAATGAAGCCATGAAGAGACATGGCAAAAGGTCAGGAATTTGCAAGGGCTGCTGCAAACTGCTGTCAAATGACAAGCTGTCCACAGCACTGATAACTCCATAACTTGGGTGTCGCTCAAGAAAGCTACAAGCAGCTCTTCTGCAAACCAGGTTTCAAAGGCATGGGGCAGAGACATGGGCAGATGGAAAGTGAAGATCCAGACTCCAACACATCTGTCTCCAGTTTATGCCAGGGCATTAGTGCCACTCACCTGGGATGAGGCGCTACAGCAGAATGGCTTAGCATCTTTAGACAGGAGAGGATGAGAACAAGCCCAAGGAAGCCTCTCTGCAAACTATCCCAAATACTCTAAGACCATACTGATGATGATGTGGATTTTCTGCCAGAGGAATACTAAAGCATGCTGGAGTCCAATGCCACTGATTTCTACCTGGCCCACCGCTGTTTCCAGCTTTAGAGTCCCTCCAGTCTGAGAGTCCCTGGAGAGCACCACCCCATGCATTAGAACCACACCAGTGGCCTAAATCCTACATGCACTAAGAAGAAAAATGAGGTTAAAGACCTTACTTCAAACATACTATGCAGACTGGCCTAATTCGCCACAAGCTATATTTCCCACTCCAAAGAGGCCCTGAGCTGGAACAGCAGAGAGACCCTGGCTACATACACCACGTGCACTCAACTAAAACTCAATGTCACTCACAGCTCAAGGTATTGCAGGGCTGTAGGCTGGAATGAAAGGTGCAGCGCAGGACTGAGAGGAGCAATATCTTACTTCTCACTAGAAATGCTTTTTCTAGTCATGTTAATTAGCGATATCAAAACACAACAATATGTTTTGCAATGAAATGTACCTTTCTTTGCCCGATTCTGATTTCGTCAGAGATCTGAAAACCTGATTCATCCCTATTATTTCTCCTCCAACACACTCCTTTTACTTAAATCCCTCAGCCTTCACGTTATGGCCATTACCAACCAATAAGCTGCTGAAGAAACCACTGCCAGTCCCCTCCCAGCAGCTGACCTCCACACAACCAGTCTGGGCAGCAGAGAACCAGTGACAGAGCCTAAATGCATCTTATCCCATACACTGAGAACTTGAATCTCTAATGGACATAAGGGAGCACTGGTTGCATCAGGCTACTCTTGCTGAGGGATCTTCTCCATTGGGTGATGCAGGTCCTGCAAGAATCTTATGTAACATGCAGCACAGTTTGCCTCTGCTGCTACCAATTTGGTAGAAGGCATATCGAATTATTAAGCTGACAGCTTGATGGTTTGCTTTACAGCAATGGCTTTGGCAACACACCCGTGCCTTGCAGTTTCCGAGGAACGCAGTCCAGTGCTATCACTTACCTGTGATTTGAGGAAGTCATACTCCTCTGATCCGTATGGGACACTCCGAAGGGAGGTGAGGTAGTCATAGGTGATAACTGCTGTCTGCAAATGAAACCAGAAATGTTGAGCAAGCTCTGCAGTTATCTTGGATCACAACAACAAACCTTCTGTTAGGGAGAACGTATGTAGCTTAGGCTTCAAAGTTTTGGCTCCACAATGCAGTTTACGGTAACAGACTCATAAGAAATTAAATGAAAAGATTTAAATTTCAATGAACATTTATAGAAAGCAGTGCAGGGACCTCATTGACATATAGCTATTAAAAATAACCAACACTTGGCACTCCTATACTATCTTCCATTTGAGAAGCTCAAAGCATTTTCATAATATCTGTACAGCACCTTGCACAGCGGACTCCCATTCTCTGTCAGCTTCCACAATAAAGTCTGCTGCTAGTTATACAGGCCATGAAGACCCTGATTGTGCCCCACCAGTTATGCCATGCTTCATCTTCACACCTCCAACCTGCCTAACCACACTGGTGCACAGTAAGCTCAGTCTGGGTA
>NW_008824356.1:6774501-6781427 GCF_000699105.1 Pygoscelis adeliae | reverse complement strand
GCAGGGAGCAGAGTGGCTGAAGACAAGCTCACCGATCAGCACAAGCAGTGGTACTTTTGGGAATATTCAACTGCACAAAGTACTACAGGGCCGAAGGGTCAGATACCCAATTACAAAACAACAACATGGAGATCCAGCTAAAGCTTATTAGCTAGACATAGCCACAGACAATGCAATTAGATTCCTAAGTGCCTTGATTTCTGAAAATGGATCTAGAGTATTTCACAATTTTATCCTACAACTAAAGTTCCTCTCTTTCCACAGTCAGCAAACATAACAGAAACATACAGGTCACATTCATAAAGTTTACTTGGGAGGGGAGAAGGGAACGTATACCTAGATGAACCGGTCCACTAACGTGTCATTTGAACTTCAAGATCCTCGCCATAAAGAACCATTTGCATAATTCAGATCTAAAGTCAGATTTACTCAGACCTCCCTACTAAAGGGGTAGCATCTCATTCTGGGACAGGATACTATCTCCCCCCCCCTTTCACCACAAACATGCCTAATAAGGGCATAAAGCACAGTCAATGTTAATGTGAAAGCCAGGAAGGCAAGGGGATCAAATCTGATTTGAGACAAAGTTGCTGGAACTAACAATAGGGAAACAGTCAAAAGCTCAGAGATGCATCAAAGAGGGAATCAATCTGGGAATCAGTTACAGACAGACATACTCTTTCCTTGTGGAGGTTAGGTTCCTCACATTTCCTGTTTTCCAGATTGAAAATTGAGCTTTTCAGGCTCTCTTGCCCCTGGTGAACTCAGGAGCTGCACAGCTACACAGAGTCACATTCAGAAGAAAAATTAAACACTGAATTAGTATTATGATGATCCTGATAGGCAACTCTGACATTGCCAAATCCCTGCTAGTGTCTGAGACGTATTCCAGTTACTGCACAGAACGTTCCTTCCACCTACCCAAAACAACTGGGATACCTTCAAAGAAATATGCGAAATGCACAACTGCTCTGCCAGGTTTCTAATTTTACCAGAACATAGAAACTGTCTGAAACATGATGCTGTCCAGGCCACTGACTTTGTTCTCATCCAAGACTAGTGCTGTCATTCATGTTACAGTGTGAGACTGAATCTCGGAGACATAAAAAGACCTACAAGATCAACCAGTCCCTTCCCTTACAAATGCCAGATTACTTCTTTAACTGATCTTGTATGCAGTCCAGTGTTAAATGTCCCAAAGACTTGGGCTTCCACTTTGTATCAATGAATTCTCAACACCTTACACTCTTCCACCACGCCTAAACTATCCTCAGATCTCACCAGGTCACAGCACAATGTTCCCTCTGAATAGTTGTCTACCCACACATAAGCAAGAGCCAGTTCCCTAAACTGAGGCTCAAGAAGAAATTTTCTGCTAGTGCACTTCATCAAGTTTTTTAAGAAAGTCTGCAAAGGACAACTGAATGAGTGTGCTTAAAATACAAGCAGACTCAAATCTTTCTAATCAAACTCAGATGAAACCTGTCCATAGTCCTGTAGTCCTAGGTCAGGTTTCTTGACCTCCATGTGTTCTTTTCTCCAGGCTTTTGTTTTGTTTTGTTCGCCACACCATAACTTGTCTTAAATTTTTGTGTCTGCTGCCGCTGAACTTGGCTCTTAAGGATTACAACCTCTTAATTACAGCCTGCTTTTGCCTGGCTATGGTCCAATGATTGAACCAAGCATCCAGATAAGAAGTCTGGGCAAGGCTAGTTTGAAGCACAGATGCTTTAGGTCTATGTACATGCCACCAATATCCAAAGTTGCTTGTTTGCTACAGTCTCAGCTTTCATTTACAAAAAGAGCGAGCCCGAGAAGCTGAACTTGTTAGAAATGAACACGTCTAATTGCTCTATTGGCTTCACCCAGTCTATGGCTAAGGAATGAGAGCAGTCTGGGCTGCCAGTGCTCAGATGAGAGCTGAATTCTGCCTTTCCAACGAGGAGCAGACCCCAAGCTGGGAAGGCAGAGCTCACTGGTGCAGCAGGACTAAAGAAGCAACCTAACCATATGCAGTCCTATATAGTAGAGGGAACAGAGAATTCGGAGAGACAGAATACGTGTGTTTGAAAAGTATACAGACACACAGATATAAACACATGCTGCCATCACCTACAGAACACAGAATATTGGCGGCATGTTTTTGGGGGTCACTGCTTGCAGCTATGGGTGCAGAACCTTCAAATGCATTTAACACCAGGGACAGTGAAGTGCTTTACAGCCCATGACTTGTGACTTCCCTGAAGGCAGAGAACGTGAAAGTCAAGCATGTCTTTAGATTCGCCAGCATCTAAAGCAGAGAAAATCACCTTTCCCCTACTTCCTATTAATCAGGAAAGTAATCTCTCACCATCACTCAAAACACAGACCAACTGCACAGCTTCATCACTACACAGTTCTCACTTATTTTTGTCTTAAACAGAAGACAGCCACAAAAAACACTGGCTTCAAGTAAGACTGGGAAACACTGGTCAAGCAGGCAGAACTCAAGGGCAGATTGGAAAGCCCAGAGAGCCTGGATCACAGATTCCTCTCCAGCCACAAGAAGCTGTGTTCCCTCTCCATGCCTCAGCTTCCTGTGCAGTGGAAGGGAGAGAGCTGCTCCCTGATACCAGGCAGTAATGCCTTAGCGTCAGGGACAGAGCACGAAGCTTAGCACTTATTAGCTAAGAAGGAAAGATTACAGTTTGTATTTCTGCCCTCACCCTTTCAAAATAAACACTCATTTTTCACAATAGTTCATGGTGCAGCTTGCACATATAAACAGCACGGCACCTGAGCCAACCCACAGAGCTTGTTTCTTATTGCATCTGCCCTCAGGAGCTGACTCCCTGTAAAACTCATTAATGAAGTGCTTAAAAGTCATAGAATATGCAGACAGACAGCTGCTTACTACTGGGGTCTGCAAATGATGGAGATTGTGGCCTGAAGTGACAGATGTATAATGCAAGTGAGGTACAGGGGACTGATACCCCCTCCAGAGTCTCTGCTTTCCTTGTTCCTGGCTGCTCATGGATTCATCAGTGAATATCCTCAAGGAGAAGGCAGCCACCTGTTTGGCTGGCAGTCTCCATTCTCAGGTTTTCTGGAGTGGTGATCAACACAAGGGTGAAACAGCGGTGATGCTAGGCAGATGTAGCATTTATTTTACGAATCTGGAAACCAATCCAATCTCAGAAGTACATCATCTCCCATCCTCACTTCACCCTTGCTTTGAGAATGATCCTCAAAACACCTGCCCTCCTCTCCCCAAATCTCTCATACTAAGGGTCACAGGGCAATGGCTACTGTAGCGTATCAATACAACAACCACAATCCTTACAACAAAATGTTCCAGTGTAAAAAATGGCATATGCAGACAAGATGGTTTGAACTAGGTCACTGTTAAAGGCAGCAGGATACCGTACCTGGGTGACTGACCTCAAAGGGTGGCTGATGAAGATGTGCGCCCAAAGTGAGCCCTTGCTCTGAAGGTCCCACCCTATCCAAGAAAGCAGAGACAGTTCTCTGCAGCCCAGTATCTCTATTTGTTTCTTCCAAAATGCACAAACAACAGCTCTATTCCTTCTATGCTTTCACCTCTTTTCTCCCCAGTGTGTCAACAACTTGAAGAGCTCCCTATTGACCTTCTGACTCCTGGAGCCAGCTGCCAGTGGAAATGCAGAGAGGGAATGCAGGAAATCCCAAGTTCTTGTGAACTCCAATTCCCTTACCCACCTAGGAATCTTCCTGCACATTACTAGGATGAAACTTACTGTGGCAATGGCTCGGCCCACACGAACAACTCCAAAATCATTGGGATCCAGGAACTTGTTGCCATACAGATAGATGCCAGAAGTGGCTGCCGCCAAGGAGGCAAGTTTCAAGACCATTCGTGCCATGACTGATGAACCCTGCCAAGACACAAAACAGCAACTGTAACATCTGAGAAGGACGTAGTGATCCAATGCCTACAGCCCCAAGGGACCTGACAATCCAAGTTTTAACTGCTCCTTTGCTAATGGTACATTCCTAGCACTGTCCCCAGCCAAGAGCTCAAGCGATCACGCAGGAACCAAACGCAAGCTCTGACTCCATTGCTATTTCTAACTCAAGCGTCTACAAGCCACAAACCCAGAAGTAACTCACTGTGCTAGACCTTGGGCACCCACAACAAAACATTTGTTCATGGTCGCAAAGACTTTACATGGAGAAACAACAGGTGGACAGAAACAAGGGAGCATGTGCTCACCAGAAGTCAATTCTGATCACAGCAATACGCCACCTCTTCACTGCAAATGTTTTGAAGACATCACAGCATAGGCAGATTGCAAGGGGATAATAAAAGATATAAACAAGCAGGGTTTAAAAAGAGCTCTTGCAACACTAAGAGCACCCAAAACTTGTTGGAAACTCTGCCAGACTAGTTGTTAAAGTGCCTCACTGCTGATGAGTGGTGGGAGAAGAGGCAACACATCCCTGGAGGCTGCGTGCAACGCCAGCAGCCGCTGGCAGAGAGCCGCATACAACACAGGGGATGGGGACCTGATCAGAGTGACCAAGCGAGACTTGTTCTCTCATCAGCACCGTCCTGTTCAAGTGCCAGGCAGGGACTGCAGTGGCAGAACGGACATCTGCAAGGATCAACAGCCTAATCCTGGCTCTGTCACAGGCCCAGCACAGGCCTGGGGTGAGACACTTCTCTCCTCGATCACTCTTTCTCTGGAAGACAAGCGTAGGGAACAAATGCATTTCCCACACTAAGCACTTTGCAGCACTGTATCCATTGCTTACAGTATATAAAGTAGTATAAACATGTAATTATTACATGTGATATACATATGATGATTCTTTATGTCACTTTAGAGGATTCAGACCTGAAAAAAAAATACAAAAGTATATTTTTCTTCCCTTTGGCAGGTATAGGATAGAAAGTATGATTGACCATTCTTTCTGCTTACACCACGAATCAAGAGGCATGGTTCACCTACTCTGCAAGCACTCAAGAGTACCCTTGACAGAGCGCGGGCTTCTACCCCATCAAGAGGTAAAAGCATGTCCAAAGCATGTTGGAGTGTGTCCAAAGGGCAGCAAAGCTGGTGAAGGGTCTAGAGCACAAGTCTTATGAGAAGCCGCTGAGGGAACTGGGGTTGTTTAGCCTGGAGAAAAGGAGGCTCAGGGGAGACCTTATTGCTTGCTACAACTACCTGAAAGGAGGCTGTAGCGAGGTGGGTGTCGGTCTCTCCTCCCAAGTTACTAGCGATAGGACAAGAGGAAACGTCCTCAAGTTGTGCCAGGGGAGGTTTAGATTGGATATTGGGAAAAATTTCTTCACCAAAAGGGTTGTCAAGCATTGGAACAGGCTGCCCGGGGAAGTGATTGAGTCACCATCCCTGGAGGTATTCAAAAGACGTGTAGACGTGGTGCTTAGGGAGACAGTTTAGTGGTGGACTTGGCAGTGCTGGGTTAATGGTTAGACTTGATGATCTTAAAGGTCTTTTCCAACCTAAACTATTCTATGATTCTATGATGGATTCCACTAATCCTCCGACTCTTAGACTTGATTGAGAAACTTTCCTACTTCTCTCTGTGAACCTTTAGTGGGGTCAGTCTAGCTCGTGCCTTTTCTCTTGGAAGCCTTGTAAACCAAAATACACAGGCAGTGACACAGGTCAAGCCTTTCAAAGCAGTTCACAAGAACACAATCAGCGAAATAGGCTAATATAACACAAGAGACCTCTGTACATGAACCTTAGCTAAACTTTATTATTTCCTTTTATTTCCTTACAACCCCTAGGTAACTTTGAGGTAGAAAAGCCGAGATATATTCTGCCAGCGCCAGTCAGAGCTGCCTGCAGCACCCCAGCTCCTTCTCCTGTCAGAAGGCATCGCTGGCTGATCAGGACTCCTCTGAACCTACAATCAAACTCAAGACAAAATAAACCTGGCCCCTTCACTGCAGCCAAATGAATACGAACTTCCAAAAATAAAAGCTGCCCTCCTCCCCCTGCCCCACTGAAATTCTAGAAATTTTGGGGCTTTGTCTGGGAGGACTGATCTCTTTTGTAGAGAAATCTCTTGTATCCTCTGTCACCTTCAAAAAACATTTTCTGCAGTGTTTTAATTAACCCATTTCTGCTCCTTGTACATTTATGTAAACTTTCATTTATTGGAAAGTGAAACATGCAAACAGTGACTTTAACACAGAAAATATGCCTCTCGTTTTCATCATTTTTCCTTCACCTTCTTTATTACTAAAAGAACATTTGCTTGAAAGCAGGGTGCAAGTCCATCTGTTCTTGCATCTTATTCCTACCTGAAGCTATAATCTGCAGTTCATGACATCACATCTATTGCCATACCCGCCAGCTGTACATCACAAACAAAAGATGGGAACTTTAGGTAGCAAGTAAACAGGCAGAGAGCTGAGCTCTTCAGCAACAAAGTTCCTGCTTTCATGCTTAATGTCTTGTACCAATAAAAAGGGAAGAATTAAAACCCCTCCAGTATAAGGTACAGAAATTGAATTGTCAGAAATCAATTGTATTTCAAAGTTTTGCATAAGGTGTCGAGGAGCCTTTTCCATGTAAATGAGCCATTACAACACCCCTAGGGGCATCTCAAAGACCCCGTCAGCTGTGAAATACGCCTCACGATGTCACTGCCTCTCGTTATTAAGGCCTGCATCGATGAATCACCTCCTGCTCTTCTTTCACCTGGGTAAGCTGGCTTCTTTGACTTTCACAAAACTTCACACACCTACAGTGCCCTTTTCCTACAGCCGGGCGCCACGCCTCTCCTAATCCCACTCGGGGGAGCCGGGACGGACCGGAGGCTACCAGCTTTCTCCCACAGCCCAGGAGGGGACTCCTCGAGGCCCCACCACCGCCACCTGCCCAGGCCTGCGCCCCGGCGCGGCAGCGCTGCGCGGGAGATCGCGCTCTCCC
>NW_008824356.1:6771691-6773801 GCF_000699105.1 Pygoscelis adeliae | reverse complement strand
GCTGCGCACCGGCGGCCCCCGGGCTGCTCTAACGCCTCTGCCCCAGCTGCAGGGGTGCGCGCCGCTCCCCCTCGCCGTTGCCAAAGAGGAGGTGGGCGGGCAGCACCCTCCAGTTCGGTGTACAACAGGGTAACACAATCTCCTCTTTATCACTGGGGCTCCCAGCCTGGCACAGGTGCCTGGAAAAGCAGTCTTCTGTGCTTTTGAAAAAAATCTCAGACTTTATGATATTTTAATTGGTTTTCAATGTTTGCTCACTGAAAGCCCTGCAGCAGGGAGAAGATATGTATATATGTATGTGTATATACATATATATATATATCAGAAATCATGAGAGAGGGTAGAAATACCAAACTCGGATATCACGGCGCTCCCTTTCTATACCTACGAGAGGTGCTGGAGGAGCACTGGTGCTTTTATCGACCAGAAATCGGAACTGCTCGTTAGTGAAGGGTGTGGGTTTGGCCAGGGCACTATGAACATTTTACCTTGTGAGTCTGGCTATTGCAAGACATCAGGATTAGGTGTGAGCACAATCACCTACGCAGCCGTAGCATGTGGGCTGGCAACACCGTGTCTGTTCCTGGTGCTAAGGGAGTGCTCTTACCAGACTGCTTCTGGCAACAGAGTTGAACACTTCTGTCCTGCTCCTGTTGAACACAAAAGAATGTTGTCCATCATGTGGTCAGATCCTCAGGCAGCGTAAATTGATGGCGTAAACTATGCAGCTATACTTAGCTTTTATAATTTGGTGAAATGCTCACATGGCTGCCTAAGACCAGCTTACATTTAAGGGTGTAATTCCAAAGGCCAAAGAGATATGTATCATAAATATCTCAGAAACTACTGTTCTCTGTCCAAGAGAATGATCCAGTACAACAACTGTGTTCATCAAGAATAAAAGAGCTGTTGGCAACAAAGAAAATAATTGCAGAATGAAAAACAAAAGCTTTCTCTGCAGCTAACCTTTAGCTCCTTACTATAAGAAATAAAAATCATAATAAATTTTATCATATTCAAGGTTCAATGCAAACCCAATCTCTTCACCAAAGTCTTTTTGCAATAAAGATTACAATAAAAGAGAGAAAGAACAAAGCAGAGAATGAAAAAATGTTGCTGAATCATCATAAATATTGTAAAATATTCATATTCTCTGGAGCAAATACCTAGTTTGCTGGTCACCCCCTTGAAACTTAGCATTTCTGATTGAACTTTTCTCCTATTGTGAAAAGCAGGAAATTCAACGTTGTTTTTGAGTCAGTATCTTTCCGATAAAGAGAACCTGCAATTCAACAACACCAGGGAACACATAGTGGAAAATTGTAAGTATTTGGGACAGTTAAGGACACAGCTACCACAATTAATCCTTAATATGTTAAAAGGATGCCAGAGACCAAAACCAGAATGAGACCAAAAAGATCTTAATAATTCTTTGAGAGTTAAAGTTTCCAACAGGATTCAGGAAACACTGAAACAAATCCAGGAAAGCATCACTCCACTGTGTTGCCATTCATATTTGCACGGATACAGTTGCACCCTAAAAGGTAGAGACAGGGCAAAAAAGGATCTAGAAACACTCAGAATGTGAAGCAAAAGGTCTCAGCTTCTAGAAGAAGGAGTAATAAACCAGGACATTGTGCTCAAGTAAAGATCCTGATGACCAGCCTCTCTTCCAGGATGACCAGGTTTTTCATCCAAGCCCCTGCAGAAAGTGCTGTAAAGGTAACCTGTCCACCTTCTCCCTGGCTGTGGGACAGTGGTATATTAACGGTTTTCCTAAAAGATCAAAATAATATTGGGAATATTTGCTGGGTACCCCTTTTGTTTCCATCTGGCTTCATTTCAGTTTTGTTTTCCCTATTTGTCCCCTGCAGCAGACATTAACATAAATGCCTGCACAAGGCGGGCTTCCTGACAAAGCAGCTACAAGTCATGAAGGGCAGAGTTAAGGGTGATTACCCTGCCAGCACACTGAGGATACAGGGCCACATGGCCAGTTGCTGCATCAGCCATATGATGGCAAAACTGGCTACAATCCCATAAGTTTCTTTCCCTTCTTCGACAGATGGGAGCTTTTGAACTGATGGGGTGCAGTGAAGCATCCCAGCTT
>NW_008824356.1:6763702-6770290 GCF_000699105.1 Pygoscelis adeliae | reverse complement strand
TAGGGAAGACTATTTGTTGGCAGGAAGCTTTACAGTTTAGAGGGTGATGTTAAAAGAGGAAGAAAATAAAAAGTGAGGGAGATGTGCACATGATGTACTACTGAGAAAATGAGGGAGAAATGAGTGCAGGCTGAACATGAAGTAACCATGCTGAATCACAGAATAAAATAAGCTTAGAAATATGGGGATAAGATCTACTCCTGTATCTACTACAGCCTGTGGAAGTTTTGGTATAGATTTTTGTGTTTGTAGATTCATGACCTCCATGGCTCAGGCTGATACTGGGCATAATAGGGTACTCATTTAAAGCTACTGTGCTACCGCATACAAAAATCCAAAATAGAGACTGTAACCTCAGCACAGCCACTGATTCCTGATCACAGCTCGCTGCTTCTACCCGGGATGCTTAAGGCTGCGGCCCAAGCTATCAATCCCCTGCTTTAACCGCTAAATCACACACATTGGCAAAGCTCCCAGAAAAGGGAGTGGGTCAGTATCCGAGTTTTGCTGGCCTCTCCTGGAAAAGCTATGGGAGGTTGCTTCAGATTAATTCTGTTCCTTGCAGCTTTCAGTTAAACAGGCTGATGCTGGGTCTGCTGCAGAGAGGGGAGAAGAAAAAGAGGCTTTTGTAGTATAACAATGCGGTGTGCCGATGTGCAGTGGGCAATTACGTAACCAACACTAAATCTTTCTATAATTAGAACAAGTACCTAGTTAGGGTGATCAGAGCTCTTTTGTGTGAGCCTGCACGGGGGCACACAAGGAAGAGCTTGGCTCAAAAGAAAGATGCTGGCTTGATTTCCCTTCCCCTTTCAACTGGTGAATAAATTAAATCTCAGATTACCCCAAATTGCTGTGAAAGACAAAAAGGGAAAAGCGTTTCTTTTTCATTCTTGTTGAAGACATTTGCATCCCAGGTGAGAATCTCATGAAATGCAGAAACAAACCCAAAAACTCAGGCGTCTCTGTCCCAAGCACCGGAGCGGGAAGAGCAGTCAGACTGCCTGAATAGAGGACAAAAGATCAGTACCAGATCTTCCTACTGGGAATCAACCTCTTTTTTTAGATTCCCTTTGATGAAAACCATGGAAAGATACCTGGAAAATCTCACTGATGCCAGACATTCCTCATGTACAGGAGGAGGCATGGGAAGAGAGATCAAAACAGTCCCAGAAAGCAGGTGATCCTATGATTTTGTGGACCCAGAGAACTAGCTTAACAAGGAGACGTGAAAAGGTATGGAGAGAAATTGCTACCAGTGCAGTGGGAAGAACATCTTGACCCAGCAGATCCTTCTTCACTCTTCTGATCTGTCCTGCCATTCTGTGGATGGTCAGCAACAGAAATACTGTGGCAGATCCATCTTCTGCAGCTATAAACAAGTTCAGCTCTAGAAGTCACAAGTAGCAATGCCAATTTATACAAGTTGAAGATCTGGCTAGTGGGATCTCTGCTAGAGATCTCTGTATTTTCTGATTCTTTTCTGGTTAGTTCAGGTCACCAGAAGAAATACTACAAATACCTCTGTAAAAGGGTTGACAGATGTGCAGATCAACGTGGAAGACAGGAAGCAAAACAACCTACGTGGAGCTAATTCCAGAAGAGAGCTTAATATACTCCACAGGTCTCCTGCTAGGCCAAACCCACCCATGTTCTTGGTCCAACTTAAAATGGAGATTGGCAGATTTTGTCTTTCTATCAGCAACGGAAAGCTCAGAGCTGACCCTGGGAGTCATCCAATTTTAGACTAGGATCATCTAATGATCATATTGTACAGAGCCAATATTTGGATAAGACAACTCTCAAAAGAAACATGCCCATTGCCCCAGGTCAGTCAGTGCCTTCGAGTCAGTAGTGACCAATGTCTTTAAATTCTTCAAGCCACGTCTGTATTACCTGGAATGACTGAAAGGGAGGCTGGTTTAATTTCTATTATTTGTAATACTTTGTAGAAAAGTAAACTTTCTCAGATAGGCAAAAATCATCTCATGTACTCCTGTAACACCTTGGCAACAGAAAGTGATGTGGTGTTTGGAGAGCTGTGCTTTAGGTGAGCTGCAAAATCCACTTCTAACTAGTATTTCTTTCCTTCAAGGCCTTTGCTCAACCTTGTTGCCCAATATTAGCTTAGACAATCACATGCTACCTCCATACCGCTCTCTTATAATTTCCATTGGCAAAAAAATTCCCCTTCATTTGCTAAAGCTGTTGGTGGCTAAAGGATACTCCACTTCTTCCTGCAGGTTGTTGGGAAGTGCCAGCAGGCCACCATGTCCTGTGTTAGAAGAAGATGTTTATCAGCCAGGTGTGGAATGCTTCCAGAACATTTGCAAAACACCCTGGAGTCTGGAAGGTGTTACAGGAGTACATGAGATGATTTTTGCCTATCTGAGAAAGTTTACTTTTCTACAAAGTATTACAAATAATAGAAATTAAACCAGCCTCCCTTTCAGTCATTCCAGGTAATACAGACGTGGCTTGAAGAATTTAAAGATTTTTACAAGAGCACTAATAGACCTTCTGATCTTTTCCCCCCAGCTATAATTATTCCTTCTGAATGCTGCCTGTAACCCCTAAGGGAATGTGAAATGCAGGGGTTGCTGATGTGGCTGAACCTTTCCATCTAGGTAAATCTCTTCTTTTTCACTGTTTAGCATCTTACCTGTGGCATAATGTATCCCTTGAGTTAACAAGTGTCATTTATTTTGATCATTTTTATCCCACAATGTGCAGTGACTGTTAGGCATACAGATATCTGATATTAACAGTAGCTTATTCCATTACTTTGTATTGTCATCTTCATTTGTTACAAGATATTTCATGAACCATTTAATTCTGCATTTGCAAATGTGGGAAGTGCTGAAGGAGATAAAAAAGGTGCAGAGGATTTAACAGCCTAAATCTACCCCAAAAGACTCCTTGGAATGCATCAGAAATATGTTCTGAAAACCAGTTGTGGTATTCGCAGCAAACTAAAAATGTGCCTGCTGGCAGCCATGCCAAGGATTAACTCCTCTGCAGGGCCTGAACTCCTTACTCACCAAACAGAGGATCATTTTGGTGTACTTGTGGAAAGTGATGTATGTGGAGACCTGATAGCGTTAGTGTCCGGAAATGTTAAGCAAAAAAGATCATGGTAAAAATAAAAAGGAACTTATCCTTCCTTCTTAGAGACAGATTTATATTTGGGAAAAATGTGTTTAAGGATCTCGGAACCATTCCTTGCCTAATGTTTCCTCTTATCAAAGCTCTGCCACAGCTGGCATCTTTGAACCATTACCAGGTCTGGTTCAGAGAAAGTCCAGGTCTAGGAGATACATGAAGATGCACAGAGATGATCAATTCACAGAGCCAGAAGAGAATATTAACTTTTCTTGCCTGATGCTGTATATATTGTGGGACATTAAGTTTCACCTGACTATTCCCATATGGGCCCAGGTTGCTCAGGCTTGTCATAATGAAAGCATCTCTTCCCAAGAGACTTCAGCTTTGATAAGAAGATAACAAGGGGTGGAAAAGTGAGCACTCCCCACAGCTTTCCAAAGGTTAATCACTCTCATTGTTAAATATTTCTGCCTAATTTCTCATTTGAATTTCCTTAATTTCCACTTCCAGTCACTGGTTCTTGTTTTGCCTTCCTCTATGAGATTAAAGAGTACTTTCAAATCTTGTATTTCTAACTTGTACAGGTACACATACGTAACGATCAAATCTCTCCTCAATCTTTTTATAATGAGCAAAACATGCTAAATGTTTTAATTTGCTCACTCAGATCATTTGTCCTTGTAATGTAATTGACAATAAGTACAGATAAATGGAGTTTACCTCATTCGCATCTGGCAATATAACATTTACCTCTTAAAAGTTTACTTAAAAATAAGTTTACTTATTTTATTTCCCCTACACTTCCAATTAACACTACCTTTATATTATCTTCGTAGTCTTGTAACCCTCTTCAATCTTCCAGCATTGTTTTAAAAACTTGGAACACCAGGACAACGCAGCGTCCCTCTACAGTTCACCATGTCCCTACTTCTACATCCACGGGCTGCATGAGGCTTTTTGGTACTTCATAGCACAAGGATTTCATGCTAAGCTGCTTCCCTCTAATAACCCTCCTGGATCTCCACCCATGTAGCATACGTCTTCAGGTGTTGTACAGTGCTAATTCTTTAATTAAAATGTCACGAGAAGCAGAAGACAGAAGTAATGGGAGGTGTACCAGGTCAGGTTCAAGGACGACTATGTGAATAATTTATTTCTTTGGTCTGGTGGCTAACCTAACACAAAAAATAAATTGTTTTCTCACTTCAAGAGGAAAATTGGGAAAAAAACCCACCACACACAAACCAAAACACCATTCTACATGAGGAAAAAAAAGAAGCATTAGATCAGAAATTAAACACATTCTGGTTTAAAGAGTTTTCCCACTTTCAAAAAAAGTAAGCCCATTCAGCCTATACTTGGCCAAAAACATTGCTTTACACCAAAGTTCGAATGGTGCATTTTGAAAATGTTGAAAAAGATTCATACTTTCCAAACTTCCCACAGTTTTTGAGTTCAGAACTTCTAAATGATTTTTTTTGTTTATCCCAGTAAACATTTTTGACCAGTTAAACCATCTATGTAAGCATTTTCTAGGTTTGATACGTGACAGGTAATGCAGGGCAGAGACAAGAAGTTATTCACAGCTGGATTAGCAGCACATGCCTAAAAGACTGTGATACGTTTAGAGAGCCATATGGTTTTGAACACGCTTGTACAGCCCCTTTGTACCATATGGTCCCCTCTATCCAGTGCTAAGAGCCTTACATATTCACAGACTCAAAATTAGCCAACTCAGACATCAAAATTAAACCAAAAAGAAATTAAAAAGAAAGAGGTTCAAGGGGATGAAAATGAAGTATTAAAAAGAACCAGTGTTGCTTATAGCCAGCCAGCTGTAAACGTCTGCAAGCACAAACAGCTCACTGTCTGCAAAGAGAAAGTGACTGCACAGTTCTAAGAACAAGCTGTGAGACTGAGGAAACCAAAGGAGCATCTCCCTAGTGTAGGAGCTGAAACATATTGCTCACCTACAATTTTACCTTCTAAACAACAAGTTTGTATTGTGGCTGTCATGTGAACTGTGTTGCGAAATAGCTCACAAAGGTGTATATTTACCACACAGCATTAAATAATGCATCACAGCAAAGGAAGAAGGAGAAACATCAAAGTAGGAGGGAGAAAAGATTATTTTTCAGCTGAGGCTAGTGTAACAGCTGGAGATAGAGACCATGGCAACTTCCGATGGCAAGAGGAAGCTCCTGAATCAGAAGGTAATATTGCCAGATGTGACCTCAGCAATTCTGTTGCTAAATGACTGACAGAAATGGGTAGGAGAGATGACGGATGAGTTTTGCTCAGGAAAATTATTGATAAACAATATATGTCGAAGTCTTGAATCTTTAGCTTTGTCTAAAGTGCTCATAAGAGGCCAGCTGTCTCGGAGAGAAGGGGAAGTATCTGTCATTCATAGAGGTGATGACAGAGCTGCTGTCACCACAATGCAAAGCCAAAGTCTGATTCCCACTGGAGATGACGAGAGTTTTGGCACAGAAGGACTGCAACAGGCTTGTCCTTACCCTCCTCCAGATCTCCCCCATCCTAGAAATTGTAGTAGATGAATTTAGTCTGCAGGACTAGGCTGTCCTGCAGATTAGGAGATGGTAAGAGACAAAATGACTAGAAGACTGCAAGACAGACATTTAGTCTGCCTTACAGTCTTCCTGCCTTATACAGTATGATTTATTTCTAATAAAAACTGTGTTTGTTTCTTACGCATTCTACCCTTTTCTTCTCTAGCCAGCTTCTGTTTCTCTAGATGAACCATGCCTAGCACAACGGGACTCTTCTCCTTTTGGTTCACTAGATGCTAACATAACGACAGCAGTTACTACTTAATAATTAAATTTCTTTTCTTATATATGGTGCCGTATACCACCACTTCAAAACAAATAGCAACTTATCCATGTAATGGTCCACCTAGTTCTCACCACAATTCTCTGGGAAGTATTTTTCCTTATTCCAAGTTTTAACTATACTCTAATGAGTGCATCTCTTGGCTCGATTTAAAAAAACTTCTGTGTAACATACGGATGCCCATTACACATATACAGTACAACTCTTGGCATTTAATACAGACTTTTTTATTTTAATACATTTTTACAGCAGTTTCAATCTCTTCTCTTCTCTCTCATGTCCCAATTCAGTGATATCCAAGTAGCAAGTATCAGAATAAGAAATTTTATCCCAATCCATTTGCTCTCTATTTTCTGCTTTTTACTTGGACACCTTCAGCGGGATGAACCATGAAGTTACTGGACTTGTTGGAAACCATCTGAATAGACAGGATACTGTACTGAGCCTCCCCCTTTTTCCTTTCTCTTCCAATTGTGCCTCAGGGATCTGCGTGGCTCTCGGGTTCCTGGTGCAGCCCTGTCAGGATTGTGCCGTTTCCGTTGGGTCCACCTCCGCTGCCCGTTTGCCGAGGCCCGCAACGCCTGGGGAGGTATCCCAGCCGGACAGACGCGCGATACGGGAGACGCT
>NW_008824356.1:6750346-6762690 GCF_000699105.1 Pygoscelis adeliae | reverse complement strand
ATGCCGACTTTCTCGGAGGTGGACGGTTCCTTAAAAAACGCGTGGAAGGGTCTCGTGGTCTGTACGAGCTGAAAAATGGGAAGTCAAGAAACTGTGTTTTCGACTAATTGGCTTTGGCCGGGAGGTATCTGGCGTTCAGGGGGGAGCTTGCTGACAGATGTTTTTGTGGGCGTTTGCCTGGAGAGGAAGGAAGGGGGACTTGTGGGGACTAAGGGCGTATTTTCTTTTTTGCTCCGCAGTGGTGGAAAGAGTACATAGTGTAGTGTGACGTTCCTGTTTGTAGAACGGGCATTGTCACACGCTCCCGTTCAAACAAGATGTGAATGTGGATGAATTTAGCCGCATATTTTATAGGGATCTTCCAGAATGCTGAGAGAGCGCACATTGCTTTTTCCCCTATAATCTCAGAAGTTACTGCCATCTGGTTTATGAGCACAATGCTCAAATTTCATAAATTGTTTCTCATACTATATGGAGTGATTGTAGAGAAAGTAATAATTTAGTAGTAGATTCAAGCATAGTTGAGTGTCACTGAGTGAAATTATCAGAATTAACTTTTTATGTCTCTCTTTTTTTTTGGTGGCTGTCTATGGATGTGCAGTTTTTTACCAGCTCCAACCCAGCTGTCTCAAGACCAGCTAGAACTAGAAGAAAGAGCAAGAGCTCAAAGATCTAGGCAGACTGCTCTAGTCTCATCACGAAGGGAACCTCCCCCATACGGTTACCGGAAAGGATGGATACCACGGGTGCTAGAGGTAGATATTTAAATTCACACTATAGTAGCGTGTCTGCTAATGGGAGGGAAAAAAAGTGTATTTTCTGGAGTAGAAATAAACTCTTGAGTATCTTGAGTGTAGCACAGAATTGTGCAAAGCCTTATCATGTGCAGAATTTCCATCCAGACTGTTGGATATATTCTTGGGTTGGGGGAAATTGTTCCAATTCACCAGATATGGTAAACAGGATGTTATAAGGATTGTCCCCTTCAGAGACTGTTATATTGTAATATGGAAATAGGTCTATGGTCCTTTCAGCTTACAATCTGTGAAGGCAAGGATCCTCTGAGAAAGACATCTATAGCGTTCCTCTGTCATTATTTGTTAAACGCATGTTCCAGATTATAGCTGGAATAAGTGAACATGTGTATATTGGAGAATACTCATGTATTCTGTTCATAGTGTAACAAAAGATAGCTGCTAATGGGGGAGAAAATTGTTAGAGTTGGAAGGAAACTTAAAAATTTGTTAGATACTCATTGTTTATGTATGTTACTGGCAAAAGGGTTCTGGACAATGTTGTGTGTATTTAGCTGTAAATCCTTGCCAGTTTAACATAATTGCAACTGGAAATGTTAAAAGGTAGAAGGGAAAATACAGATGTATAGCTCTGATTACAAAATCATTTTTGTGGCTCAGTGAGAAACTGAACTAAACGTTGCAGATTTTGAAATCGTACTTGGCAATAACATCTGAGACCTGCTCTGATGAGACTGACTTTTGTTCTGCCTAATACTTTAACATTGATTCTGTAACTTACTGTTGAATGTGGGACATCCGGTGAAAGACTGTGCAGGGAATAGTTACTGCAAGATGTCTATGCACTTCAGGGTCTTTTCATTCAGTAAGTTCTATAGTCCATTGCTGTCTTACCAGTTAAATAATAAAGTTACTAGAACATTCTGGCAATGTTTCATTTTGTTAAAATCAATCCAGTCTTTCATTCCATTTCCCACCTGTGCAAATGTTATACCATGTTTTTGTGTTTCAGTCATTCACTGCTTTTTCTTTTGCGTAGGATTTTGGAGATGGGGGTGCTTTCCCAGAAATTCATGTGGCTCAATATCCATTGGATATGGGCCGAAAGAAGAAAATGTCCAATGCTTTGGCTGTGCAGGTGGATGCAGAAGGAAAAATAAAATACGATGCAATTGCTCGTCAAGGACAGTCAAAGGACAAGGTAATATTTCTTCAAATATGTAGACTGGCATGTATACCTGGAAAAGTTGTGTGTATACATTGCGTATGCTTAAACTCATTGGTCTGGCATTAGACAAATGGATTGCCTCCTTGAGGTGCAGTCCTGTTTTCTTAGAGTCAGACAGACATGGGCATTTTGACCAGGATCACTATGTGATCTTCTCTGTTGTGTAATTAAAAGGTAGGGCAAAAATGGTGAGAGTCTCTACACAAAACTTACCTGATAGCTTACCAGCTTTCATTAGAGAGCTTTCCAGTGAAGGCAAGAAACTGAAAACCGGCCTGATCATAGACAGCCTTATTTCAGTATGTGGAGAGAGGGGGCAAAAAAAGCACAGAAAACACAGTTCAACTTTCAGAATACTACACCTTGTGTCTTGCTAATTTAACATTTGAAGTTCTGACCGTTTTCAATATTGTTGGGTGCTCTTTTCTTAATTTTATTTTTTTGATTGTAGCAGAAGGTATTGCCAGTGGTTATACTCCAAAATTTTTGTGTTAAGTTCAGTGATGGCAAGATTCTCGTTGAGTTTGATGGGAACCAACTTCAATTTCCTGTATACATTAGCCTTTCTAAAAACAAAGAGATGACGCTTTATCTTGAAGTCCTAACTAATATTGACAAGATCAGTTACTTGGGTCTCCTAGTCCACTTTGAGGAGTATCTACATCTACCTTTTAAAATGTAACAGTGGACTACATTAAAACTTTGAATTCTTTTAAGCATGTGTGGGGGCTGAAAAACTGCTGAGGCATGATCAAATGTTTGACCATTGCTTGTTATAGCAAGCATCTCCTGTAAAGAATAGGGTAATGCAAAGAAAATCTAAAAAGAGGGTTAACTACAGAGGGTGTTTTAGTGGATAGATATGAATAGTTGTTCTCAAAATATTTTGACTTCTGCTTTAATTTAGGTTGCCTTGAAAAGCTTATGGGTCTGTAATATGCCTCATATCTTACTGCAAATGAGGAAGGGGAGAAACCTATCTAAACAGAAAAACAAAAGGTGACCTTTACTTCTCAAACAAAATAGGGCGAGCATTCTAAGAATATCAGGGGAAATCTTTCTTTTTTGACAGATAATTTTTTTTATTGTTTTAAATTGATCCTACAATTGCCAAAGTTGCAGAAAGTTCATGCCAATAGGATTTTATATTTAACTAATACTCGTTTGAGTGTCAAAAAAGTGTCACATCTTGTATATCCTCATCCTGTGCATCTAAAGTTACTGCAGTACCTTTGAAAAAAATTAGTTCAAATCAACCAGACGCCATGCTGCCATGTGGTAGAAAGTAGTCAGGCTAAACGGAAACACCAGCAGTGGCAACATTTTTACTGAGGGGACTTTCATTGGAGTTCCATCAGACTTTATGTAGTGTCTACTTATTTGTCAAGAGGAAGGTGCTAAAATATTAACTACACTTACAGAATTTTGTGATACTAAATTTTTGATACTTGATACTAAATAGAAATTTTACTTATCCCAAAGGATAAGAAATAATTCGGAGCAGATAAGTAGACAAGAATTAATAATTGTACTGATTTTGGGGAAGCTGCAGGGCAAATAAGAAGCAAAAAAAAAAAAAAGTATAATTAAACCCTAATTTTTACAACTTGTTAAATACATCTTCACCTACTTGTAGGATCAGATTTAACGTTCATATAATAGCACTGTTCAGATAGGTGTCTAAGAATATTTGAAAAAGAACTAGAAATGATAGTAGGCTTTAGGCAAAAATGACTAATCTTTCACTGTGCCTTATTTGGTTCAGAGTTAGGAAAATACTTAGAACAGGTAAAGTTAAATTTCAGCTGTTAACATTGGTCATATTTGATTCATGAAGATCTGTACCAGCATTCATTAACTTTCCATGTGGCATCTATAAAGAAGCAGTAATTTTCTCATTTTGTGGCCATACTTACCAGGATAGAAGAGATGAGTGGCTTTTCCGAAACTGGGCTCTGTAGAACTTGAATTGGGTTTTCCTGACCCTAAGCTCTGCCTTCTGCATCAGATTGATTCTGATTGCATCCAGCTGGATGTAAATGCTGAGGCTAAAAATTAAGTATTGTGGTTCAAGTGGGGATAAAACTGAGGGAAAATTAGATATTTCAAACAATTTCACTACTATTGCTTTGTTTTGCAGGAAAGAGAAAGTATTAGCAGAGATGTCATAGGGAGCAGTTCTTCAGTGATCTGTGTTGAGTTGAATAATGTGGAATATTTTCTGTAAGAGGGAACTTCTGATAGTAGTGTCAGTAGGGTTACATACAGAAGTTTCATTATCCTGAGAGCTGCAGTCATAATTCAAATATTTCTTCAATCTTAATACTTAGAGCTAAGAGAAAGAGATACTTAGCAGCCTGCCAGAAATGAGATGGAGTTTCTGATCCTATTTTATGAGCTACTTGTTTGGTCTGAGTTTAGAAACAAATTTTGCTTTTGCTACAGTTTATGGGTTTTTTGAAGTTGAATTTAGTATTCTGCCTTCTTGTAGAGGCAGGAGTTCCACCACCTGGACCCTATAGCTAGGTGGCTAGTCAGCAGTTTCTGCTATTGCAGTGGTTCATCTCTCTTGCATCTGTTCCCTTACATATTTAAAAAATAGTTGCTTCAGAGAATTTTCCTTGAAAAATGCTGACATAAATGAGATAGTTTGACAAGCCTCCTGTTTGGGGCTGGTAGAAAGTCTGCTAGACGACACGAAATGCCGGATAATGTTGATGAACCTGGATACATGACCTTATGGATCCAAGGATAGAGTTCCATCTGGTTGTCCATATGAAAGATTTCCAGCATTAGCCATTTGGTTAGCTCTTGTGCTGCTATAGATTCTTCCAACACTTTCTCTACTCACATGACTAAAAGCCAGGCTAAAATAATGCATCAATAATGGATATATTTTGGTGAGAATGATGCTCTGTCCCCTTATTGGGAAAATAAGGACATATAATTGCTTCCTGTGTTTTTATCAAGACAGAAGAGAGTGAAATCAAGGAATGGAACTATTAGGTCCATTACTTTTTTTCTGGCAAGGATGATTTTTCTGTTCAGGAGTTGGATTTCTCCTTAGTGGCCCCAGGCTGCAGCTTAGATGTTAAAGGAGAAAAAAAGAACCACAAATCTTACCTACTTTTTTTTCCTCAAGATTGTGAATACAGTTGAAACATTCACAAGAGAAAGTAGTTCCACTGTTGAAGGAACTCCTGTCACAGCGATGGAACAGGACAAGAGAACGTGAATGTAACTAAAATACTCAAAAGTATTCATTACTCATAATGTATTTACCTTTGTGGTAGAGCTTGGTTTGAGAGCTTATCACCAATTTTTTTCTCTGGTGTGTGTGCCTGGCTTCCAACCAGGTAATTGTAATGACTTCTAAAATGTTACGTGCTTCATACGGAGAAACCATTCTTTGCCAAGGAAGGAATTCATTCTCCAACATTTGATGGTAGCCTCTCAATTTACACATAGGATTGATGAGCACTGTACAGGGGTGCTCTGGATATATAGAATAAAATATGTTGAGGGGATGGATTTATCTGTTACAAATTAAGAAACTTCTGTCAAGACACTTGCGTCTTATCAGGTGTCTTGTGAAACTCTGAATGTGATTGATGTCTAAATCCTACCATGAGCTACAGTATCTTACACAGCTAGTTAGGTAGGATTGTTCTCTTTCTGATGGCAGTGGCATGCAGATTTCTAATTGCTGCCTGTTAAGGCTGCCCCAGACAGAGAAGGAATCATCTAGCTGTACCAAAAATTGAGCATTTTGTTTCTGCCTAGAAGGAGATTCTGCTTTTCAGTAGCAATCAAAATGGAATTATCTGAAACACAGGCTGATGCTTCCTTTTAAATTTCTTAGATGAAAAATGGTAGTGAGTGGGCATACTACAATACCAAACAGTGCCAGTCTCCTCTTTATCTTAGGTTAATAAAATGTCTCAACATTACTATTAAAATAGGGTAAATATCTAGAAAAACAACATGGTGCAACATCTTTATTGTCTATATCACCTCAAAAAAGGACTCCAATTAGAACATGCAAGGGTACCAAGTCTATGATGGAGAGAAAAATTTTGGTATTTTCAGGCTAGTTTAATCCATGTTATGGATTTCTTCCACATTAATGCAGCTTGCCACTTGCATGCAATATTTTCGGGTTTTAACTAGTTCACGTAGCTCACTTGTACCTCAGTGTACTGTAGTTTTTAGAGCACCTCTTAGACTTTTTTTTATTTTCTTCTTTGTCTTCTGGGATACTCTGAGCTCTTTCAGCATACTTTGTTCTGCACGCAGCAAGACACTTGGACTTAGAGTTAATTACCTTAGAGGAACACTGCTCTTCAGATGTCCTTCATTCAGCATCTGAGGAGCTAGGATATTATTGATACTAATTCAAAAGATTAAAATTTTAGGAGTGAAAGCTGACAAGCAGTAAATGGCTCTTGTGTGACAAATCAATGCTGAGGCTAAAGGTCAGTTTCATGGTTGGGCATGCGCTTTATAATGAACTTGAAATAATAGTTGCTATCTAATAGTGTTCTTTCCTTATGTTTAAAATTGGGGCTTAAAGCTAGTGACAGCCACCTGCATGTTGTATGAAGACTGATGTACCCATATGAGGGAAAGTGTAAAGAACAGTTTTCTCAAGCATTTCTTTTTTTTTTAAAAAACATAGCAAACATAATGATACGATAAAAATCTAGATGCTAAAAAAGGCTTGTATCGAATTCTTAAGTAATCCTTGAAAACAGAAGTACAAATGTGGATTTTTCTGTCTGTCTTGGGGAGCCTAAAAAGGAAAAGAGTAGGAAAGGGAAGCAGGAAACTGGTGTCTAATCCTAGCTCTGAGAATGATTTACATAATTATATTTAATCAAATTGCTTCTTTTCTTCGATTATTCCATCTGTAAAATGGCGTCTAGAGTATATTCTTGTTCTATGGGAGTCATTGAAGAATATGTCGAGAAGAATAGGAAGAGAGGAAACAGCCTCAAGTTGTGCCAGAGGAGGTTTAGATTGGATATTAGGAAAAATTTCTTCACCAAAAGGGTTGTCAAGCATTGGAACAGGCTGCCCAGGGAAGTGGTTGAGTCACCATCCCTGGAGGTATTCAAAAGACGTGTAGACGTGGTGCTTAGGGAGACAGTTTTGTGGTGGATTTGGCAGTGCTGGGTTAATGGTTGGACTTGATGATCATAAAGGTGTTTTCCAACCTAAACGATTCTATGATTCTGTTCACCAGCACTAATAAAATATAATGTCTTCCAGGTTATTTACAGCAAATACACAGATCTGGTGCCAAAAGAGGTCATGAATGTGGACGATCCTGAACTGCAAAGACCAGACGAGGAGGCAATTAGAGAGGTATTATATGCACTGATGTGCCTAGCTATCAGAGGTATATTGTATGTCTTGCATATGCAATGAGCGGCATTGTGTGGTACTTTTGTCTTTAGATAACAGAGAAGACAAGAGCAGCCTTGGAGAAATCAGTCTCCCAAAAAGTTGCAGCAGCCATGCCAGTTCGAGCAGCTGACAAACTAGCTCCTGCACAGTACATTCGGTATGTAGTGCTGGTGTGTGTAAGATGATGTTATATATAAAATTGATTAAAATTAGGATATTCCTTGAATTTCTGAGAACAGAAATTCCTCTTGAATTCTGTTCTGGAAGTAATATGAAACTGGCTTATGTATTTTGAATTAACCCACTAATGGTAATCTAGTTTGAAGTGTGTTGAAATGTGTTTTAACATGTCATGAGTTGTGGCACATTGTGGAGGGGTTATTGTTTTAGCCACAAAATGTAGATTTGTCAGGGAGCACTATGAATGATGCTGCCCTGGAAACAGAGTCTTTACTGGGAGTTTCAACCCAAGACAAGGCATGTAACAAGGTTCTTCCCTTATGTAAAACGAGCAACTGGGAAGAATTGGAATTACTAGGAAGCTGATACTCATGTATGATGATTTTCTGCTGCAAACACAGAAAAATTCCATGGCAGGGTTAGACTTGGCCTGATGTGAATTCTGAAAAAAAGTATGTGAAGAGGTTCTTAATAACCAGTAAGTAGTCACCAGGGATTCACAGACATAGGTGAAGAGTATTGTGACATGCTCTGTGTACTCTATTAGTTTGTTTCTTCTACTTTGGAACCTAGGTTGAAACAGGATAATATAGCCCTGGGGAGACACATTCTGTCTGGTGTAGTTGATTCTCTGCATTCAGTCCAGTATCCTCTGTGCGGTTACCTGTTCCTGGTGTTCACAGTGGAAAAGTCTTAAACTGGTGTGGATAACATGAAAATGCAGCTAGAGCAGTGAACTGAGTGAAAATGGTGGTGGGAAAGGAATATCTAGCTGTGTGCAGAGAACTGAGCACTTCGTTTTATTCAGGTACACACCGTCGCAGCAAGGTGTTGCCTTCAACTCTGGAGCAAAACAGAGAGTTATTCGGATGGTGGAAATGCAGAAGGACCCTATGGAGCCTCCAAGATTCAAGTAACTATTCAAACCTTCATGGCAAATAGAAGATACTATAGTGTATTTCCATATACAACACGCCGATTGTATTTGTTTTCTTAATTGTTCAGAATTAACAAGAAGATTCCACGTGGCCCGCCTTCTCCTCCAGCACCTGTAATGCACTCTCCTAGTAGAAAGGTATGAAATGCCATAGCTGTTCAGTTTTGAATTCTAGATGGGTTCACAAATTCTACTTTGATATAGTTCATGTTTGCGCACCTTCTCTTTATTGTTCTTTTGATGTGATGTTAAGCGATAAACTTGGTGCCTGGTGCAGTCTTTTTGAGGTTTTTTGGGGCAGTTCTGAAAGTAGCTCTCTTCCTATGTATCTTGTCAGAGGTTGAATAGATTTCTCATATTTTATGCAGGGCTGCATTGCTGGAGTTGTCCATGGCATGGATGAGTTGACTGAGGCTTTAGCCTTGGTACGCTAATGCTGCTTTTAGGCAACACTATTAAGCTAATCCTTAATAACACTAAGTTGTGTCATGAAAAGCTGTCATGACTTTATTCACTGTTGGCAAAGGTACAGCGCAGAAATTAACATCTTATTGCTGCTAGGAAGGGTTGAGTTTTTTGTAACAGTGTCCTGAACTTTGTACTCTAATTTATTTCAATAGTTTCATAGCTGCCTTTGAGAAAGAAAACAGTATTTCCTCTTGCTGTAGATATAAAGATGACTTTGCTTCCTCTCTTAAATCAGATGACTGTGAAAGAGCAGCAAGAGTGGAAAATTCCTCCATGCATTTCAAACTGGAAAAATGCAAAGGTAAATAAGTTGTCATAAATTCACCTTTCTAATGTTTGCACCCTACTGGGAGATTTCTATGAATGATTTAAGCTTGAATAATACTTGTTTCAAACCTCTAGAGTTAGGTGAAGTGGCTGCTTCCAGCATGGAGAACGCACGATTGTACAGCTCAGTTTTCCTTTCTTTGGCATATCAGGGTTGTCAAATTGACAGAAGTATAGAACTGAGAGAGAGAATATATTACTTCATGGCAGAGATTATGCATTTTGAGAGAGAAAAAATGGCATTAGTTAAAATCTCCATAATAGTGCAGTATGTGGAGTCTGAAACCAAAGTCTCTGGAGCCCACAAAGTAAAGCCGTCTAAACTGAAAAAGGGAAGGGTAATTCATAGAGAATCAAGCATGTTTCTTTTTAATACTGTAGTCCAAATTTCTCAAAAGATCTCCTTGTTGCATTCTTCCACTAATTAATTCTCATCACTGGTTAGCTTAGCCAATTTTATTTCTTTGAGTAGGTATGTCCTGTCCCTTTATCAGCCAGTAAGTTTATGTTCAGAGAGAAGGGAAAATTTATAATTTGCTGCAGTAACTGGTCTAGTTCTCAAACTTACCAAGCTGTTGTTATGAGGCAGCCTCTTCAAATGGAGGAAGGAAAAGCTGTATGTTTGGATGTTGGGTTTTTTTTTTCTACCCCAACACAGCTGTATAACTGGGACTGACACTAATTAGTAGATCAAATTTTAGGTTACAGATGGTAAAACCAAAGCAAAAATTCTGTAGAGCTCTCTCAAAAATCTTAAAATATCATCTATAAATACTTCTGTGTTTCAGCTTCTGAAGGCAAAATTGGCATTTAGTGTCTTGCTTTTGCTGGCAGCCTTCCCCCTTCCTCAGTTTGAATCAGCTAACCTCTTAACAGGTATAAAAACAGTTTAGGGAAAACAAATTTTAAGCACAAATAATAGAACAGCTTTAGAGACTGGGAAAGCTATTATCTGTAGTTCTTAACACAAAGCAAAGAGTGGATTTTAGCAATCAAAAACTGTCATTTGTACTAAGATGTAACTTGAGGGGAAATTGTGATTCAGATTTGGGGGGAGCGTGGAATTGGAGGGGAGCTTAGTATTACCTGGTATGAATTTGAAGTATGTATAAAGGAGGTCCATTGAGGTGTATTAATGATGGGCTGTGAGTTTTGTATGTGTGTTTGTTTTCTTACACAATAAATGTAATAATGTTTGTTATTACAAAATAATGTTAGTTTCTGTGATTAACTGCCTCTCTGTTTCCACTGTAGGGTTACACCATTCCATTAGACAAGCGTCTGGCTGCAGATGGCAGAGGATTGCAGACTGTTCACATTAATGAAAATTTTGCCAAGCTTGCTGAGGCTCTCTATATAGCTGACAGAAAGGTCAGGTGGTTGTTTAAACTGTTTTGTTCCATGTGGTTTTACCTTCTTTGTATGTTTATTTCCTTGGGAAAATCAACTGTGACTAGGCTATGGCTTTTTGATTTGTCCTGCTTCTTGGCTAATATAAGACATAAGGTCTTATCCCCAGTATCTTTGAATCAGTGGCTCAGTGTGCGTTAAATTATTGGAGGTCACGGGTCTTGTTTCTCAGCTCTAACTGCTGTGGCTGTCTGGCTTTGAACTTCATGTTTGTGGCTTGATTCCTGCCCTGTTTACTGGATCACTCCATGACAAAAGATCTGCTTGCATCCCAGATGCTAGCTTTTAACTACGACATAATTAAATATAACATAAAACATTTTAACTGTGTCTTATGTGTGCAGGCTCGTGAGGCTGTAGAGATGCGTGCCCAGGTGGAGAGGAAGATGGCTCAGAAAGAAAAGGAGAAACATGAGGAAAAGCTCCGAGAAATGGCTCAGAAAGCCAGGGAGAGAAGAGCAGGGATCAAAACCCATGTTGAAAAAGGTACATTTCTTTGTTATTAAGGTGCTATGGTTTGGGGGTTTTTTTAGCGCACTCTGAAGTGTGGGTTTGGAAAAATAACCCAAGAACTTATAATACCTAAATAGCAACTGTAATTTCTAAGCATGACATCTGTTCTTTGTGTCTTTACTTGATCAGCCAGTGAATTTGGTTAATTCACTGGCTGGTTTGATGGGATCCGAATTTGAACCTCGCAGCAGTATGTCAGTGTATACAGGTTTAGGACATTGTTGAGTTTCAGAGTTGTTAATGGATCAGTACAATAGCTTTCATGGTCTGTTCTAATCTAATTTTTTTTTTTTTAGAAAAGGCTTGTTGCAGATGAAGAGCAACTTTGTTTACAAGAACTAAACCATCTTTAAGTTTTCAAAGATGGTAAATGCAATATTCTCTCTTGCATTGTTATAACTGGTCTTGCAGAACTGTAGTTCTGTTGGCCACTAGGTCCAAAAACTGCTAACCTAACTAAATCATAACCATTGTGATAATGATTGAAATGACATTTCAAAGATCAAGATGCTGAACTTACAGAGCAGTTATGATCTCTCCTTATTACTAAAAGGTGGAGGATACGGTCATATAATGCCAAATCCTGCAGCTGGGATGGACTAGCCTCTTCCCAACAGGCTGGGGACTGGCCGGCTGGAGAGCCACTCTGTTGAAAAGGACCTGGGAGTCCTAGTGGACAACCTGCTAAACATAAGCCAGCAGTGTGGCCTGGCAGCAGTAATGCTAAGGGCATACTAAGCTGCTTCTGCAGGAATGTAACCAGTAGGTCAAGGGAAGTAATCATTTCCTTTTACTGGTGACCTGTTAGACTGCATCTGGAATACCGGGTGCAGTTATGGGCCCCCAGGTACAAGACAGACATTGATAAACAGGAGTGAGTTCAGTGGAGGGCCACCAAAATGGTCAGGAGGCTAGAGCATGAGACAGTGGTCAAAATGAGACAGTGGTCAAAAGTTGAAGCAGGAGGTTCCAACTGCATGCAAGGAAAAAAATTTTCACCATGAGGGCAACAAGGAGTGGGAACAAGTTGCCCAGGGAGGCTGGCAATCTCTGTCCTTGGAGGTTTTCCCCAGCTGAGTGGGCAAAGCCTGAGCAACCTGGTTTGAATTCAGCATTG
>NW_008824356.1:6742798-6750331 GCF_000699105.1 Pygoscelis adeliae | reverse complement strand
TTGAGTTAAGAGACTCCCTTCCAACCTGAGTGATTCTGTGATACTGAATCAGAGAATGTTCTTCAAGGCACTTAGATGCCTGTGTGTTTGAATGATATTTTTACACTTAGGAGATAAAAGTATGATACGATGATCTGTAGGTGGTTTAGGATATTAATTCGTAGATGGACAAGTATTCTAAGGTCTTGAAAGTCGAGAAAACATAGTCGTTGGATATGTCTGCTTTAACTCTCTTGTCAAGGACAGTTAATTGCTTGTGGCATAAGAAAGCATGGCTTTCCAGGTGTTCAGTTTGTTTAAGGTGTAACATTCTAAATAGTGCCTAAGGGTCACTTTTTCTTCTATAAAAGAATACTGTGCCAATGTCTGTGGCATAGTTAATTCAAACTTTAAATGTTTGTCTGTAATGAGCAATCTTGCATTTGTTCAGAGGATGGTGAAGCTAGAGAAAGAGATGAAATCAGACATGACC
This sequence comes from Pygoscelis adeliae, assembly GCF_000699105.1. Taxonomy (NCBI): domain Eukaryota; kingdom Metazoa; phylum Chordata; class Aves; order Sphenisciformes; family Spheniscidae; genus Pygoscelis; species Pygoscelis adeliae. Next base: position 6,749,859 of record NW_008824356.1, on the reverse strand, counting down.
GGCGCAAAGAGAGACAGCATGACAGAAATCTTTCCAGGGCAGCCCCTGACAAAAGGTGAGTCACAGAAGAAAGCTGCTTTATGCCGGTACTGGCTTCCCCACGAGGGAAACTATTACACGGGGCTTTCTCCTTTTGCTTGATGTGAGTGCCTGAATTTTACTTTGTGGAGATATTCACTGGTTCACACTGGAAACTGGCATTCACCATCCATTCATTGTATGAAATGGTATTACCGTGTTAGAGTACTGCAGTACTTTCTTCTAAATTTAGAATTTTCCAAGTGAATGGAGGAATGGGCGGGTTGTTGGTTTTGGGTGGGTTCTTCTTTAGCAGAACTTCAGTATATTCAGATTTAATTAACATGTTGACAGCAAAGGTTGAAACTTGGATCCTCTAACTCCATTGAGACCAGAGTATCATTAGCGGCTTTGTTTCTTGAGGCTCTTCATTTAAATAAGCTTAGATTTATGAGTGTAGGCTGAAGTATCTTACTTGCCCAAGCCAGTGAGATTTCTGAGCATAAATGGTTTCTGGAGGCTTAAAATCTCCAATATCTTAAAATTAGATTGTTCTGCCTTCCCAGAATATCGTTACACTGGTTCTTGCAAAAAATAAATATGACATTTTAGACCAACTCAGCTTGATGTAAATTGCAGATAGTGGAAAGCAAATTTAAATGTCATCCCCAGCTGAAGATAACTTTCCCTTTTGTTTCCTTTGCCAGGAGACAAATTTTAAACGTTATCTAGGTAAGGAAGGGCAACAGTCTGGCACCTGAGGCAAATTGTTAGCAACTAATACAGGATCGGGTTGCAGTTGAGCATGTCAACAAATATGGTTTGCTGACCTAATAAAACTTAATTTTTCATTCAGGTCAAAGCTGCAGAGAAACGAGAACAGAGATATCAGTGAAGTTATTGCCCTAGGGGTACCCAACCCCAGGCCATCCAATGAAATCCAATATGACCAGAGGCTGTTCAACCAGAGCAAGGTAAAAATACCTTTTCACAGCTGTGTAGCTTTCTATGAGAACATGCTCATCCTTCCTTAGTGGGTATGGCTAGAATACTAAAGGGACCCTGTTCTCATGCTTGGTGTGGATACGCTCTGAAAGAAGTCTCTACGTAAGTGGTTAGGAAACTATTGATCTCCTTTATCCATAGCTGATGCAACAAAAATGGAATATTCTGTATAACTGGATTAAAGTGTTTTTGCTGTGGTTTTTCTCACTGGGGAGTGGGGAGAAAGAAGCTAGTTTGCCTTCAAGCTGCAGTGACCTCATTTTCTTTTGTACAAATGTACTGACTAAGGGAAATCTGCTCTGAGAGAGAAGCAAGTAAATACTTTCTATTCCAATTATTGCTTATGTTAAAAATCCTTCTGAAGATATAAATAGTTAACAGCAACACTTATTTTCCCAAACTTTATACTGTTCAGAGATGAAAAAGTAGATTAGGCTTCAGAAAGTCCCTGAATAGACCTGCAGTTTGTCAATCATTCTTTTTCATATCTCCAATGAAAGACTTGCAGGCAGAAGGGAAAGCTGATGAATCAAAAGTGAACAAGCAGGCACTTCTACTCTCACAGTTTACATAAGCCTCTGTGTGATTTGGATCAGTCAGCTGAAATAATGTTTTCCAGAAATTCTGAATAATACACATTTCTGTATGGTTGTACTTGGCTATTACAGACAGCTGTACTTGCAGGGCAGACTGAAATGATCCATTATTCTGAAATATGAATGGCCTGTAATCTTTCCTATTGCTTTCTCGAAGAGTAGAAATGGCCCTGACCAAGGCTTGTAATGATTGTGTCATGTTCTCTGGACTTAATCCCAGACCCAGAAACACTCATATCCTAATGAAGTGCTTCAACTCACTTGAAATCAATAGTAACTCACACAGTACTGTCTTTGTGTGTCTCTGTGACACTATCAGTGCATCTTGATGTTAAAATAAATTAGGTGAGGTTTTGCAGACTCATTTGTGTTACACTGCTGCTGTTCTTTATTCTTCACAGGGTATGGACAGTGGCTTTGCTGGAGGAGAGGATGAAATTTATAATGTTTATGACCAGCCTTGGAGAAGTGGCAAGGATATGGCCCAAAACATCTACAGGCCAAGTAAAAATGTGGATAAGGACATGTATGGTGATGATCTAGAGGCTCGAATAAAGACCAATAGGTAAGAAAATAAAGTTAAGAAATATTCTTAATTAGTACTCTGAAGTTACAATCAACTGAGTATCACCTCTTCTCCTGCAGGTTTGTTCCTGACAAAGAGTTTTCTAACTCAGATCGTAATACCAGAGGGAGGGGCAGAGATGGACCAGTTCAATTTGAGGAGGATCCATTTGGTTTGGACAAGTTTCTGGAAGAAGCTAAGCAACATGGTGGTTCTAAACGGCCATCGGATAGCAGCCGCCCTAAAGAACATGAGCATGAGAGCAAAAAGAGGAGGAAGGACTGAAAGCCTCTGTTCCCTGAGAGGTAGAGAAATGGACTACAAGCTTGGACTTCATGCAAAAGGCATTTTTAATATCAGAGGTGTATAGGGGGATGGCGTTGTAACGCAGCAGTTCACAACTCTTGTTGTGTGGATATACATACACACACTAATTCTTCTACATAAGACAGCTACCCCTGGAGAGTGGAGGAACGGAGACCACTTTGAAACATTTCACAAGGGAATTATTCTTTAGCAAATGCTCTGACTTTGCTCATTCCCTGTTGCCCAGCGTCTCAGGGTAAGAATGTAGCCCCTTCCTACAGCTTTAGTTTTTGTAGGTAGCTAAAGCTTTTACTTCATCTGTTTAAAGCTTTCTTGCTGTATATAATTACTCTCTTATGCTGTAATGGATGTTAGGGAGTTTATGATTCAGTGTTTCTTTAGTGTGGCTTATACAATTTATTTGAACAAGGAGGGGAAACAGCTGGATTCTGTTTTAAAAACATACTCATTCATAGTTTCTCAGTAATCTTTATTTTAGTTTCTTTACATTTAGTGAAATAAAGCCTCCTTCCACCGCTCACTCACTTTGATTCTTTCTTTGACTGCGTCTTCTACGGGACTGCTGTTTGAGAGTGAGCTGAAAACAATGGAAATTATTCAAATTAGTTACACAAGAAGGTTTCCTATTTTTCATTTCCGATCTTCTAAAACATTCATATGGAAAGCGGAAGATGGGTTTATAACTGGTTCACTTTCATGAGCCATAACCACAAATGCTAAGCTCCTGAAGGGAAAGTTTAATATAATTTGCACAGCAATTGGTAGTTGTGTCAGCAAGATGTATCTTAAAAGCTTGTGCTTTTATGTGGAACTAATAGAAGGTAACTGTCTAAACCTAGCCTAGAACAAAGTGGGAGAAGTGCTTGTGTATTTTGCTTCTAGAAGAGAAGCTTGCATTTTGAAGAAATGAAGAAAGCTAACTCCTGCCTGCCTTCTGCTTTTTATTCCACTATAAAGAAGCCTCTTTCTTAGCTCTTGCACCTCTTGTGAGAGTATAGTCCTCAAAGCCTAGGCAGTTAAGTAAATGTGGCTATCTTACAGCTTCAAGAATAAAAAGCAGCAAAATAATTTCCAAGAAATCAACACTAAATACTTAGCTATGCTAGTCCTGGTACTTTTTTTATGCATACAATATCCTAGTTATTTTCAGCCCAATTTATGAGGGATCAGTCTGTTGCCTGGCTTGTCACAGTTTAAGACTTAAGTCAGCAAACTATCCTTAATTTCTGCTTCCGTTTTTGCACCACAGGTGTAACTCACATGTCAGCTCTTCTTAGGAATAGGTACTGTGTAACAACAACCAATGAAGACTTCTGCAGTAGTATGAACCATGTCAAGTAGAATACTTTATTGCAATCAACATACTGCATCCCTGAAGTCTCTTGTCAATTCATTTTACTCTTACCATCTCCTAGCATTTAAAGTCTTAAAATGAGAAACTAGTTGTCAGAAGGATATTGAAGAATTATTAATTATTCAAAGATGTGAACTGATCATGTCTCTTATACCAGCCTGCTTGTTGCTCATGGTTTCACTCAGCTACTAGGTCTGAGTAGCTAGGTCAGCCAAAGCACAACATAAGCCTACAAGAAAATCCCCTTAGTAATTTGCCCCTATTTAGTGAACATACTAAATGCAAGTTTCTAACGATTTTGACATGAGACCTGTTAATTTATTAATGGCTTTGGGCAGCCATTGACTCACCGTCCTTTTATCCTTATCTGTAACACCACTGCATACTAAGTGTTTGGAAAGCAGTGGGATGGTCATTTCTTTGCTCTATTTATTTGCTGCAGTGAAGCTAGATGATACAGTTGTCTGGCTCTAACTGACCAGTCAATGACAGACACCTTTGTATGGGTACTAGACCAACGGTTTTTAACTGATGGTGTATGTTGCCTCTTGATACTATACACTAGTGCACTGAGATTGCCAAAGTAAGTGTCATATTTTTTCCTTTACTAACTTGCTGTCTGTAACATTTTAAATGTAAGTGTAGCTTTTTTTTCCTAAAGCTAATTTAAAGTTATCTTGAACACATGAAAGCAGGCAGCTGATTTTTCCTGTACAAAACAATAGCTGAAGAAAAAAAAGACATTTTCACTAAGTTCAAAGCTTAGCTTTACATTCTTTGTCATCTTGCCCCTGCCACCCGACATCCAAATTAGATGTTGCAATCTATCCTGCAGAAACCTGTATTACAAATAATAACTAGTTGCATGGCAGTTCCTGAACAGTTTTATTGCATTCATATTTCTTTAACTTAGCATAGCAGGAGGTTTTGATCTCTGGTATGTGAGCTCAGGCCTTAATGAGTCGAGTTGAGAGGGGGGAATAAACAAAAGTGTTAATGTTTTAAAAAACATCAAAAGCACATTAAGTGGCAAAATGCTTAATCACACTTGGAACAAGTATGGCAATATTTTGATTTTACTGTGCCCAACCAAAGGCAGAATTAAAGAGCTCAACTCATTACATCATTAAAGGAATTAGCACGTTACCTTGGCACCTTCAAGTATGTGGGAGTCCTTCTGAAACACATTCTGAACATCTTCTGGAGTTGAGAATTTAATCCAGCAGTAACGTCTGTGAAAGCCTGTATCTTTGTCCTAGTTATCAGTTTAAAAAAAATAAAATCCAATTACAGTAGAAAATATTCACATAGGCTGTTAAAAACTTTCTACGGATATTCAATTTAAGGATTCAGAAATTATCAGAGAAATCAGCATGCTTGCTGTTTCAGAAGCCTTTTTCCACACTTTAAGACATCTACTCTCATTGACAGCATGCGGGGGCCTAGCAGAGGCTGTTCGGCATCCCTTTCTCTCAATTTGAGTCCAGCAATCATAAAAAAAAAATTAAGATTTTAAGCTATAGTTGAAGACTGGAATAATGCATAGCCAGTTGTTTCAAACTGCAGTAGTTCTCTACTACTAAGCCAGTCACAACAGAACTGACATTTAAGTGGCTGCCTGATTTGAAAATAAGCCTGCCACAGTACTTGAAAAGCATTCAGCAAGATAAAGCAGCTGCTTAAGATACTAAGAAAACAGGCTGCAATTCAAGACAACAAGCACTAACTGCACTGAAGGAAAAAAAAAGTTGTTTTTAAGAGTAATTTGCCAGTCAGAGAAGACAGTTGTCAATAAAGAGGAGATAATACAGAAAAGCCGGGTCTACCAAAGTGCTTTTTATCCCAACTCTGATCCCCATCAGAGTTCACAACAGTTCTGCCACCGAATTCACTGATCATCAGGCATGACTGGCAGCACTTTCAAACACCGGTGAAGTTTTCACCCACAAGGTACCGTAGTCACACTGCCTGGTTTCAGTATCCCAGTGATGTCTTAATTAGGGTGCCTTAACCCTGCTGGCAGGTTTTTGTACCTCTGGCAGATTAAAGCATTAATGAACACTCCTAAAATAATTACTGTATGAAAACATACACACATGCACCAGTTCAGCTTTAATCAGCGACGGAGGCAGGTTTACGGCAAGCTGCCAGCCTTCGCAATGAAGCAACGAATTCTGTCCTGGGCCTGAGGAACGGAGCGTGGCAGGTAGACACCTAAGCTTCAATTCAGAAATAACCAGACTGTTTCAAACTATTTTTCTTCATTTCCAAACTACTCCTCAACTGATAGCGAACCCATCAGCTCACTAACTGAAGTTCACTACGCGCTAAGCTTAATTTAACAGACCATGACTTCATGTGGAGAAACGCAAGCAGGCAGGAGAGCCTCTACTCCTTCAGCAGCGACCTGCAACTTACCCATAACAGTGAGAAAGGAACAATTTTTTTGACTGTTCATCTCTAAGAAACTGCAGTAGATACTAGTATCCCTGACCTACATGCTCAAAAGATAGGTACCCTAAGTGGCAGAGGCATGAACAGCTGACAGCTTAAGAGCATCCTGAAGAGGTTGCGGTTTTTGTGTTAGCTCCGCACAGCAGGAAAAGATTGTAGGTTCATACCCACACCTTTAGACTGTTTAGGCCAGTGAGACCAGGCACGTAAACACTGTATTCTTTGTCTGAAGAAAGATAACACAATGATAGAGAAGCTCAAAGCAATTCTAGGTTAATTATTCAGAAGTGGCAGCATCAACAGGACCCGAGAGACGTGCTTTCTAAAGCTCCTTCAAAGCTCATAGAAACCACTAAGCTTCAATGAGGCCTACAGCTCACAGACAAGCGGCGGCAGCCACTGGGAGAAGGAACTAAGGGTGGAGAGCACCGAAAATCCGACTAGAGTACAAGAAGAGGCTTCCAGAAAGCAGCTCCGAGGGAGCGGGGGAGCCGGCTTCGGGGCAGGGCCCCAGCAGCAGGACCAACCCTGCTGGGGCCCGGCAAGCACCGGCCGGCGGCTCTTTCCCGTTTTACCGAGAAAACACGAACAGCGGACTGGAGGATGAGCGGGTACTCACAAACGGCAGCTGGCACCTCTGTACTGACCCGAACTGGGAGAAGTACTCCTTCAGTTCCTCTGTGGGGGAAACGCACACCTGGTTACACGGGCCCGGCACCCCCGCGCAGCCGCAACCGCCCTG
>NW_008824356.1:6731087-6742030 GCF_000699105.1 Pygoscelis adeliae | reverse complement strand
CCTCCTCCCCCGGGGCCCAGAGGCAGGCTCGCCCAGGGGCCCCTTGGGCCGGCTGCCCGAGGGCACAAGGTGCTGTCCCAGCCGCCCCGGCCAGCGCGCCGCCTATTCACAGATTTACCACTTTTGCTTATGTTTATTTACTCCCTATAATGTTTAATTAGCTCCCTACACTGCAGTAAGGGATCTCCAAAGCCTGTAATAGAACCACACTTTACTTAAGTGAAGCAAAGGAACATGTGGATGGAAAAAAGCAAGTTTCACTATTGGAGCTGACACTGTTTTTGGGGCCTACTGGTCCTTGTCTTAGCCCTAAATACCTGGGTGAGCTGGAGAGGGAGCCGGGATCAGTTTCCCTCCACTGTGCAGTGTGTGCCCAGGGTTCTTGTCTTCCCGTTGGTAAAGTTTCTTCTCCTTTCTTACTCCCATATAATAAACATTTGGCTTAGCCATCAGGACAAGTCCAACTATTGCAGTGGATTAGGGGCACAGAGTCAGGAGCACATGTGAAAGTATTAGCCATCATGGTTAGTAGTTTACCATGTCTTGAGTGATGGAGAATTGATCCCTTGAATTCATCTTCCATTTTGTCACCTCACAAAAGGATAACGGATATCTGCTGAAGTATTGGTAAGCAGGGATTTTCTATGTATGAGCCTATATGAAAAAAGGGAGTAGGAAATACAGTTAAAATGAAACTTTGCCTAATTTTTCATAGTTCAAATGCTTAGCCTTTTCTTTTTACTGTTTTATTAGAATATATATTTTTCTATCTTTTCAGACTATAATTTTGATATTGTTAATGGGACACAAAACCTGACCCATGTGAAATTGTTCAAGGCGTTAGCATTAAACAAGGGAGTTGTTAACATTTCAGCCTTTCTTGAGCTTGCAGCAATCCTTTATCAAATAAAGGATTCCAGAATTACAGCCCTTCTGGGAAATTCAAAGTACTTGAAAGCATCATGAGCATCTGTCCTCTCTCCATATCATTCTCTTTGTGCCTGTTACCTTCTAAGATCAGTTGATAACTTACTAGTGAAAGCATCTTTTATTCCTCTTTACCCCAGGTTAAAAACATCTGCTTTTTCTCTTTAAGAAGAGCTACAGGCCAGGCAGATTGGCCCAGATACTATTGTTCCTTTTCTCTCAGAAAACTGCTTCAAGTGATTGAGTTCTTCAGTGAAGTGTGAAGAACCCCAGCTGCCCTGCTACCAGGCTTATTTAACTGATTCAGCACATGCAATTCTTCAGCATAGAAACAGCTCCTGTTCTCCAGAAGCCTTGACAGCGGCCAGTGTGTAAGCAGTTTGAGAAGGCAGAGGGGTGGCAGTCTCTAGTCAAAGGAGGAGCCTTCCTGGGGACGTTCTGCAGACAGGACTCTGAACTAAGCTCTTCAAGGCTGGCAGTCACAAAGCTGCTTTAGGCAGAGAGCTGAAAAATTGGTAAAAGTGAGCACGTTGCCAGAAGCTGCTGCCCAGCACTAGTTTAGAGTTTTCTTACAAGTTCTGTGTACATAATTTAGACCCGTTGTTCAGAATACATTAACCAGAGCTGTCAGCCTTGCAGAGAAACTGATTTCCACATTCACCACTGCAGAGTCTGCGTGCAAAAGCCTTAATTTCATAGACACTTTAAATTGTCATAAACAAAGTCTTGCCTGTCTCTGCCTGCTTATTCCCACTATGCCTGGCCAGCTCTTCCCTTATATGAGCCTGTACTTTTGCACAGCCACACAGAGAGCTGGACAGGGGAGCTAAGCTAGAACAAAACCAACCTGCCTCTACCCTGCCCCCCCTAAGACGGTTCCCAGTCCTAAGGGAAGAAGGGAGTGGCAACACAGTGGATGAGTTTGGTTTTTTCAGCAAGTGTTGGCTTACTGCAGCTTAAATATATGTGTTATTGCGACCCAAGAGAGTACATCAAGAAAATATATCTTGCTAAGCCCTGAGCTGTTGACCTTGCTGTTGGAAACAGAAGTGGCAATGTGGTATTCAGAATTTACAGGGTTTCTGCAGTCCTTCACATCAAGCAACTTTGGCCACTTCATCACTATACTACTTCTCCTTCTGTAAATTACAGATGAGAATAGTCATCTACCCTATGGGATCATGAGCAACTTGTATTTGGAACATTCTTTGAAGGTATAAAGTGTTATGGGTACTAAATATTGCTCTCTAACAGAGATTGATAATTACCAGAATGTTTTATAATGATGAGGCTGTACTGTGGAAATGGATGAATAGTGCCGAATTTTTTCTCATTGGTATAAATTGTTTGGTTTTTTGAATGAATGGAGGACATCTCTCCTGAACCCTAAGTGTTGTAAAAACTGTAGGTACCTTTCGATTCTTGTGTTGAGTACATACTAGCTCTGTTAGCAGCATGCCCTGTTCTGGTCACAGTTGCTTAGACAATAGTTCTGTGGTACAGTTGGCGTTTTCACGAGACTTACCTTGGAATACGGTAGCACTCCTTCTTATAGGTGCTATTTTTGGATGAGTTTCATATTTCTTCCTTTTTTTTCTTTAACCAGATCTGTTTTCTTTTGCCAGGTGTTCAGATCACAGCTCAGTATTTCTTCAGTCAGTGATCAAGATGCCTGCAGAGCAGGATTACAGCCAGTTAGCCAGTGGAAAGCCTATGGCCTCAATGGGTATCCAGGTAGGTATTTCTGATTTCAAGAAAAATTAAACACAACTTTGTTGCTTTGGATTCAGGCATCTTCCATCTTATCCTCCTTGCCCTGCCTGAAAAAGATATTTTGGTTTGCCTAAGTGCAATTCAATGTTTTTTTAAGTGCAGGAGGACAAACGAGTCTGCTAAAGGATGGGATGTGGCAATATATATGAAGGTGAGAACAGAAGGGCCAGTTGTTTCACAGTCTCTGATCATCCAGACCATCCCTCATGAGAATGGATTCCTGTTGTCTTTGATAGAGATTTTATATTTCTGTAGCATCTATTTTTCCTCAACATATATCATGAAAATTAGGTAAATGACTGAAATACAGTCATTTCAGGACTGAAATGTGGCATCTACTTGCTGGTGTAGAACACTGAGTATGATAAGTGAATAAGAACCTCTTGTCCTATTCAAGGTGCAGAGTAATTTCATTAGGCAGGTTATTTCAAAAACTGAAATGGATCTTAGGTTTGCAGGTCACCTGGTGGAATCACAGAAAGGTGTTAGGTTGGAAGGGGCCTCCAGAGGTCTAGTCCAACTCCCTGCTTAAAGCAGGGTTAAGCTGAACGTTAGATCAGGTTGCTCAGAGCTTTGTATGGGTGAGTTTTGGAAATCTCCAAGGACAGAGATTACACAGCCTCTCTGGGCACCTGTTCCAGTGTTTGGTCACTCTTCTCGTGATTTTTTTTTTTCCCCCACCTTATATCTAATCAAAATTTGCCTTGCTGTAATTTGTGACTGTTGCCTCTCATAATCTTGCTATGCACCTCTGAGAAGAATCTGGCTCCACCTTCTCTATAATGCCCCTTTAGGTAGCTCTTACTAATATAGGCCAATGTATAGTCAGCCTTTATTGCTGCAAGGGTGCACTACTGACTCGTGTTCAATTTGTCCTCCCAAGACCCCCTGGCCCTTTGATTTAGAGCTGCTCCCTGGTCTTCAGGTCCTCAAGCCATACTGTTGCATGAGGTTATTTTGCCCCAGGTGCAGCATTATCGCTGTTGAACTTCCTGAGGTTCTTGTTGGCCCATTCCTTCGGTTGTCAAGGTGCCTTTCAGTGGCAGCAGTAGCTTCCAGCATATCCACTGCTGCCCTAATTTAGCGTTCCCTGTGTGTGTGATAAGGATGAACATCCTATCGTCCAGGTTGTTGATGTAGATGTAGTTATCAGTCTTGGCCCCAGTATCAATGTGAGGAACGCAGCTCATAACAGCCACTGGTTAGACTTTGAACCATCAAATCACTGTTCTTTAAGCCTGGTGGCCCAGCCAGCCTTTGCTCACCCTTTTAGTTTACCCATAAAATCCATGAGCCCCCAGTTTGGCTCCAGTGATGCTGCAGGAGACCAACTGGAAAACTTTGCTAAAGCCAGGGTAAACAGCATCCCCTGCTCTCCCCTTGTCTGGGCATGTCACTGTAGCATGCAATAAGGCTGGTTAGACAAAACTTGCCTCCAGTAAATCCATGCTGGCTGTTCCCAACCACCTTCTGTCTGGAAATGGCTGTCATGAAAGTTTGCTCCATAATCTTACCAGGGGTTTTAGTAAGGCTGATGAGTTTGTAGTTCCCCAGATCCTCCTTATTTCATGGATTTTTGTTTGATTGATTTTGGTTTTTCTCATGTTTCTTTTGGTTCATTGGGACTGCAGTCAGTGTCTGTGTGGGTTGCTATGAAGCCAGCCTACCATTTCTGAAACTGAGGCAGCCACACTAGCCATCTGGCATGGTTAATACACAGGGAATTGAATAACTTCAGGAGAAAGGCTTCCATCTCTTCTTGTTCCTGTAAATTTTTTGTTCCACTTACCTGTCATATTATAGTTGCCCTTGCTTGGTCTCACTTGTCTTTTTATGTCTGTCTAAATGTCTTTCCTAGCAATTACATGGGGAGGGGATTACAAGTGTTCCACTTAACTGCATTTTTCTTCTGCTTTGACAAAGAAAACCTTTCACTAAAATGAAATGCAAATACATTAACAAATTCTCAGTCCTGTTTAGAATCAGGTCGTGTGTGGAAAAGAATAATACTTTATTCTTTTCCAGCTACCTTTATCTGGACATCCTAAAGCATGATAAGATATTTAACCAACTGCCCCAATAGCCCTCTAAAATAAGTTAGAATTTCTTTAGTTTGTCTATGGGTAAATGGAAGGGAAGTCATTTGGTTTTGTCCCCACAGTGAGCGATGAAATATAAGACCAAGGAAGCTGGGTGAATTTCTGTTGCAGTGTTCTGAGTTCTGTGAAATGTGGGTGATGCTGTCTTTGGGTCTTTGTAACTGACACAAATTGGTTTTATAAGGGGTTGTTCTTGTTGCTAGACATCTTGTGTGTCTTATCCTTCCTTTGACTGAGGCTGGAGACCACTTTCACTAAGTGTAAATTAATTCCTGGTGTGCCGCAAGATTTTGCTGCAGTAAGAGAATTGCATCTGCTTCCTCAAGGCAGATTCCTTTAGTATATAGATCCCCAAAGAATTTGTCTTTTGCCCATTCCACTCAGACCAACTCTTTCAAGGCCGAGAGGTTCAATTGTGTTGCTTTCAAAACTTGTCTGTGGTGTTCTTTAGTCAGCTCAGAAAGATTGCTACAGAAATAACATTTCTTACTCTTCTGCCTCCCATAAGTCACTGATAAGTCACTGATTTCTAGCACTATTGGCCCTCCCGGGAACTATTAGTCTTGAACGTTAGTGTAGAATTTTATAGTAAAATTCTGCAACTGTTAGAAATCCAGGGTTTTCTGCCTTTCTTGACATCAGAAGCATAGCAGTAACCCACTTTTTAGTTGTTCTTGCTTTTGTATATCTAGACTAATCTGGTTTCTTAGGAGTAAGCAATGAAAGGTTTGGGGAGACATGAGCGTGTTCTAAGCTTCTGATACGAGAGTCATAACATTTGGATTCTTGTTCTCGGCTCTGTGTGTAACTCGCCCTCCAGGCTTCAATTCCTTCATTAATACATACCTAGTAGAGCGTAATTTCATGAAAGTAGTGAAGTGCTTTGAGAACCCCACATTAAAGGCTGTAGATGGGAAGGGCACTATTATTATTCTGTTCTACGCAGAGGCCAACAGAAAGTAAATTTAATGCTTCTGGCAAAGAAACTTCTTGTAACCAGACCTATCAGAAGGCTGCCATAGTCTGAAGGTGCAGGGAATGGAGTGAAATGAATGACAGTATATTATTAATACACTGAAGGCTCTTTTTCTAACCAGTGAATTTAATCTTGTGAGGTCTGTGAGATATGCTGGCAGGAAGCTGCTGCTTTGCTTTTATTACCACTTTTATAAGGCCACAAGGCAAGTTTATATCCTACTGAGACTCCTAGCCTTGCTTCTTCCTTTTTCATCTATTTTTGTCTCTGTTTAACTTGATATGACTGAGAAGTTCAAAAAGATGCAGTAGGGCAAAACCTTGAACCCTCCTTTTCCTTTGTTCCTCCTATACCCTTATCTCTCTTTGTACGTGAATTTTGTGCTGGTGAGTCTTACTGAATTGACAGTCTTTGAGAGAGTGCCTTGATTCTCAGAGTAGGTACAATACAGATTAATAGCATCTTCCCATCAGACGCTCATTCATCAATACCGTCGACCCTGGCCTAGAAGGAAACACCCCTGGGGTGCTGGGGAGAAAATTCCAGTGAAGAATCCTGTTAGCACTCCTGGTGATGGCAGATCTTATGTCAAGGACTCTTGTCTGTTAAGATATAGACCAAATCGATCCATTACGTCTCTGCTAACCCTCTTATTTGGGCTGCTGCTTGAACTCTGCCTGAGGTGCCTGGCTAACTGAATGTGCAGACTAGCTACATGTTTATTTTTTGTTAATTAACAATGACTGCAAAGTATTTGCAGTCAGCATCAAGCAGTTTGGGATATAATTTGACTTTCATCCCCTTTGAGTACTACCGTACCAAAATACAAAGATGGATGCAACCAGACTTGCCTGGAAATAAGCATGAAGCAAAGGAGAGGACAGTTTGCGTTACTAGAGACTTGCTCAGCCCGTGGACTGCTCTCCTCAGTTAATGACACTGAAGTAGCGATAAGACAGGCTGAGTTTAGAGGCAGCGACGAGGTTAGTTTGAAGTCTAGAAAAACTAGGCCAGAATTACTTTAACTTTGCAGGGTTCAAGACAAAAATCTTGCTGAATCACTTCAAAATCAAATTTACTCCAAGGCAATTGGCTTTCCAAGTTCTTACTCCTGTATCTACCTGTAATCAATATGCCTTACACAGGTATGTCCTTTATTGTCATTTTTTACTTGGACCAGTGTTGGCTGCCCTCCCTGCCTTCTACCTTATGGCCACCATTTGTTTGTACTGAAAAAAAACAATAGGTTTTAACTTAACTATTCAGACCTGTTAATAGATTTCATCAGCTTACATGCAAAGTCAGTGGTTATATATCTAAGGTGTTTTTTCAGTACCTCCAACCTCTGTCCATTGCTCTCGTTTTAGAAAAAACAGGGATATGCCTAATCATACTTTCTCCCCACCCCCTCCCTTCTTCTCTGTGGTCAGGGTTTATTTTCATACCAAACCCTTTCCTTCCGGGCTGCCAGCGTCACTGGGTGAAACAGTGTCTCAAGCTATACCCCCAGAAACCCAATGTCTGCAACCTGGACCTGCACATGGCTCCTGAGAAGACCATTGACCTGTGGGGACAGAGCAAGGAGCAGCTGAAGTAAGTCCACAATAACCTTTGGTGGTCAAAACTAACGGATCTAGAAGGTCTCACCTCTGAGGAGGTCTAAGAAAAATGAGCAGGGAAGGGAAGCTGAAAAAGATTGTGTCCATGCTGGCAGTATACAGATGGTGTCAGATATGCCAAGTTAAAGATGGATTTTTCATGGCTTGATGTGCATCCTTGTTAATTCTCTGCTTTCACACTCACAATGGGATTTTCTAGTAGTCAAATGTAAAATAGTGACCCTGGCTGATACCATGGTGCTTGGAAGTTTGCTAAGCTCAGCTACAAGTGGAACCATGAGGTCCCTCTAGGCCTCAGTTTTCCTGAGGCAAAAGGGATCCTTTCCAAACACCCCACTGATGCTAGCTCTTCTTCCCAGTCAGCTGTCAGACCTATTATACTGTAATTAAAAGACTGTTATCTGCACTTTTTTTAACTTCTCAAGTCAGCTAGTTTCTGTGGGTTTTTTATCTTCCAAAGTATTTCTTTGTTTTGGTTTGGGTGGGGTTTTTTTTCATTCAATCTGAGATGGTGATTAAATGTACCATTTTAATGGCAATCCTGTTTACTCTGAAAACTCCCACAGGTTCAGAGTTCTGTGGCTGACGCAGCTGCCTTTCCTCTACCTGATTTGGAAGTTCAATGGAGAATTTGTCCAAGTTTTGAAGTCAAGTAGAAAGTTTTAAAGTCAAAGTTTTAAAGGCCTTTTTTTTTTTTTAAATTAGTCACATGAAAAAATACATACAAGATTGTGTACTATAAACAGAATCTATCTTTTAGTTATTTGGGTATTTATCATTACCTTGTTGACTTCACTGCTCATTTTTCATAACAATTGTTTCATGTGATGGAGTGACCAGAATTCCCTACAACTCTTATCTTCCACCTCAGTCTCTTAGTAAATTTACATGCTGAGACCTTTTTTTTTTTTTCAAAAATAGTCTTAACATCTACAAGATATGGAATGGCAAAAGCAAGATTTGGACTTCTAAATATTTGCACCTAGGAGAAAAGTTATGCCCCCACTTGTTTTTCCAGGCTCAGTCAGAATTAGTTACAGAAATTCAGACACCTTTTTTGTGTTCCATCAAGGTTGAAAAATTGTTCTTTGAAAGTATTGTGCATTATGCCCTACAGCTGAAAAAAGTGGGGTACTGTTGCAGCTTGACAGGCCTTTCCCAGCAGCACCTCCTGCGTGCACAGAGAATGATCAGAACAGAGGTTAATTTGCAGCTGAATCCACTTCAGTTGAAAACAGTGTTTGGAAGATTGATGGCTGGCAGAAACAGTGGCAGTTTTAATAAGCACTTGCCTGAGTCTTCAAGTGAGCAAACTGCTGTATTTGTGCTTTTACCTAGGGGACAGATGATCAAACTAGCCAACTTGTCTAGTATCTGGGGTGAGAGCCTTTCAGGGAGGGGAGAAACAGAGTGCTTAACTAAAAAGAGGTCTACTTCCAAGATTGGACACAACTTTAATGCTTTTTAAAGCCATCAGGAAGATGCATAAATGTGCTTGGGTCATGGCTTACCTGCTCTTTTCAGGATGCAGGAATCACAAGGTAGGGAGAGTCCATACAGTTCCTAGAAACGAATGTAATGCTCTTTTCACAAAGTGGAGTTTGGGTATTTTCTTTAGTGCTGGGGACAATTAAAAGCATAAAATGGGGTAGAGCATCCCTACGGGGGATATATATGTCCTTGTGTATAAGGAAAAGGCTGGGGGGATTTTATAGATGCAATCTTTCACTAGTGAGTGAAGAAAAAAGGGAGCTTCAGACCAAAGCCCCCCTGCTGTTCAGTCATCTTGTCTTTCTAACGTAGTTACACCGCAATTTCTCTGTGCTTTCTTGTAGGAGCACCTGCTGCTAGAGCTCTAGGAACTCGTTGTTTCCAGATACATAACACTCAGACTTTCCTCTCCTTAGCAATCACGTGTGAAATCACATGCAAAATACTAAGTTCTGGGAATAAGGACCTACCAAATGTATTAGGGTTCCTGCTGTTGTGCAAACACTCTAGCACTGTAGTGAAAGAAGGGCACTTTCAAAAGGCATGTGCTAAAAATGTTTAATTACAAACATTGTTTGTCGATTGAAAGATATAGAGGAACAAGTTGTGGGCTCTCCATTTTCTAAATGCTCTGTTACCTGCTTGTAGGCTTCATAAATTATTCCAAGCAGCATGTATTGGACAGTTACTGTGTTGCTGCATGTTGTGGTTTAACCCAGCAGGCAGCTAAACACCACACAGCCGTTTGCTCACTGCCCCCTGCCCCTGGCAGTGGGATGGGGGAGAGAATTGAGGGGCCGGGGGGAATAGAGTAAAATTTGTGGGTTGAGATAAACACAGTTTAATAGCACAGAAAAGGAAGGGAAAATAACAATAATAATAATGATAAAAGACTATACAAAGAAAGTGATGCACAATGCAATTGCTCACCACCCGCCAACCGATGCCCAGCCAGTTCCCGAGCAGCAGTCATCACCCCCCGGCTAACTCCCCCCAGTTTATATACCGAACATGATGTCACATGGTATGGAATATCCCTGTGGCCAGTTTGGGTCAGCTGTCCTGGCTGTGCTTCCTCCCAGCTTCCCGCTGGCAGGGCATGAGAAGCTGAAAAGTCCTTGATTAGTGTAAGCACCACTTAGCAACAACTAAAACATCACCGTGTTATCAACATTATTCTCATCCTAAATCCAAAACACAGCACTGTACCAGCTACTAAGAAGGAAATTAACTCTATCCCAGCCGAAACCAGGACAGTATCCACCCCTTATTCTATGCTGTCTACATCATGCCCAGGTCCCACACTTTCCAATACATTCCAATTAATTACCACCACTTTTCCTGTATTTTGATATATACACACAGATATCATTCCCTTGTTGAGTTCAGTTAGTCCATGACTTTGGGCTCCATCTGTCATAACAGTCCTTCAGGGCAGGAGAGATGGTGTGTGGTGTGGGATTGCTGCATGCTGAAGCCAGTTTTGATCCCATCACCACTGCACTTGTCCGGTTCTATCATCGCTGCACTTTGCTCGGTTTCATCAAAGTTCATTCTGCATTAATCAGGGTGATTCTTACTGTAATACTGTTGATATGGCACATAGCGACCATAGTAGTGATGACATACAGTATTATATAGCAATTAACGTCACACAATTCAAATCATTGGCTATTCTCACCCAAAATGAAATCCCCTTGAGGCACACATCAGACTTCCCCATCCTCCCGCATCACCCACCAAGTGCACCCAGGTCCTTGAGCTAAAGCAATCCCACGGATGGGTTTGCCTTTGCCTGAGGCAGGAATAACCCAGACTGTCTTCCCCAGCATACTTTTTATGTGCACTACAGGGGCTTTATCCCCTTCTACAGTACGTAAAAGTTTTGACTGGGCAGGGCCAGCTCAATTGGCAGATCCCCTGGTGTTGACTAACCAGGTGGCTTTTGCTAAATGTGTGTCCCAATGTTTGAACATCCCGGCACCCATTGCTCTCAGTGTAGTCTTCAACAGTCCATTGTATCGTTCGATTTTCCCAGAGGCTGGGGCGCGCGAGGGG
>NW_008824356.1:6726315-6727407 GCF_000699105.1 Pygoscelis adeliae | reverse complement strand
GGGGGGGTGGGAGTAGCTGCAGTGCCCGTCGCCGGGTTTTGAGTAGCCACAGTGCTTGTCGTAGGGGTTGGAGTAGCCGCAGTGCCTGTCGACGGGGTTTGAGTAGCCAGAGTGCCTGTCACGGGGTTGATCTCT
Source organism: Pygoscelis adeliae (assembly GCF_000699105.1). Classification (NCBI taxonomy): domain Eukaryota; kingdom Metazoa; phylum Chordata; class Aves; order Sphenisciformes; family Spheniscidae; genus Pygoscelis; species Pygoscelis adeliae. The sequence goes on along the minus strand of NW_008824356.1, from coordinate 6,727,272 downwards.
GGATGGTATTCTTAAATAATTGTTTAACCTTGAACAAGGCCTGAACCACATTCAGGAGACATAGCAATATGAGCATGCTGGTTGGAACACCCCAAGGATATTAAAAATTCTCAAGAGCTGTTGTAACTAGCCTGAAGGAGAAAGGGAAGGTGAAGGAGCGGGGGAAAATGTCCCCCCCTGTCTCCCCCATAGATTGGTTCCCCAAGGAGAAAAAGTAAAAGGTGTAATTATTAATAGTTTCCGAAAAGTGGCTCCCGAGGTATGGAGATGATGGCAATGCCGAGTACAAATACAGAAGTACAAGTACAAAAATTAGTCTCGTGACCAATAATTTTATCATATCATAAACCAGTAGTGTTACACAGTGCAGGAAAATGATATCCTCAATCCAGCTCCCAGAGGTGATAGACAGTGCAACAGGGACCATATACAGCAAGTAAGGTGTTACATAACACAACTTGGAGAGCAAGCACGACAACTTTGAGAGTAAGTTAATCAACATCGTGACCAGCGACTGTTAAACCAACATAATGAATGCTTATAACAAATTGGCCTTAATACGCTCTGGTTAGATCTGTCGTTATCTCAACCCTTCGTGCCCCATGTTGGGCAACCAAAAGGACTGTTGTCACCCTGCAAGCAGCTAAACACCACACAGCCGTTTGCTCACTGCCCCCCTGACAGTGGGATGGGGGAAAGAATTGGGGAAAAAAAAAAGAGTAAAATTTGTGGGTTGAGATAAAGACAGTTTAATAGGACAGAAGAGGAAGGGAAAATAACAATAATAATAATAGAATATACAAAATAAGTGATGCACAATGCAGTTGCTCACCACCCGCCAACCGATGCCCAGCCAGTTCCTGAGCAGCGGTCACCGGCCCCCTGCCAACTCCCCCCAGTTTATGCACTGAGCATGACGTCACATGGTATGGAATGTTCCTTTGGCCAGTTTGGGGC
>NW_008824356.1:6718067-6726271 GCF_000699105.1 Pygoscelis adeliae | reverse complement strand
TTGATTAGTGTAAGCACTGCTTAGCAACACCTAAAACATCAGTGTGTTATCAACATTATTCTCATACTAAACCCAAAACACAGCACTGTACCAGCTACTAGGAAGAAAATTAACTCTATCCCAGCCGAAACCAGGACACTGCATTATGGTAATTGCAGTTGCTGTTACCCTACGACCAAGATGGAAACTGGAAAGATGACTCAATAATCAGTGAGCTATGAAAAATTACTAAAGGTGAAGAAACTGGCCTTTTACTCCTGTTCCTGGTTTAGCTTAAGAGCTATCAGTATGGTATAGGTGAAGGGCAGAAACAAGCTGTGTATCCAGGTAGAAATGCACATTAACTGCAGATGCTTGGCTGAGGCTTGACCATGGCAGCACAAATATGAATTCTATTTTGTAGAAGAGAGCATGTTTTACTGAACTAATGAGGCTATAAATGAGAGCCAACCATCTGGTGCTACTGTTTATCATCATGTTCTGAGTACATTTCCCTTTTCTTTCTTTCTTTCCCATAACACATGACTTAGCTTGAGAAAAGAAGCTGAAATTGCTGGAATAAGTGGACTAGAAGATAGATGTGTACCTTCCTTCTTGTATTTGTCACTAGCATGTTTCTATCTGATTTACTATAGTAATACTCTTCGTAACTTTTTAAGGACTTTTCCGTAGGCCATAGTAAAAGCCCATCCCTGAGGTCTCTTCCTGCCTTCACCACCTTCAAGTAAGAATGGTAAATTGGCGTGTGGCTTCAGACCACTGAGTCCCTCTGCATTAGGGTCGTCACTAAGAACCGTGACAACCTTCTCAACCGTGTTGAGAAGAACCGTTTTTTGTCCTGCATAGCAGTCTGGATAGGAGACACCTGCAATCGAGACTTCTTGACATTACAGGAAGTGTATGGTCATAGCTAGAGCAGTCTTGCTTCTTACTGAACATTGAGTCAGTCCATCCTAAGGATTTCTTGTAAAAGTACCAAGCAGTAGAACTAACGGTCCTTTGCAGTATTATGTAGCTTGATATGCTTCATTGTCAGGCGAAGCATCTTCCTTTCTCGTCATTTTCCATTAAGTGCCTAGAATATTTTTTCCCTGTGTTTGCAGCTTTTAGATCTTCACAGATTCTGTTCTTTCACTTTCATGTGCTCAAATAGTACATGCTTAATTCTGACTTGTAAATCTGCACCAGTTCATTGTGTTGTCTCCATCTGATAACCCGTTATGTACCACGTTGAAAATGCAAGCTTTCAAGCAATGACAGCAGTTGGCAGTAGGTGCTGTAGCTTACACAAATTGCATGAACTGAGTTTTCAAGGTCTTTGGAGGAAAAAAATAATGGCACTGAAAATAAAAGTTTAGCATTGATGGTTTTAATTGTCATATGGATGAGTGAATCTCATTACTGTATGCTGCACTACCAGAAAACCCCTCAGAAATTAACACATATCCTATTTCTTTCCATTTTGTCTTTGCAGAAGGAAAGGTTCCAGTAAACGGGAGCCCAGAAGCTTATTGGAGAAGCTGCGCTGGGTGACCCTTGGTTACCATTATAATTGGGATACTAAGGTATTGAAATTAAATTCTTCTCCATTTTTCTTAGCTGTAAGCACTCAGAATGGCAGACAGAGGAGGGTATCGTGGAATAAAATGCTTATGATCCTACAAGACAGTCTTAAGGAACGGCTGTAACAAACCATGTTTGTAAGAACATTTTAATCTGTTTTAGTTTACTGTGAAGGATTTAACAGCCAAAGCCCATTGTTGCATTCTTCCCTTTGGAAGCGTATACTCAGCTCTAGACCTGTGACTCTGTTTCAGGGTGAGCATTTTTACCGTACCAAAAGGGACGGTCACAAAAGCATCGTTAACTACGTAAGGTGAGAATGACCTTGAGTGCTTGAAGACAGCTACTTCTGAGAAACTACTCCTCTTTGGAGGAGTGAGCAAGAGCAGGAAGAGACTGCTGCTGATGTGACTTTGAACTTAAGAGTCTGAACCAGTATAGTACAGTCTCACCAACTAACAGCTATTTCGGGGCTCCTGACCAAAATAAACTTTTTCATAAGACTGAGTCAGACGGAGGCTGAGAAAGGATGGCAGAGTGAATATGCAGTCTTATCAGTATACTGCAGGTACTTAACCAAATCTGCTTGCAGCCTTATATTTACCAGGTCAGCCTATTATTGGGTGGCCTTAATAAAAACTTGGTTATTCCCTTCTGGTCCTCTCAGAATCACTCACGGGAGAGAGAAAAAGTAGGTTTGCAATTGATTCCTGTTTGTCTTATTCTTCAAAGAAGGAACAAAGATGCTTGTTTCGGAGCTCTGTTGATGAGATGCAGAACTGTCTTTTTATTGGCAGCTTTAAGTAGTGACCAAGTAGATCTGCAGGATGTTGGTACTAACCTTAGGTACTAATCTTACTGACTTCAAGTTTGCCATCCAGATATAATGATTAACTCCACGATTAATCTCAGCATAGGCCCAGAATTAAACGATAAGAGGTAAACTTGCTGTGGTTTTGTCTGTTGTAGTCATTTTCCAGGCAAATATGATGTCCTTCTCCATGACTATCAGCCAAACTTCTGAGTTCTCATTCAATGTTTGTTTACAGTTGTATTTGCTGCTCTGATGTTCTGGGTGTGGTTTGTTTGTTTTTTTTTTCCGCTCTCCTTCCTCCAGAAGTACTCAGCAAATCACCACACTCCTTTCCCCTCAGACCTTGCATTCCTGTCAGAACAAGTGGCCTCAGCCTGCGGGTTCCGGGGTTTCCAAGCCCAAGCAGGTATCTTGAACTACTACCATTTTGACTCTTCACTGGGAATTCATGTGGATGAGTCTGAACTAGACCATTCTCGGCCCCTTTTATCATTCAGGTGAGTCAAGGAGAGCACTGGAGTGTTGTGGAAGGACTGGTGGCTTTTTTTCTATGGTTGCATATGGTTATAGGAAGTCGGTATGATGTAGTTTGCTAATTGGGTATATAATCTTCACTCTCTGAAGATTTGAATAGTAGGAAGCTGTTGCTCAAGGCCATAGGTTCTTCTTTGAAGGCTGCTTGAATAGCATGGATGTGGCGCCTGGAGTGGAAGAGCTCTTTGCACAGAGCGCAGTTCTGTTCTAAAGCAGCAGAGTGGCAACTGGGTACTAGCAGGCAAGGATGAAATACCTCAGCAGAGCTTCAAACCTGGCAGGGCAGCTGTTCACACTATGCCTACCTTGAACCAGGCCTCTTAGTCTGTCTTCCATGTTCTCATTGTAAAGTTGTTCCTAGGAGTCCATCTGGATTTCTTGTTTGGGTTTTTTTTTTATATAAAGGGATTTAGCTGCTAGTATTTTCTTACTGTACGTATAATTGTTCTCTATCTGAATTTGTTTCCTCTTCTCTCTCCATCCTCAAACCATCTCTAGTTTTGGGCAGTCCTCGATATTTTTGCTTGGGGGCCTGAAGCGGGAGGAGGCCCCAACAGCAATGTTTATGCACAGTGGAGATATCATGGTGATGTCTGGCTTCAGCCGTCTGCTGCACCATGCCGTCCCCCGGGTCCTCCCCAACCCTGAAGGGACAGCTTTGCCTTCGTGCCTGGACCAAGCACTTTCTTCAGACCTTCCTGTTGGCTCAGTCATTGAGCACAGCTCTGATGAGGATTGGCAGGTCTGTGCCAAGTACTTGCAGTCTTCCCGCATAAATATGACTATTCGGCAGGTGTTGGCTGAGGGTCAGAAATTTCCAGAGGAATCTGGGACAAACGGAAAGGGCCAAGCACCCTCTGAAGACAGTCACCATCAGGAGAACAGCAGAGCCAAGAGACATAAACCAAATACAGACAGCTGAGACCGGGAGATCACGCTGACCTGGACTGGACAGGCAACCTCCATATGGAATTGGGAACTAATGTAATCTACTAGAAGTCACTTGTCTGTATTGGGATTAATAAACTTCTGCAGAATAAATGTAGTCCTTCATGCTGTAAGAAAAAGGTTGGGGGAGAAAAAGAATTTAAAAGGAAAAGGCGAAGTTCAGGACTGGGACTCGGGAGATGAAGTCTATTGCCGTTTTGTTGCAGACGTTTACTGTACTCTGTTCCCTTCAAAATATCTGTATGTCAGAGAATTTCAAGCTTGGTTCAGTGATGCTCATAAAGTATTTTGATATCATTGGGCAGAAAGTGCTGGCAAAAGATACATAATTGCTATGTGTTAAAGAATCCTATTGGGCCTGTAAAGCTCAGCTGAAGTGCAGTAACAAGTACGAATGAGAATGGGCTGCTATGGGTGTGAGACCTACCTGCAGCATTTCCAAGAGAATTACCTCTACAGCAAAAATTGCTTCAGCGGTCAGAAACTAGCAGCTCCCTCGAGCAACACCTGCTGTAAGCTTGCTGTAGTCCTGTGCTCTCCTTTTGCCTGCTTGCACCCCCTCGGCTGCAGCAGAAACTGCGCTTATGAGTGGAACTGGACATTTTTTGCATACCTCAGATTTTAGAGAGAAACAAGTGGGGGCAATATCTACTTAGAATATCTAGTAGCTCCCAGCTGGGTCTCCTCCCAACAGTAAGTATGTGGCTGAGCCCTGCATCCCCATTCTTTCAAAACTGCCCCCTCTTAAGTGCCTGCAGATTATGGTCCTCCAGTCCCAAGCTAGCATCTTCAAGCAACAGAATGACTTGCAAGTAGAAGCAATGAAGTTGTAAATTAAGTACCTAAAAAATTAATTGGTGACTATCTCTGTCACCCAAAGGTAAATATATTGAAACAAAGAAAAGCACTAGCTTTTGTGCCAGTTCTCTTTAAGACTCAGACCTTCCTATCTGCTTTTTAATGCAATTTTAATTGTTGGAGTGGAATGCACTATCCCTGGGGTATTTTGTTGCACTTTCCCAATGAATAAACTTCCTCGGTTTTTAAATTAAAGATCTCTATCAGCTTTGGGCTGGCTTTTTTCTTCTTTTCTTTTTCTCCCTGTCAGTTATTTCAGTGTATCGTTACCGCTCCCACATCCCTTGTGCTGTTCCCTCTAGGCTGCTTCTGGATCTACTGCCTCTGCCATCTGCCAGCTCCAGTGGAGGAGCTACTTTGCTTATGGGCAGTTCAGGGTTTGTTGGGCCGTTTTCAGAGAGGTGTTGCCTGCGGTATCAAATTGCAATTTAATATGTATGTGGCAGCTTTTCCTCATGGGGAAAGTGTGTCTGGTCTGCTTATTTCATAGCAGGTGAGTGTGTGTGTGTGCGCGCGCAATTAATTCCTTATATAATACTGCAAAGAGCTCCAGTAATTTAATGTCTAAAATAATCAGATGTGGGTTTTAGTATCTTATTCTATGCCAGAAATGTGTCCTTTCTGTATCCTAGGCCTGGTGTATTTACAGCTGAGCCTGGGGAGAGTGAATACTATTATGCAGAGGGCTTACAACATGACCAGAAAGGAAAGTTGACTGAGGAATTCTCAGAAAACAGCAAAGCTTCCTTAGTGGCACTTGAAGGTGGGGGAGGGGAGAGGAATATTTGTTTTCCTGACAGTGAGAAGGCAGATTGACCGTTCTTCACTCTTGAGAGGGAAGCAAAAATCTGCCAACTCACTCAGCACTGAAGACGGGAGAAGACAGTCATGGAACTAGATGGTCATGAACTGGAGCTGGTTTCTGCATGTCGCAGGCTGAAGTTTAAGTCCATGGTTCTCATTTCTTATGTCTTCAGTTCCCTACAAATACGTAACAGGTTCCTGTGATTCAAGGACAGGAAACCATACTGCTTATCCTCAGCAGTTTGAAGTTGTAGTAAATGCTGCAAACGACTGATAGCAATTGGTCATGGGAAGTATCCAGTCCATTGAAGGCTTATGTTTAGATGTGACTGAGTGGAGAATTTGCTGAGTTACTGACTTGCAGTCAAGCTTGTTATCTAATGCCATTGTGAGTGAGAGTCAGCCCTGATCTGATTCTGTATCGGACACCCAGAAAATGAAAAGTCCATGACCCAGAAATGGGCATACGGGAAATGACCCAGGAAAAAAAAAAGTCTTCCGTGTACAAAGAGAAACAACTGTAAAAAGGGAGAATTTCCTGAACTGCCAGCCTAGCCAGGAGCATTGGTTCTGTGACCACGGAAGAGTGGAGTACAAATGAGCAAACCACAGGACGTCTGTGGGCTCTGCAAACTCGTGCTTCCAGAACATGATTTCGAAGAGGCAGCAACAGCCCTGGGAAGAAGGCGGGGAATAGGGCTGCATCCAGTGGTACACTCTGCTAATTTTCCTTCTAGGACAGAATGGTTGGGAACCATTGACCTACTCTACACAGCTCCCAGGCTGCGACATTGCACCTCATTTGTTTAGGTTTGTGATGACACAACAGGATTTTTCACAGCACTGATCAAATTTTTGTATCTATAGGTACCACAGATATTTGCTTGTGTCCATATAGGTGCACGCTGAGATCATCTCTGTAGCTTTTAATTCCTCTAAAGGAGAAGTACTGCCCAAGGGCCAGAAGCACAAAATTGCATCAATGGCATAGGCAGCAGTCTTCTAGGATGTCCTGCTGTGCACAGCTGAGGGGACGGAAAGAAGAGGTCATCTGGACCAATTCTGCAAGAAAATTAATGTAATGAGTTGATTACAGGAAGATAATCCTGTGTTTAATTCAAGGTCACCTGGAAATGAAGCATGCTGTTTACCACATGTACTCTGTTCATTATGTGATCTATAGATAAAGCTAATTGTTCAACAGAGTTTAAACAATTATTTTTTTTTTATAATAGAGAGTAAAGGGAAAATAAAATCTCCAGTTAAATCAGAATCAAAGCACAGTGGGATGAACACTGGAAGCAGAAGAGGAAACTGCCTGTACAAACTTATACTTTTCAGTCCTCTTGAGAGTACTGTGCTGGAGAAGTTCAATGTTACAAACCAGACTGCTGGCTAGTGCTGAAGACGGATTTACTGCATGCCCTCTGCACGCCAACCAGGCAGTAACTTACGGCAAAGCGGTCCCTAGAGCTGTGCCTGCTGCCTGATTCTGAGATTGTATTTTTCCTTTCTTTGAGAGCTTGTTGACATTTTTTCCTCACTGTGCCACATCAGATACTTCTACGGGTAGTAGTAAGGTGCACCTAAGCTCCTCTTATTTATGCTACATGCTCCGCTGAGCTAGTGGGTAGGGAGAAGCTAGTAGCTAGGGAAGAAGCTAGTAGGTAGGGAATACCCAGATAGCAGCAGAGTATCTCACTGCCATGGCTACAGGTCCAGGTTGAAGCCGGCTTGCATCTCACGGAGTGCAGACGAGTTTGGATCTGTCATCATCTATTCATGTAGGTCATTCTCATTCTCTGCATCGCACCTGAAGCAGGATAGATTTAGCACGGAAAAGAGACTTGTCGGTGACAAGATTGCCTTCCACTTAATTGGGATGCAAAATTAATTGAGCTATAATCCAGTGTGCTCTAAGCATACTTTAGTTCTGATGAAATCGTAAAACTTGCCTGGGTCTGAACACATTACCTCAAAAAGTTAACAGAAGTACATGGACTGCAGAAATTAATGAGCCAGAAAAATAAGTTGCTGGAGGCCTCAAAAGACCTATATATAAAAGGTCTTTTTTGGATAATCTCTATGCAAGAAGAGACTTTGAGAGAAAACCAGTGACAGTCATCCACAGTCTGCTGGTGCCTCTCTAAATCCTAATGACCAAAGCTGGTTGAAAACAATCTGTAGCATAACGCTATAGATCTGGTACAAGAGGCACAAGATGGGGCTGACACAAGTTTAGCACAGTACAAAATAAGTTCTGCTATTTGTATTTAGCAAATGATAATCACAAATACCTTAATAAAACCGTTTTTCTATACAAAGAATTGAACACTGACTAAGAATGTGTTCACATATGCTCTGGTAAAGTTGAGATGAGATAAAAGTCACCACTGTGCAAGTTACAGCTTAGCTCATAGAAGCTGTTTCCTTGCATCATCTTCTGATATCCACAGTCAAAGGACCACAGAAATGGTGGTTGGAGGGACCTCTGGAGGTGTCTAGTCCAACCTCCCCCTAGGAATAGCACTGTTGCCAACGGGCTACCCATGTGAGACTTAGAAGCCTTCCATGATGGAGACTATGGTACTACCATTTCTTTCGGTAACCTGTGCCAGTGCTGCCCTACTCACCTTAGGAAGAAATTTTGCCTTATGACATGCCTGAGTTTCCCAAAATACAA
>NW_008824356.1:6700850-6718034 GCF_000699105.1 Pygoscelis adeliae | reverse complement strand
TTACCATCTGTTACTACCAAGAGTTTGGTTCCACTGTCATTGTAATCCTCCTTCAAATAACTGAAGTCTACAGTCTCTGTGCCACATGAAAGGACCCCATGACCCACAACATTTCCCCATAGGTCGTGTGCCCTGGGCCCCTGACCTTCCTCGCTAGCCCTCTCCAGCACCTTTTCCTATTTCAGGTGGTCCACCACTCTCTCTGCTAGTGCTGGTTTCTGTTAACGAACAGGATGCCAACAACACATGGAGTACTGAATCGTAGTTCCTAAACCCGCTAGATCCACCAGATCCACTTAAATCCACTGGATCTTGGGCTGTGGGTTTTTTTTACAGTTTCCTAAATTTAATAATTTGTTTCCTCCCATCTACATCACAGTAAAACAAAAGCAGTAGTTCTATGAGGTGCAGAATGAATGTACCATGGTTCCCTATGGATTTATGTTCCTGAAAAACGGTGAGCTCTCACTGAAGCTTTTCTTCCAGCTGAGCATTTATAAGGGATTTTTCCCAGGTGATCTCTCCAGTGTTTAATACATGCACGGTGCACCCTCTTCCTGAATCAGGGTATTTATAGGGTCCCTCTCCTCTAACTGGCTACCTGCTAAACCTGCAGGAACTTAATTAGCTGTGAAATTTATGCCATCTATCAAATCTAATTGAAATAGACCAACAGGTTTCCAAGTTACTGGACAGGAATGTGAGGACACACAGAGTTTAACACATGCACAAACCATGAGAACATAAGCCTTATTCCCTTAGGAAGCCGGGCTCAAAAGGCTCCTTTTATGCTCTTAATGCAGTCTTGTCTGGACTTTTATAGCAGGTCCTGCTCTGAGGGGTTTTGCTCTTGGGGTCCCGGTCAAGAGAGGAACAATCTGGAATACCAGAGTAATTTTAGCACAGTGATCATCATCCCCATCCAGTTCCTGCTATTTTAAGTGTATGGCCCCTCTTAGGAGGAGCTGACTATGCACAGAGACTCTGAACAGATTAACCAGCTAAATGCTTATCTCTCCAAGATGGTAAGTAAGTGTCTGGAGTACAGCAGGGAAGCCAAATCTGATTTTTATTCGCAGCTAGGGCTTTATTCAGATAGGCATCACGGAAGGTATCTACCACTTCCACTACACCGGGGGAGAAAGTCTGGAAAAGCCTGCGCTAGCTTTCCCTCTCTGCAGAATAGAGGAGGTGTTTATTCCTCTGGGCAGTGAAAATTTTAACCTTGTGGAGGCACTTCCCGTCTCGTTTTTCCCAAGTCAGTAGGGACTATTCTGTCTCTGACCTTTTCCTACGGTGCTGTTGCATGTCCTCTTCCACAAAATCCCCACGCGTAGTGGAGTCTCCCCTGAGCTTCTCTGTGTAGCCTTTCCCTTTCTTTGTCTGTAATCCCACATCTTAGCACTGAGGTTGCGCCCTCCTTCACCGCCCCTCAATGCTTACTTCCTTAACTCAAGTGCTCAGTGCTGCTGGGCTGAAGGAGGCCACTTGCCCACAATACAGCTATTCTAATCTGTTTCATGATCTCAAAGCTCTCCCAAAAGGTAGGTCAGGACCATTACCCCCTGGAAGGTCATGAGCAAGGCCAAGTTATACCAAAATGTGGGGAAACTGAAATAGAAGTAAGGTGAGGTGGCACTGACGCTTAGGTGTAGGTCTGGCGCTTAAGGACATGGTTTAGTGGTGGACTTGGCAGTGTCAGGTTTATGGTTGGACTCGATGATCTTAAAGGTCTTTTCCAACCTAAATGATTCTATGAGGTACAACGAAACGTTCTCCAAATATTCTTGTTGAAACTATGTGCAGAGAGTAAAAAGTGAGTCAGCCTAGAAGACAAACTGTCTCTTTCTTCTCTGATGTGGGGAAGTCAGCACTATTAGCTTTTAGCTTCCTTCTAGGTGAATTTAAAACTCATTCTGTATTTACTGAGGAAGGCCAGAAGAATCAATAAAGGCCTTGGCTTTCTAGAGGTGATCATCTCACCAATCATTTCTGTCTCTGTTCTGTGCTAAGGGCTTAGATAAGAAGGTTTTGTTTTTGTTTTCTTTCTCCTTAACGGATAGGTTTCTTAATTAGGATGGGGGAAAAATGACTGCAATTTTGCTGTGGCAAATTAAAACCAAAATGAGGTAGCAAAGAGCAGGGTCTGGAGGGGAGGGGGGCAATCAGAGACAGCTATTGATTTTGAAATGATGGAGGAGCCAAAGGAGAGCACACAGCCTGGAAAGGAGACTCATCTTTCAAAGCACTGTTCTTGCTTAAAAACAATCAGTCCAGGCAGAGGTGTTGGTTGTTGCTGAAGCTTCGGAGTTAGCTTTGTTTTCAGACAGAATTTAAATTTTGGAAAGGCTTGCTGGTTCATAAGGGGGTGGCTCCTCAGATGAATCTTCAGATTGTGGAGCCAGGAATCATGGGATGGAGCTGAACAAAAGTAAACCTGAGTGAAGCATCAAGAAATTCTTAGCAGTAGCGGTAAAAAAAAATGTTCGGAAATAGTTTCTTCCAAGGATGAAGAAAAAGTGTCACTCCTCACAGCCAAGGCAGGCAGAGAAAAGGGAACAAACATACACTGAATATGGGACAAGCACCAAGATCTAACACCCTTCTCACTCCCAGTTGTTGCACAGCATGTCCCATCTTTCCTAGATCAGAGAGAATTGATCGGGCGTTGTCTTACCTTGTCCCAGTGGCTGAGATCAAGCTTAGGTACAGCTTTCTGCCACTCCAGTCAGCACACTTTCATATACACTGGCCTTTTCCCCCTTGGCTTTTCAGACAGCATTCCTGTAAGATTCAAGTCCGATGTTAGCCTGACCTTTTGTCAATTATAGCCAGCACCTGGAAAGACTGTCAGAGAACAGCACCAATCTTGTAATGACTGGTTTGAGTTTGTCGGCTTGTTCTCCTTGCTATAATGAAACCTGACTTTGCAAAAGTGCTGATTGTTAGGTGTCTCTAACAGGGGGTCAGGAAGTTTTTAGCCACTCTACTGCAAATAATCTGCAGCCATTCTAAACCCATCTGAATGCTGTGCGCATGTAAGCCCCTTTTCAGCCCAGACAGCTGAAAACATGCCACAGGTCCTTTTAAAGCAAGGGGTTTGTTCCACCATATAGGAGACCTCTCTTCTGTTCTTCACACTGACATTGCTCCATCAAAATCCTCATCACAATGCTGGTGACAAAGTGGCATCTCTTTTGCTCCCCATAGGACTGGCAATTTGTAGGAGATAGCGTGTCCTTGTCCAGAACCCTTGTTTTCCCCTCACTCTTCCTCTTGCCTCCAAGCAGTGCTAGAACAAGTGCAACAAAAGTCTGTCCTTCCTCTGCCGCCTCCTCCGTCTTTGTAGCTCAAATGCTGCCATGTCACCTGTTCCCTGCCTGAATCCCAACTGTAGGCAACACGCGTAATTAGGTGGCAGAGAGAACTCTTCATCCCCTCCTAACACCCTGTCCTCACTTCTCAACAGCAGGAGCACACCTCTCCAACAACTGTTTCTGCAGCTGCTCCTGCCATTGACAGCTGCTGCTGGATGTCAAACATGAGTGTAGGGATATGGTCTCCTCCAAGCCCTTCCTGGCCCAGTGCTGTGATTGTGCTCCAGGGGAGGTCTGAGTTTGGCACACTGTTTTGATGCTTCAGCATTTACCTGGGCTGAAAGTGGAACCAGTCTGCAGACATCTCCTGGCTTGCACAGGGGTCTTATGCAGCAAAGCAAGTCTTGCATAGTCTTATTACTACCCTTGTCTAATCCACTAGCACTTCTTCCCTTCTCCTAGGGCAAAATGATAAGGGAGAAATTAAAGGAAAGAAGGATCCCAGGTGAGCAAGCATAAAGAAGTGAAGATATGGCATTCTCTTTCTGATCCCTGTGGCCTACTCACCGCTCCCCTGTAGCTGCAAGCATCACTGCACACTGTTCTGGAAGAGCAGAGGCTGCTCAATGCTGAAGGCTGCAATCCCTGGCTCCACAGATCTTTAATACTTCCTTTCCCTGAAATTCACACAAGAAATGCTGCTTTTTCAGGTGACGTGGAACCTACTGAGAAAACATGGGTCCCATCTGGAGAGTAAGTGTGCAGGTATTCAGTGTTTGATTCATTGAATATTATTTTCTGCAGCAGAAAAGTAGGAGAGAGAGAAACATTAGTCACATACTTGCTTAATTGAGATTTAATAGCCAAGGTCAGTGCTCAGCCAAGAATAGATAGCAGAAGCCTCCCGTGATGTATTTTTATGATGAGATGTTCAGAGCACACAGACTGATCTATTATCGGTTTTCACTATGAAAAATTTAACTATCTCCTGGAATATGCTCAAATCTATTTTGCATCATTTCCTTGCTTTTTCATTTAAAAATATCTTTCCAACGAGACCTCATGACCGTGCAAATTAGCAAATCTCTGCCGTGCGGAGATTGCTTCACCTCCACTGAAGTGCAGCTATTTGTTCTTTTGCCAGCCCTCTGCAAGATGACAATACCTGTTTGTCAGTGCCTAGCATGCTTCTCTGTGCTTTAAACAAAAACCCTTAAAGAGAAAAGATGAGTACTCAAGGGAAGATCGAGTGGGCACATCGGTGAGGAGGAGCACCGGACCTTTGCCTCAAGCTGTGTTCTGCATGTCCGCAATGTTCCAGTGCAGCAGAAGTGACGTGATGACCTACCTGCTGGTCTGCAGCACTTCTCTGGTCTCCTGTGGCACTTCAGTGTACAGAACCAGCATGACCATCCACTTGGTTTGTTCTTTCTAGCTTTTGCCTATGGGTCTGTGCAGGATGCATCAGTGTTCCTCCCCAAACCAAGCATTTCCAAACATTTAGGCCACAAAGCCTTTCCTCCTCCAAATCTTCCCCAAAGACCACAAAGCAACCATCTCCCCAAACCTTTAACTGAAAGAACAGGAGAGAGATGATTTATGTGGCCTCACAGACCACTGAGCACTAAACCTAGAGAGCTGATGAAAGCAATAAGGCCTCTGAAGATGAAAGGAGTAAGGTCTCTGAAGATGAAAGGAGTAAGGTCTCTGAGGAACGCACCTTAGCTCCTGTGGTACTTGAAAGATGCAGCTGTACTTTCTTTGCCAGGGGCTACAGCACAGGACATGATCTGGTCCAGGTGAGTAAGAACAGAAAACATACTCCATGTGGGCACTAACAGCAAGCGTGAACACACTAGGTGCAAGGAGGCTTTATGTTCTGGTGCACATTTGCCTTCTGTCTATCCTTGGAGTCTTGCAGTACCTATCGCTGGTGAGGTCCAAGCTCCTGATGGTGCTAAGGTTGAAGTTGTTCACTGTGGTGCTCCCTAGAGCACCTCTCTTGCAGCATGGGTGCAAGGTCCTCCAACAGACAGCTCTCTGTACATGCACAGTAGGTGCCTAAGAACTGGCAACTGGCTCAGACTTCACTGCTCCTGAAGACACTGTGTGGACGTACAGTGCCAGAACCATAACGTATCACAGTAATTCAAACCACAGCCCTTCTGTCTTTGCACTGCAGCAGCCACCAATGTAGGAGATACCCAGACAGTGGCCCCCTTCTGCTGAAAGACGGAGTGTGCAGGAACCACCCCCATATCCCAGTGTTTTCCACTCTCCCAGTCTAGAGAGGGGGCAGCATGGTCCTCACCCATTCTCAAAAGAGTGAGAGCGTTTGGGGCTTTTAGAACACCACACAACCATTATTGCTTGGGAACCCGGCATCTGGCAGGGAGAGGAGAGTGCGGTCGCCATGGTAATTCTTCGTCTCATTTAACTGCAAAGTAACCTCTTGTGTTGTTACATGCAGCCATTCCCGGCACATCTGCCCTGCGCACAGCACAGCCTGCGTATCCACACGCACAGCAACCCCCTGCCTGCAGCCCACACACACACTACATCCCCTGCTGTGCAACACCCTTGCCCATATATGATACACAACATGTATGTGCTGAGCAACACACGTTCCCTCAGCTCTCTCCCACTCATATCACCTATGCCTCTAGATAATCAGCCAGGCTTACAGTCCCTGCTCCTACAATCGTAGGTCCCGCTGCTGCACAGGCATAAGATGCTTTAGAAGCACAAGATCAATGCATGCTCAGCCAGCCACCGAAAGACGCACCAACCCTGTCTCCCCCAGCCTTGCCACAACACCTGCCTACAGCTCTTGTACAGTTTATTCTTGGATGCATTTTGTTTTCATGCTGTGGCATGAACAAGGAATAAATTCCGCTCTTTCTCATTTGTTTTCCTCTGTTTCTACCTCTGAGGAAAAAAATGTCCCTCAGAAGCAGACCTATAAGGAGAAGACTGTGTGCCTCTCTGCAGCGCCAACTCATGGGAAGCTGGTGGTCAGGTCATTTGGTGCTCCTGAGCTCCTGACTGGACCCTGCTGCTCACATTTCTTGGCAGGTAACTATAGGAAATCAATCTCAATTCCATTTCTCCTCAAAGCACCCTGTGGGTCCCTGCAGGAGGGCTCAGTTCCCTGCTGATAGCAGGGGAACAGAAGTCCAGAACAGCAGTGACTGATTTTATAGCATAGCAGGAGCATGGTAGATAGGAGCCGTGAGCTAAGTCCCTAACTCCTCTGCTACACAACAGCCAGGTATCACCCCATACCAAAAGATGAAACTCAGCTCCCACTTACACCACCAGACACAGCCTGGGGACCTCTCCCAAGCTACCACCGTCACATCAGGTTCCCTCAGCTCTTCCAGAAGGTGCTGGTGTGATTAGAGCTTGGGCAGTGTTACCAGGGTGGGCACAGACCTGCCCTCAGGCAGGCCAGGTGGCAAGTAAAAACTCCTCAGCCATACGTACGTGACAGCTCCAGCTAACAGGGCCCACGGGAGCCAGCAGGCATAGACTCGGCGGAGCCTCAAGTTCCCATATTGCATGCTGCAAGTGTCCTTTTCTGCCTTGTGCTGTGGTGAGTTTTAACAAGCACGTAGCAAAGGCAGTCAGGGATGGACCATACCGTGAGGGTGACAGTGACCTGAGTCTGACGGGGTTGCTAACAACCAAGTCTCACTTTTTACTGCTATATAGCTTGCGTGCCCTATACATGTGGCCTACAAAATGCTCCGAGAAGTGCTTCAGGCAAAACGTCTGCTTTAGAGAGCTGACAGGGATGCCTGCCTATATCCTTTTGGACCCACCCTCCTCCCTGTAAACCTTTCAAGCTCACCTTCAGCAATCTTTCTCCTGAGGTCCCCTACCCCTCCTAAAAGCACCTCAACATCACCATCCTCAAGCCTGAATGCCCTAATCAGAGTATGATCCAGCTAATACAACCAGTGATCTGATGTACATGTGTGAGGATACAACTGAAATGAGATTTCCACACCTGGCTGCCCAACATCTCTGGACGAGGCAGCCCCAGTTCTCCCAGGACTGGTCAGGGTTACACATCTCATCCTTCCCCATCTCCAGGAAGTGACAGGCACCTGCACATGGCAATTCACCTTCCCACCCCTGCTCCCCTCTCTCCCCATCCCCATCATCGCTACCTGCACACCTGGCTGTGGCTGAGCTCAGGTGCCTCCGGAGGCACAGGCCCTGCTTTTAGCCCCGCACAGGAGGTGGGACCTAGGCGTGCTGCTTGCAGAGCCCACCACCAACCCAGCCGGGGTTGCTCCAGCCCGGAGAAAGACACCCAATGCCTAAGCACACACTTCCCTCTTATGGCCATGCCCGATACAGCAGCCACTCAGGCCTGCAGCATCTTCACTGGAGACGTGATTTTCCTGTAAATATTGACATTTCCAATAGTTGCCTCTTACACTTGTTGGGCACAGACGTCTCTCCCCTGCGCTTGGGGGGCTAGCGCAGAGCCAGCCTTGCCGCCCTGTTTGGCTGATGCTGATCAACACACACACTGTGAGCAGCGTGAGCAGGAAAGACAACTCGAGCGCTCAGTGCGTGTCCTGCCTGCGGCATCACACTGTCTCTCTGATGGAAGCCCAAGTATCCATCCCTGCCCCTGGGGCAGATTTCCTCTACGGTAGGGCACAGCCTTTAACATCTTTCTTTTCCTCAAGTTAAGCATGGCTTTTACTTACTTTGATTTTGAAGGGAAAGTTTTTAACTACCTAGTTATGGGTAGTTAAGGATTCTGTTCAATTTCTCCCTTGCCCCATTGCACTGCATGGCAAAGCCTCTCTCTCTTCTATCCAAATAATAATATCCTTGCCAAAAGGAGAGGCAGCAGCCTTCTGTTTTCCTGTACTGACCTTTTTCTCTGGACTGAGCTTCAGGTAGCTGGTTCTTTCTGTGCTGCCATCACCCCTAATACCAGATTCATAATTCAAGAGCAATTCGCTGCACAGAAGGGGTGGTTTCCCCTTATATCTAATTTATGGCCACCTTCCACCACGCACCAAGTCAGTTCAGTTCACCGACCTGAAGGAAAACTAGTCAATTTTCCATGGGATAATTTTCTGTTGGATCAGTGAGTTGGACTGACTCACCCTAGAGGTAGAAAGCTGAGCATTTAAAAAAACCCTCTTTTAGCCATGTCTTTTGTCAACTTGTCTATATCCCTTCATCCAGTTTTTTAAAGAGGAGAGGCAGGAGAATGAGAACCTCCAAAACCGTGCCTGGTACCTGAAAGGGGACAAACTGCTCCTTCCTTCCTTCTCCAAGCTAAGGTTTGGTCACTGCTCAGGTGCTAGAGTATTGTCCTCGCCGTCTCTCTTCTTCCCTACAGTATGCTGTCTTCTCATGTGCCATCTTTGTAATAGCATCAGTAAGGGATGAAACAAAAACTATCAACAAAGACACATTTTCAAGGGAACACTGGTTTTAGTTCTGTTCTTCACACAGGACCAGATTAATAAGGAGGAACCTGTCCCGTCTTCTGCAGTACCGACAACATTGTCAGAAGCAGCAGCAGCAGAAGCAGTTGTGGTCCTCCTTGAAGTTATCCATAGCAGCCCGATTGCGCTCTGCTGGGCTCAGTGCCCTTTACCAGAGTTTCTCAGAACGCTCTGCAGCTGTTGATAAAGTGAGACCACATCTGCTCTGAACCTGTTCACCAGGGTACTGATGGGAGGAGTGTTTGGGGTCACTTCCATAGTGCCAAAAGTCGTAGACCCAGATCCTCAAAAGTATTTAAGCACCTAAAAAGAAGTTAGGAATTAAAATACCATGGGGCTCTGGGTCCTAATGAGGATGCAGTTATATGGGTATTCAATGTTTTTGCTGATATAGCTGATAGTGCTTGGAAAAGTTCTGCTCAAAAAAGAGCCCTATTCTGCTGACATAAGCTGCCTGCACACAAGGAGGGCTTCACTGGTACAACTCTGCTGCTACAGCGATATCACATGCATTTACATGTAAATTAGGGCTTTGTTTATACCGCACAGATGCAGCCTTTCACTTCATCCTGGATGGGGAGGGGAGAGTAATGGTCTCACTACTCGCATTTTATGAACTAAGAAAGCAAGGCACAAACAAAATGAACTCATTGGCTCAGTATCACCCAACATGGCTGGCAGAAAAGGCAGAGACCCTGGTCATAGGTTACAGCCACAGGACTTTCTTCACTACTAGAGACAGGGAGACAAATGAGTGATTCACTGGAGATGTGATTTTCCTGTAAATATTGACATTTCCAATAGTTGCCTCTTACACTTGTTGGGCACAGACGTCTCTCCCCTGCGCTTGGGGGGCTAGCGCAGAGCCAGCCTTGCCGCCCTGTTTGGCTGATGCTGATCAACACACACACTGTGAGCAGCGTGAGCAGGAAAGACAACTCGAGCGCTCAGTGCGTGTCCTGCCTGCGGCATCACACTGTCTCTCTGATGGAAGCCCAAGTATCCATCCCTGCCCCTGGGGCAGATTTCCTCTACGGTAGGGCACAGCCTTTAACATCTTTCTTTTCCTCAAGTTAAGCATGGCTTTTACTTACTTTGATTTTGAAGGGAAAGTTTTTAACTACCTAGTTATGGGTAGTTAAGGATTCTGTTCAATTTCTCCCTTGCCCCATTGCACTGCATGGCAAAGCCTCTCTCTCTTCTATCCAAATAATAATATCCTTGCCAAAAGGAGAGGCAGCAGCCTTCTGTTTTCCTGTACTGACCTTTTTCTCTGGACTGAGCTTCAGGTAGCTGGTTCTTTCTGTGCTGCCATCACCCCTAATACCAGATTCATAATTCAAGAGCAATTCGCTGCACAGAAGGGGTGGTTTCCCCTTATATCTAATTTATGGCCACCTTCCACCACGCACCAAGTCAGTTCAGTTCACCGACCTGAAGGAAAACTAGTCAATTTTCCATGGGATAATTTTCTGTTGGATCAGTGAGTTGGACTGACTCACCCTAGAGGTAGAAAGCTGAGCATTTAAAAAAACCCTCTTTTAGCCATGTCTTTTGTCAACTTGTCTATATCCCTTCATCCAGTTTTTTAAAGAGGAGAGGCAGGAGAATGAGAACCTCCAAAACCGTGCCTGGTACCTGAAAGGGGACAAACTGCTCCTTCCTTCCTTCTCCAAGCTAAGGTTTGGTCACTGCTCAGGTGCTAGAGTATTGTCCTCGCCGTCTCTCTTCTTCCCTACAGTATGCTGTCTTCTCATGTGCCATCTTTGTAATAGCATCAGTAAGGGATGAAACAAAAACTATCAACAAAGACACATTTTCAAGGGAACACTGGTTTTAGTTCTGTTCTTCACACAGGACCAGATTAATAAGGAGGAACCTGTCCCGTCTTCTGCAGTACCGACAACATTGTCAGAAGCAGCAGCAGCAGAAGCAGTTGTGGTCCTCCTTGAAGTTAGCCATAGCAGCCCGATTGCGCTCTGCTGGGCTCAGTGCCCTTTACCAGAGTTTCTCAGAACGCTCTGCAGCTGTTGATAAAGTGAGACCACATCTGCTCTGAACCTGTTCACCAGGGTACTGATGGGAGGAGTGTTTGGGGTCACTTCCATAGTGCCAAAAGTCGTAGACCCAGATCCTCAAAAGTATTTAAGCACCTAAAAAGAAGTTAGGAATTAAAATACCATGGGGCTCTGGGTCCTAATGAGGATGCAGTTATATGGGTATTCAATGTTTTTGCTGATATAGCTGATAGTGCTTGGAAAAGTTCTGCTCAAAAAAGAGCCCTATTCTGCTGACATAAGCTGCCTGCACACAAGGAGGGCTTCACTGGTACAACTCTGCTGCTACAGCGATATCACATGCATTTACATGTAAATTAGGGCTTTGTTTATACCGCACAGATGCAGCCTTTCACTTCATCCTGGATGGGGAGGGGAGAGTAATGGTCTCACTACTCGCATTTTATGAACTAAGAAAGCAAGGCACAAACAAAATGAACTCATTGGCTCAGTATCACCCAACATGGCTGGCAGAAAAGGCAGAGACCCTGGTCATAGGTTACAGCCACAGGACTTTCTTCACTACTAGAGACAGGGAGACAAATGAGTGAGTCATTAAATAGAAGCCCCATCACACCAACTATGCAAGGTCAAATCCCCGATGTGTTTGAGGTGGAGGGGCTAGTAATGAATGCACTAGGGAACCCTGAACCTAGAGGCCTGAGGCCTGTTTAGATGCACGAAGCACTGTCAGAAAGTAACTGAACCTGAGACCTAAAGAAAGTTTCTACTACGCTGCTCCACCACCCGCCAACCTGAGCGGCAATAGGCATGAGTGACAATTAATGTCCATGGAGGACGGACATGGATGAAAGCTGAAGCAGTGTGGGTGATTAACAACATATCACAGGAACCAAATACAAGATCAGAAGCTACTGAGATTACCTTGCTTCTAACTACTGCTGCCCAAGTAAATAAGTACCGAATGCACCTCCATTCTGCCAATACTCCTGTATCTTGACTACAGACTCTGCCAGGCCATATTTCCATTTACAAAAGCCAACGTAAGCCAAGAATGATAAAATAACTGATCCCATCTCAGCCATTCATTCCCAAACCTGCCTCTCCTGCTCTACTAAACCACGTATCTGACACAGATACAAGGTGAATTGCATGGTAGGACCAAACTCATCATTTTTGCTAGGGAAGTTTTAACCCATATCAGCTTCTCTCAGTGGCAAGTACAAGGGTTCCTGGAGCTACAGCTTTTGTTGGTCTCACAGTGCCAGTAAGTGACCTGAGAAGACACATCACCACACAGTTCCACTGTGATGGCATAAAGAAAGATTCAAAACTCAGGCTCCAGAAAAAGCAAGTGTTGCCACAGGTTGGGTGAAACATAGTGAAAGTGGGTGGATGTTACTGCTGGCCTTAACTTAGCTGTAAGATACAGTCTAGCTCCATTGCAGAGAAACAGCAATCTCCATTCCAAAACACTGCCCAAGTCACTGCCCAAAGAAGAGGCAAACGTCCAGAAATTTGAACTTGGGGGGGGGGGGGATGACACACGGACAGGGACAACAGGGACATGACTTTCTGAGTACTGTTTTGCACAGGAGTCTTGGGGACAGGGGACATGAGGAAAAGCAGATAAAGCAGAGAGAAAGCGGCTCCAAACAAAGCCAGGACAATCTTGGTAGTCAGCCCTGACTGAAACCTAGAGAAAAACATCTCTTCAGTACTGGCTGAAAGAAGTTTGGAGACATGAGCAAGGAAATAGCGTCCTGCTGCTTGATTCCCTCACACCATTGGAGACATAACCTTATACATATTTTGTAACTTTAAAAAAAAAGGTAAATACAGTTATCTACTTCTCTCCTAGCTGAAGGATTAAACTTTTGGCTAGCTGTATGTATTAAAAGGAATAACAACTGCGGGGGGTTAAGTCAGTCTGTCGTTAATCCCCTCTGCCACACTGGATTCCCTCCCATGCGCTGTTCTGCTGGCCAGCACCCTGGTGCTACACATATCATCCCACCCCGTCTTACATCTCTGTTTTCTTGTGGCTCATCAGACCCGTATTAATACACATCTTTCAGTCCCTGGTATATCCTCTCAGGCCTCTTGCATCTCTGATCACAAACCTCCCGTCCTGACTCCTTTCCCATCTCACCACAAAAACATTATGCAAGCCTGGCTGGTTTCTCCAGGCAAACACACTGAACAGCAAACAGTTCAATCATGTTTACAAATTCTGGTCCAAATCAGTGCCCAGAGATAGGTTCAGTCAAGGCTTCATTGCAAAACAGAGGCGAAAATAGTCTGAACAGTCTTTTTAGCATTGTATAGCTTTCGAGGTTATTTCCAGAATATTATTCTCTGAGCCAGTGAAACAGAAGCTGTGGTGAGCCTAGAATTGTAGCATTCACAGCAGAAACTGTTAAGGACAGGGAGGGTCTCTCCTGGAGCAGAAACACAATTCTCAGCCTTGCTAAATTTAAACCAACCAATTCCATTGTTTAGAAAGATGTACCTGCCTCCCCTTGCCTCCACCAGAAGGAAGCAAGCTGCTGTGGGCATTCACGGTTTACCTACTTATCAAGATATGCCAAGGACAAATGATGGTCATTCCTACACCGGACTAGCCAACCTTCCAAGCACCGCTCCCTCCTATGAGCTACACCAAGGCCTCTCCAGCTTTCCATGAAGTTTAGCTAGGGGCTTGGCAAATTCTCCTGGGGCACCATCATAGCTACCTGCTTTCTTCAAGGGCTATGAGGTCCCCAGGGAGCTTTCCACACTTCTGCCAATTCTTCTCCTATGCTTCAGGCAGGCATTCTCCCATTCAGACCCAAGCTAAAAACCAAGGTTCACCGCTCCCCTGGAGTAATTTCCCAGCACAGACCCTGCAGTTTCAGTGCTAAGTTGCTGTAACTGTGAAAGAAAAACAGGAAACAGAAACAATACCTACCTCACAGCACCGCATTGGTCTGCCCAAATGGCAGCCCTTTCAATTGCACCTTCAGCACTCATTTCATGCTTACTTCAGCCTGCACCTGGAGACTGAAGGTGAAGAAGAGGAAAGGCACCTGAAGAATGTAGACTGTTCCCTCTCAGAGCAGCTTGCCTGCTGTTAACTGCTTTGAATGCAGTGGCTCAGCCACTGCTTATTCTCTCTCTCCATTGCAAATATAAAAGTCAAAGGCTTAGGTTTATTTCTGACTACAGCTGCCTTGAGACCTTCCATCAAGACTCTCTGCATAGCTGGCATCATTCACATACCCAGTTTTGTCTCGGTTATAACCCTCTCCTTTCTCAAAGGAAATTATTCCCCTCAGTCACATCTCAGTGACAAGTTCTGATTCTCTCTTATCAGTGCAGAAGGCCCTTGTTCTCCCTGTTTGGGACGCTGGAGCAGAAAATTTTTCTGCTACGTTTCTCTGTCCCAGTTACCCAATTGTTCCTTCCTGAATTTGCCCTTCTGCTGTCTCCCAACTTCACAACTCTACTCTGTGATCCCCAAACCTACAGATGACTAGAAACAGTACCCATTGACTCATGTCAGTGATATGAGCCTGCTGTGCAGCAATCCCTGCCTGTCTGACTTGTTACTTATGGTCCATTCTTCCTTTTGACTCATTTTTTTTTAATACGGTCCTTTGCTTCATTCAGTTGGCTGAGTAAGGCTGTTTGCTCTGCCAGCTCACAGGAATAGTATCCTCAAGACCTAAAAGGAAACTTAGAACTGGAATTTGCTGTTCTGAGTTTATTTGGCTCCTTTGTTTTGCAATTGCATGGTCCAGAGGCACAAGCTGCAGCCACCTGTATACATGGGTGTCTCGTGTGTCACACGGAGCCATATCAGAGCTGCCCACAGGTGTGACTCCAGGAGCTCTGTGGGATGTGCTTGGTGCTGCCTGTGGCAGCAGCTATGCCCTGGGATGGCACCCCCATGCTGGGACTTGTCTCCATGGATATCCTGTCACTGCAGCCCCAGGGTGAGCGTGGCCTTCCCTGCCCCCTGCGCTGTGCCAGAAGGGGCCAGATGCCCCTCAAACACCAGGTTATGCTGGCCCCACGTTAAGGGCAGGGTGGGTCCTGGCAACACAATGAGGTCCCACGTGCAGGGGAGCACCGCAGCCGCTGTGTGAGACCACCCGCTCCTGCACGAGTTAACCGGTGGGACCCTTAATGTTTTTTCTTTGTGTGTTTCCTAAACCAAAACTGAAACCATTGCATTGTAAGGGTTTGTGCTAGTTGGGCTTAAGGACAGATGAAGTAACCAGTCTGCAGGTACCTACATGTGGAAGGGGTTTGGGCTCTAATTGAACAGGTAACACGGCAGTGAGATCCAGTGCCTGGCAGGTGAAGCAGCTTATCCTCTCTAGAAGTAAGGCATTGGCAGATGAAACTCCTCCGTACGCAGGTGGGCAGGGAGCGGAGGGTGCTGCCCCACACACGCCCTGGGAGCGTAGGCTGGTGGACCATCTGGTCCGTGGTGGACCATGGCACAAACTGGTCAGTATAATTCAATCCATTCTGTTCAAAGGGAGAGGAGACAGGAGGAAAATGCCAACAGCCAACTATGGCAACAGGGGAAAAAATCCTACAAAACAAGTTCTACAGTCTGTGGTCCCCTAGTACACTTCTCTCTTGCTTGCTCATTCATTTTCTTTTTTCATTACAATATTTGTTCATTTCCTCATAGATCACTTCAACTCTGCAAAAGCCCTTCCCTCCTTATCCAGAAAAAGCTCAGCAGCAAGAGGGGTCCCTGTGCCTCTTCCCCACCAGCACTCCTAACTGCACCTGCACTGAAGCAAGTCCACTTGCACAAGCACCCAAATGCTGAACAGCGGTGTTTGCTGCTTTGATCACTAGGTCCTTCCTAGCAACACCAGTCTCCCTCATGCTCCCGTACAGCAACATGAGAGAGGGGACACGGCCCATCTCACCTTCACTGACAGCTCTGTCTCACCGCACACTGAAACCAGGTGGAGAAAGAATGCTTCTCAGGCAAGTCCATACCTGCTTCAGTGGCAGTCAAGATATGGGAGCGGCCGCAGACAGCAAGAAAAGGAACAAGGTCTGACACCCAGCCTGCGCTTGTTACCCCTGAGCCAGTGTTTGTACCCCTCATTACAAAAAGCTCTCTTGTCCAAAGGTGACCCAGAGGTATGAAGTGTACTGGACACATACTGCTGCCTACAAATAGGCTGAAACCAGGCTGTGAAGCTCTCCCAAGTCTTCTCAAGGGAAGAAAAATTACTGTCTTTCACAGAAGCTAATTCACTTTTGTTAGGAACTCCATGTTCATATCGAATTTGCAATGAGATCCATGACAGAAGCTCCAAGATGTGACTATAATACAGAAAAATAACTATCAATAGTAGCCAATCAGAAAGAAAAGGATGAGACCATTCTCTAAAATTCATCTGCTTAAACCTGTTAACTTTCCATTGTGTTAACTGAGATTTGTTCTGATTGTTTCAAGTTACATTCTAAGAAACACCACAGCCCTTCCCTCTCAATCACGCTGGAGAAATCAAAGGTCATACTCTTCCATCTCTTCAGTATGTGATTAAACATGTTAGGCTGTTTCCTTTCTACTAATTAACACTCCTGCAACTTGGAAACCTCTCGATGCCTTCCCCTTCCCACTCCCTCCCTAAGATGTACCCAAGTTGTATAACAGACAGTGCACAAATACAGATGCTTTGTGGTTTGCAGAGCACCTTTCCTCTGGTGGTGTCTGTGTGATGTTTGGTAACCCAAACTTTACTAAGGTTGGTAATACCTACCCCCGAACTAAACACAGTGTTTAGTTTAGCCAGTCTTTGAATCAAGTATGTATTTCCAAACCCTGCCAGAAAACACTCAAATTCATAGCCAAAGACATGATGACTTTTAAACACAGCCACAGGCAGTTAACAGACTGGCAACTTCAGCTGTCAGGGATACTAGCTCAGCAAGGCAGCCAAGCATACGCCCATCTTTAAGCCCAAATTCAAATCCTATTGACTTAAGCTCTGCCCGGAGCTTGTCTCCAGGGTTTCCTATCAGGTCCTTCGTTACCCAGGTGGACTTGAGCCAAGATACACCTCTCCCACGTGGATCCCAGGCAGGAAAGGGCACTACGGTAATTAAGCCTGACCTCCTCAACAGCCACTCAGAAAGTTTCACCCAGGGGTTCTCCCGTCAGACTTGCGATGGGTTACTTTATCTCTCATACGGCCCATCACGACACGGCCCGAGGCCTGCGTGTCCCTGGGCGACCCCCCGCGTCACTCGTCAGCTCCCTCGATTCGGAGCAGCGAGGGCAGGCGAGGGGCTCCTCGGCTGCCTCATCCCACCCTGGCCTCTCCCCGCTCCAGCGACGGGAGAGCC
>NW_008824356.1:6674020-6699522 GCF_000699105.1 Pygoscelis adeliae | reverse complement strand
TCGCGGGCCTGCTTTGGAGCGCTGCGCCCGGTGCGTGTTTGTTCGCCAGGCTGGTAACTTCATGTGGAGCGGCTGGCCCTCAAGTCGTTGCTATACCTTTACTGCAAGGCTTCTGTTAGCAGCAGAGCTTTAGCCTTAAACCTCGCTGTAATATAGTAGGTCTGTGCTTTAGAAGAAAAAATTCTAGCAGTTCTTCGCCGCTGTTCTGTTGTTACAGGTGCGACGCACAGGGCTATGGGTACAAGTAGCCCTGAGTAGGGACTTCCCTCTGTAGAAGAGCTGAAGGTTGATGCAGCACTTCCCATCCAGCTGTATTAACACCCTGTGATGCAAGGATGTATTTGTGCTTTCAGACTCACAGCTGTTTCTCTGCAAAATACTAAACTTTTGTGTTATAGTGTCAGGTACTTAATGGTTCTCATGAAGGCAACCCCAACCCCAGCAGTACGGAATTGAAGTCGTGTTTCCTTGAATGCCTAAAGCTGCTTGAGAAAAGCCTTCCTCCATTGTCGTCCCTCCTGTTGCTCCTTGTTTTCACTCCTGTGCTGCCCCTTCTGTTTTTCCAGTGTAGGTTTGTGCAGTCACTGTTTGAACCAGATTGAGAACTGATGCAGGTTAAAACTAAAGTTCTTCTTTTTTTTTTTTTTCTTGAGTTAACTTTAACCCAGGACACTTACTGTATTTCTTTCACTGGACGGACACTCATAGTCTTGCCCTGGCACTTGGGAGGTGATGGCACAGTATTGGGAGTGAACAAATGGAGGAGGAGGGTACAATACCTTCATTTGGCAGCAGTGTCAGCTTGTACTGGTTCGGGGAGCTACGGCACTGGTAGTCTTGCCTTGCAAACATCAAGCACTGCCGACTATAAAACCGTAGGTGTAAGTCTTTGCAGTAAGACCAAGCATGGTGGTGGTGACTGTTCTGAGAGTGTTTTTTCCCCCTCTGTGCTCTTTAAAGAAGAAGGTCTGAATACAGTTATGTTCTTCTGCTTCAGAGGAGCAGAAAAGCGGGGTAAGGCAGCTTTTTCCTCAAGGATTTTGTCCAGCTGTGTATCTTGAAAACATGGGAGATGCAGCGTGTGAATGGAAAAAACATCAATGTCAAACTGAAGCAGCTTAAAAACCTTGCTGTTCTATGAGGCATTCTGTTCAGTTAGTAGCTTGCGTGTGATACTACGCTCAAATATGTCTTGGAAGCCTGAGGCGTTTGAGATAACTATTTCTAAAGGGGGGGAAGGCTCATTGAAGAAGTGGTCATGAGAAATCTTAGCAAAAAGCCGAAGTGTAGCGGCGTTATCAGAGGATGTAAGAAGAGTATAAGAAAGTTTTATATCTTTCTGGCAGCTGCTTGTTGGTCAAGCAGAGATTTGTAATTAGGAGTCTTGCATTCTTTTCTCCATAATTTTATATGGGCCAGATTGCTAGCTTTCAAAACGAGGGTCTAAATGTTAGAACCTGACTGGAAGAGGTGACTGTTCAGGGGTACTAACCATGTACAGCTTTCTCAAATAGCATCACTGATGGGAGCTCAGAGCTGCCAAAGATATGGTCGCTGATGTATTGCAGGTTTGACTACTTGATTGGCCTTTTGGCTTTTGAATTTTGGTTGTTGGGCCTTTACACAGGAGAAGGGAAACAAGTTAATGCTTACTGTGTGTTGAATGTATTTGTCTGTGTATGTATATATCTATACCACGTACATACCACATACAACACTTGAGAATTTGCAAGTGAAGAGATCTGTGGAATGCAAAGTAATCAAGTACCGAAAAGGAGGCAGCTTACAAGTGAGAGTGAAATTCCTACTTAGTAGAAAAAAACAGAAAAGTAAGGATGAGGAAATAAAAGGTGCTTTTGCAAGAAAGCCTATGACGGGTTCCTTGAGAGAAGTAAGAGGCAAGAAGAGATCTAGATAAAATGAACATATTGATGGGAAGAGGAGGCGGAAGGAAAGCCATTGGTATAAAGAAGTGTTGCAGACACTGGCGATTGATCTGGAAAAGCCTGGAGCTTGTGAGAGGAGAGCTTAGAGACAGGGTAGTACATCACCGTGCTCTCCTGTAGGGCTTGGCAGGGCAGGAAAGCTTTACCCGTTTTTAACGATGTGAAAAAAGGAGTCTGCCCCTACCTAGGACATCTCTGCTGTGGTTACCTGAGTAAGTTTTGGGGTTTTTTGGTTTGTTTGTTTTTGTTAGGTATTTTTACCCTAAAAAAAAAAGTTTAGATTCAAGGGTATTATCCTTAGGACAGATCTCAGGCTTTCCTCACAACTCCCTCCACAGAGAGAGACTGGTATTTAACATAGAGTGGGCTCCTTACTGTTATTCCAGCATGAGCAGAAGAGGGTGAAATTGTTCACTTTAATTTTTAAATAGGTTGTATTACTTTGTCTCCTGCTGGGATCTGAACTGCTAATCCTTCCCCTCGGTAAAAGGAGAGAGGAACTTGCTGCCTACTAAGACTGTGCAGTAACTGACTTTGGCTACCTTGGAGATTAATGAAACATCATCAGTGGCTAGGAAAGTAATCATTTGAAGTTAGCGTTTCAGCATATTAAAAAACCATTCTGTTGAAATACTAAGATAAATAACAGCTCTTCCTTTTGCTTTCCTTGGAAGTCCTGTGTTCAAATTACTTTGATTCTGCTAACACTTAATCTGTTTAGAGATTCAAATTCAGTGAATGCAACAATCTCGCTATAAGCACCTCAATTAAGAGGTTGAAGAACCATCTAGCAATTAAAAATTGTGGGATATTGGAGAGAAGTAAGTAACTTATTTCTGACTGTGTACAGTTAAGGGAGTGCATGATTAGGAAGAATAGTAATCTGTGGATGGGTTCAAAACTGATTTAATGCTTCAGTGTAATACTGCACTATGTAAGATGAAAGCCCGACATCTCAAAGGGTGTTGTCATGATGTGAGGAAATGAACACAGCCAGGAGAAAGAAAGCAAATCTAAATAAAAGAACAGTGAAGTTACCTCTTCAAGCTGTGCGTGATTCTGCTTTTTATGTCCTTCTGGTCTGTTGGAGAGAGTGTTAGGTGAGTTCAGTAGAAAAATGGTATTTAGGATCTATCAAGACACTTGTGGGAATAATAAAGAGTGCAGGGAAAATTGCTTTTTCTTTCTGCAGTGCAATTTTAAACTGGAATGTATTTGTCCGTTGGAGTGTTTTGCTCTGAAGCAAACTGCTAATGGTTTTCTAATACTGCATCTGAAAAATTTCTTGCTTCAAATAGGGAGATTTGGACATATTTAATGGGACAAGGTGCCCTTATTTTCCATGATACCTTACTAGAATCTGCCTATTATTGTGAACAGATTTTTAGTAATGTGTTTTTTTGGACTCCTTAATTGAGCTTCTCACCTTAGAATGGTTCTGTTATGCTTCTAGAAGTTGAAGAAGAAATAATCTCAAACTAAAAAAATAATTGGAATATAGGTTTTAGATATCAAGTTCTTAATTTCTGTTGTGCGTGGTATCTCCAAATCAGTTAGATAGGAGCTGGAATGATATAAACAAATTTTAATTTCCCTGATGTTTCTAGAAAGTCTTCAAATGCCATACTATAGCAATCTCCAGATAGTTTATTGCATACATGCTTTTGTAAACAAGGCCTCATACTACTTCCTCAGGAAGACAAGGAATAGTTTGATTGAAGAGAGTAGGAGGACTGTGGGATTTGCATTCCTTTAAAACTGTAAGAATTCAGGACTTGTGACAGCTATTAAAATGGGCAGCGTAGATTTTTTTTTTTTCTGAAATCTTTGGTGTGTACATGCTGAAAACAGCTTGTGTGGTCCTGTGCTTTGTGGGGGTTTTTTTTTTTTGAGAGAGCAATCATACTGCTTGTAGGCTTATCTTGTGAGATGCTTCAGGGTGTAGGGGAATGATGGCTTCATCTTGATTTTATAGACGCTTTTGCTGGAATTCAGGTTAGTGTAACTTCTTTGGAAGAGCACACTTACAAAGATGAGTGCAACAAATACTGAAAGTTTTTCTTGTTACAGTGAGTTAGTGATAGCAGCGATGTGAATAAGCCGTTGTTTCAGATGAAGGTTAGGATAAGATAAAGATGTTAAATAACTGCCCTATCCACTGGTATAAAAAGGAATTTGAGTACAGAATTGTGGGGTGTTTTTTTCACCTCTGCAAGCAAATTTAAAATGCAAATATTTCTAATGAAAAAAAATTTATCTTAAAGAACTAAGTCTCATGAACTTAGTCATGAAGAAGTGATCGTTCCCCCTTAGCATTTGTGATACTGCATCTTGAGTACTGTGTCCAGTTTTGAGCTCCCCAGAAAGATGCTGACATAGTCACGTGAATCTGTGAATCCAGTGGAGGACCCCCAAGAAGCAGAAGAGGCTGGGGCACATGAGGTATGAGGAGATACTGAGAGCTGGGTTTACTCAGTCTTAGGAGGAGAAGGCTCAACTAGCTGGCTGGAGGATATAGAGGAGGTGGAGCCAGACTCTTGGAAGTGTGTGGCAATAGGATGAGAGGCAATGGATGTAATTTGGAAGAATGAGAAATTTTGATTACATATAAGGAAAATAATTTTTCCATGAGGGTTGTAAAATACTGGAAGAAGTTGCCCAGAGAGGCTGTGGAACCTCCATCCTTGGAGGTGTTCAAGACTAGATTGGACGTGGCCCTTGGCGACCTGCTTTGAGCTGGGGGTTGGACACGATGACCGCTGGAGGTCCCTTCTAACCTTGGTTATTGCATGGTTAGAGAGAGAAACTCATGGATTGCAGGAGAGTTTGCCCAGGTTTAGACATTAGCGTTTAATCCTTGAACCCCTGTAAAAATGTGTGCCTTAAGGCCTGTAGCATGTACTCTTGAGGCTTGCATCAGACCTGAGGAAAGAAATTACTACTTTCTGCCTCTTGCTTGGCTTTTTGATTGACTGCATTTATTGTGTTGGTAATGTAAAACTGAAGTGAGTAGAAAATTGGCTGACCTAGAAAAGGCTGTGATCTCCTTCAGACGTTTTAATTGACAAAACTATTTCTGAAAAAGCGTACCTGTGCATGAGGATACTTTTCTAATACCAAATTCAATTATAAAAGACTACAAGCCTTTGTGGAAGGAATAGCTACACAACATTTTATCTGGCTAAATAAATTTTTGAGGCCATCATATTAAATTAGTAGATGTAGTGCCAGTGTTGCACTTGTTGAGAATTTGTGTATCTGTACTGGTATGAAAATAAACACCCATGGTAGCTGTTGATGTGATTGACTTCTCTTAGGTTTGAATATGTGCTACTGAGAAGTAAGTTTGGATAAAGTGTTAAAATGTTTCAATTATATTGGGACTGCCTTTCAAATTTAGCTGGTGATAAGCCTTAAATACTATAGTAAATTGTTATAAATGTATGCAAGTTCATTTTTTGTTATTGTAACTACTTGAGTGATATGTCAAGTTGTATTTTCCTGTCTTAATCGTACAGCAGAAACGTTGTTTTCCGAAATGTCGTGCTTTCAATTTGTTGGGAAAAAAAGCTTTATCTTAATTATCTCTTGACTTCAGTTTCTCTAAGAGGAACATAAAACATTGGCCCAGCTTCAGCGAGGTTTCCAATTTTTTTTGCCTTAAGAAATCACTCCTGAAAAAGAACCATTTTTAATTGAAAAGTATAGTCTTGAAGAATAGTGAAGTTGAGAAAGCAGGAGGTGAAAAGTTTAGGAAGTAGTGGGGCTTAATGTCTGTAGAAATAAGTGAGAGCGAATTCTGAAGTACGTTAGGAACTCTTTCAGAGGTATCTGAGAGCCTAGAGATTGACGCGTTAGTGAACCACTACAGGCTTGTGTTGTCTTTGGAAATCTTTATTGTAAAACACATTTGGTAATTAAGCGTGCAGTTAAGGAATTTTCTCTGTCAAAATGCTGAAATCTACTGGACATACTAGATAAAGTAACATACTAGGTTTAAGGTAATTTAAGATAAACTATCAGAAAAAATATATTCTCAGTAGGATTCAAATTGTCAGCCATATGTAGCGAGCAAAAAAACCCAAACTTAATTGCATCATTCATTTGCTAAAAGGAAAAAAAAACAACCCAAACAACACTTAAACATTATGAAGATTTGTACTGTTTGTGTAGATGTGGCAAGAGCATCTTAACAGAGGAATGCCAAATTTATTGGGAGTAACTAGTTGCAAATCAAAATATTTGATAATACCTGCCATCAAGAACAAATATTTAATTAGGAATACACTCCAGTGTTAAAGTCTGTTTTGTAAAACAAGTTTCCTTCTTGTGATTTTTTTTTTTTTTGAAAGCTTAAAAAGTGATTCAGATCAGTTCATTCTAATTTTGGTAGTAAATACTTGGTCTTTTTACCCATGCAACAGTCTGAGATCTGAAGTCTAAGAACAAAGCAGTGCAAGGAAAAGGGCTGGACGTGACAGTAAAATTACCGCAGAATACCCTAACAGGTTAGAGAAGCTGCCTGTGTGGAGTTCTCACTTACTGCTGTAGTTTCTGTAGCGCTGATTCCCTTGATCCTTTATAACAAACGTGACCGCTTTTGAGAGTGGGGGCACATCCTAGAGCGGAGGTGCATCCCACATCTTTCCATTTTATTCCCTATAGTTGGCGGGAATCTTTGACAAAAAAGCAGGCAACTCATGGAAGTGGTCTTCCACATCCTGCTTCTAAAAAAAGAAGCTGCAAAACGGCTAGTAAAATTTCTGCAGTATGTGTGGTATGTGGCAATGAGAAGCTACTAAATTTTAGTAAGAATTTAGCGAAGTTGTGTTCCAGCATAAATAATCCTTTTAAGGTGTTTACATAAAGTCCGCCAGGTTGGTCTTCCTGGCAGCATGAAGTGAAACAGCCTTTTTAATACAGAGTGTTCAGGTTGTCCTGGGGTAGCAGCATAACCAGTTATTTTGTACTTCTCTCTTACTGTGTGCTGTGTGTGTTGCACTTGTAGCATCTTCTCTCTCTAAAGTATATGCCTGCCATGCAAGGTATGTACCCAGATTCTTGTGATAAATCCCGTGTGTTGTCTACAGTGGTGTCTGCAAATGTTCCTGTGTTTAAGCACGGCTTTTGTCTTCTCACAAAACTTCGTCTCATGCTTTTGAAATTTAAGCACGGTACCCTTCAGTCTGAGAGCGTTTGGCTTCTTGTGCGCTCCTTTGCATGTACTGATTTCTACCATGCTGACTTTGTTTAGGATGAGTTCTTATCCAAGTTGTCTGCTGACGCAGGTATAGCAGATATACTGAAAACCCTTTTTCCTATTGGTTTTGAGAAATAAGTTTTTAATGAAAAGAAAGTCAGGTTCAGAATAATGCCAATCTCATACGTGACCTGTTTTGGGTGCTGGCAGAGAAAACATAATTAACATTAAAATGTGTATCTGTTTGCTGATTTCATTTTACCTTCTTTGTAGATCCTTGACAGGGTGAGGTATGATGGTCCTTCTCTGAAGATCCTACTGTCCAAATTTAGAAAATGGAAAATGGTGAAGGGTACTAGTAAAAGCAAATTTACTGCTAACTGCTGTTTATGAATTGCAATTTTTTTTAATGCTCTGATGAAGGAGTTATCTTCACAATCTGGTAGAATAGTGGAGGTTGTAATCAATAAAGCATGCAATTGGATACATTCTAGTGTGAATTTATGCTCAGTGGGGTGGCTTAAATGAGAACTATTTTTGTGTAGATTACACTATTCTGTCCCTAATGCCAGATGACCTGTAGTCATGCTAAGGCAACTGCAAAAGGGGTATTATGCGAGATGTTTTCCATAGATGTCATTAAAGAATTTGAATAAGTTGGGATAGGCAGAAATACCTTTTCTGTCTGTGGAGCTGGAGTCTCATTCTGATGGTACCTGACCTTAAGGCGCTGCAAGATCTGATGCTGTCTGGAGGCCAACATGGTCTTTAAAGCGTAACTTTGTGCAGTAGTTGGGTAAGAACATCAGGTTGGGTGTGATTGTGCTGCATGTGCGTACATCTGCAATCCCATCCTCTGCCTGTACTAGACATGTTATCATGCTACTTATAATGCTTCTAATTTGCAGGATGAACGAAGTCTGAAGTAAATTTTGTAATGTAACGTCTTGTGAATTGGAACTGTTTGTTACCAGGCTGGGGAGATGATTATAATCAGACTCCCTGATGTGTTCTGCTTAGACCAATGCAGTCCTTCCTAGCTGTAGCTGTATGATGCAGCTGCTCAGTAACTGTTACAATACTGTGTTATGTGATTTGTTTCCCCAAGAGCTTGGCCCAACACAGGCATTACCTGTGGCTGAGTCAGAATGCCATCTCTTTGCTGCCTTCTGTAACCAGCTGGGTGGTGCTCTCTGATTTTTTTCTCCTGCACTTGAGTTTCTTAATGTGATGATGCTCTTCTGTGTACATGCGGTCTGGGCAGTGCAGGAGAGAGAGATGTAGGTGAGCATACACCTGCTTTTTTGAACCTCATGCTTAGGTGAACCCTGACTTTTCTTTGTAGTTTCCACTTACATATGCAGTATATTCTAGTTCAAAGGTCATGGCTCACTTTGTTGTCATAAGACTTGTTGAAACATTAGAAGTCTTAATCTTGCACATTTCCGTGCCCTCCCCCCCCCCCAAAAAAAAAAAAAAGGAAATGAATCACTAAGCTGTAGCCACCTTCTTTCTTGGTCTCTGGAACTGAACTTGCTGCTTTTCGGCAGCAGGCTTGGAGCCCGCAGCATGTAAGCCTCCATTTGAAGGCTAATGTGGGGATTCGTAAGGCATTCTTGGAAAAACGAATAGGCTTGTATCTAAAATGTGGCTATGAATGTCTCTTCTATAGGCAATTCTAGAGTGTATTTATAGTCATCGTATGCTTCATGAAAAGTCTGTGGAATTGCATGCAGAGTATTTGTTTAACGTTTAATTCGGATAGGATAGCATAGAAGCTTCTCAGCTTACGTGGTAGCTGACATGAGAGTATAAGGACGTATAAGCACATTGGTAGAAGAACACTGGGAGGTGAAGTTGACTGGAGTATGTGCTGAATCAATACAGGTATTCCCAAAAGGGCGTTTCTCAGTCAAAAGTTGGTTTTGACCATGTGGAATAACTTGTGTAGTTTTAGCATTTGTCATAAGCAGAGGCACCTCTAAAGACCTGGAAAAAACTGGTATGCTTTTATTCTGATTAAAATTGTGTATAGGTTTGGGTTTGTTGTTGGTTTTTTTCAGTAGCTATTTTTTGGTATTAGGTAACCTCAGATGCACACCCTTAGGATGTAGCCTTTCATCTCTTCCAGATGAACTTCTAGTTACCTGGGAAAGACATTAAAAGTTTTGATGGGATCTCTATTTATTAGAGGCTAGGTAATTTACGAAGTAGTAACTACCATTTTTCTGTCTGCTTATCCAGAAATCAGCTACTAGTAGACAGCCACAGGTAGCAGGTATGTTGTGTGCCTGCTCCTGAATAGCTGCTATTTGCAGCCTGGTCTGTCAGCGTGAGGACACAAAATTCAACTTTAATTCATCAAGCTGTGAAATTGTAGTAACTGGAGCTTTGGTGCATGATCTTTCTCAGATCTGGATGCAATAAAATTCTATGGTTTTATGAATTGGAGCCATAGTGATAACAGTTAAGCAATCTCGATAGTAATAGAGAAGAGAAAGCTTTCATGGTATTTCCTCTGCAACGTTGGCTCACCAAGTCTGTTGATTGTCATGGTGCTGCTGCCCCTCCTCTCTCCCCAACAGCCGCTGGTTCTTGTTTGCTGACATCTATCGAATGAGTTTGTGGAGCAGTGCTGTAAAGACTCTTAGGGTCTAATAAATAACCTTCTGCACACCATTATATTTCCAACCTGGATGAGTTGAGTGTTGGAGGGACACTATGCTGAAAATCAGATTAGCCTTAGTTGTGCAAGCCAGAGGGTGATGCAGATGGCTCAAAGTGGGAGTGAGTGGGGCTGGGGCAGTTCCTTTGGCTGGCATTGTTCCTGAAGAAAACAGTGTATGAAGCTGTGGCCTGCGTTAAAGCTTTAAATTGCTATCATCTGAGCTGCAATGTGGTAAGCAAGTGTTTCTACACCTGTTCCGAAGCATGGTAATTTTCTAACTTAAGCCACCACTGTACACAGTAAGTTTTTAAAACTACTTCAGTGTTAAACCTGGCCTCAAAGCATTGCAAGTTAGTTACCTGCATCTGGGGTAAGTGCTGCTGCTAAAAGAAGTTCCTACTGTGTCTTTGCTGTTTTGTTTCCACACTTGCACCAATTTTAAAGTCCCCGCAACTATGGTGACTGAATTGAGGATTTGCTGTGGTTAAAACTTTGTTCTGGATGTCCATGTCGGCAAAAGGGAAGAGGAAGGGAAATCAGTATCAGGAGGAAGGTGCTGGTGTAGTTTACACTCAGTGACTGCATAGTTATAGCATAATTGTATCCTAAGAGCAGACCCTTGCTTCTGAAAAATTACTTTCAAGATACTAACGCCAGGCTTGAAATACAGGCTTGCTCCAGCACCTGAGATGAGCAGATGTAACTTTCCAAATAATGCAGTGTCTGGTGAGGCCAGCAAGTATGTGTGCCTTTATTGATTCATCAGCTGTTACAGAGGTTTGTACATCTGTGGCTTCCTTTCCCATATGATAGTATGAGTGCCATAGGTGAATAACTGGTTTTATTCTGTCTGCTGGCCCCCACCCCTCATTAATTATTTGCTGTTCTCCTTTTTTGATGTATTTAGGATCAAACTCTTTCCTAGGTGTTGATGTTTCTTTGATTAGAATATTTTTTTAAAATACATTGCTTACTATATCTGGCTATAAGCTGCAATTTGAGTACAGTCCAGAGAAATTTGAGCAAAATCCTAGATGCATCCCTGTTGCAGCCCTCTTTTCAGTGTGGTGTTGTTACTAACATAGGCATTTATTGAAACATATTATCTTGGTTTCCTTCTTGTCTCCTAGCTGCTCCTGTGCACATCTGGCAACATCCTTCATAATATATTTGGATACCAGAGAGTTACAGAATTCTATGCCAGTCTTAAGCCATTTAGATTACTGTTGTGGTTTAACCTGGCAGGCAGCTAAACACCACACAGCTGTTCACTCACTCCCCTCCCTGCCAGTGGGATGCGGGAGAGAATCGGGGGGGAGGAGTAAAATTTGTGAGTTGAGATAAAGACAGTTTAATAGGACAGAAAAGGAAGGGAAAATAATAATAATGATAAAAGAATGTACAAAATAAGTGACGCACAATGCAGTTGCTCACCACCTGCTGACCGATGCCCAGCCAGTTCCCGAGCAGCGGTCACAGCCCGCAAGCTAACTCCCCCCTGTTTATATACTGAGCATGACGTCATATGGTATGGAATAACTTGTTGGCCAGTTTGGGTCGGCTGTCCTGGCTGTGCCCCCTCCCAGCTTCTTGCTGGCAGGGCATGAGAAGCTGAAAAGTCCTTCACTAGTGTAAGCACTACTTAACAACACCTAAAACATCAGTGTGTTATCAACATTATTCTCATCCTAAATCCAAAACACAGCACTGTACCAGCTACTAGGAAGAAAATTAACTCTATGCCAGGCGAAACCAGGACAATTACCTAATAGGTTGTAATTTTCCTAAGCCTAGGAGTACTGGCAAAAATAAATCTATTCTGCAGGGAGTAAGACTTGTCACCTTTGATGCTACAGATAGGGGATTATGTCTTGGAGAGTGTTCTTTCACACATAACTCTTCTATTACAGGGTAGCTATTCTATAACTTTTAGCAATACAGATAGCAATTAGCATCTAATGGCTTGGTTTCTATGTTTTGATACATTGACTTTTGAGATCTGATCTTTAACTTAATTCTTTGAATAAATAATCTAGTTAAAACCATGTTTCCCCCTCCAGTGTTATGTTGAGTGATCCCTTGCCTTGTAGCTGTGAATTTTTTCTGTAATAGTCACAAATATTATGTATTACAGTAATCGTACTTGAGATGGACATGCACATGTATTATATAACTAGTCAAGCTCTTATCTTCAGGAGAGGGTATGTAAGCAGCAAGATGACTTTTAGTGTGGATTTTATGCAGAAAGCCTTGCTTTGTTCTGTGTGCTGACATATATGCAATGCTGAGACTGTGTATACAATGACTTTTTTGTCTGTGGTGTCATGTCCACCTCATGGATGAGTACAGTGTTTATGTCAGCATCTTTAGGCTAACAGCTACGGAGACACATAGATTATGCTTGTTTTGT
Source organism: Pygoscelis adeliae (assembly GCF_000699105.1). Lineage (NCBI taxonomy): Eukaryota > Metazoa > Chordata > Aves > Sphenisciformes > Spheniscidae > Pygoscelis > Pygoscelis adeliae. The sequence continues at coordinate 6,687,298 of NW_008824356.1, read as the reverse complement.
TACAGTAATATAGGCTTCCAAAGTTGAGTCTATTTTGATATTTTCCAGTTACTTTTTCAATTCTCATAATCCTGAGAATACATTGTTTAGATTAATAAAACTATTCATTTCTATTTTGTTTTTCCCTGTAGTGAGCCTGGGAAGCCTCACTGTTCTGTTATTTGTGCCTACCTAGTTCTTGGTGAAGGGGGAAGGCAGTTTTTTCATTTTGGTTGTGCTGGATGTAAGCAATGCTCTCTACGTAGCTTCGCAAGCTAAAGACCTTTAATGAGATGTTGGATTAAACTGCACTAAATTGGTAACTGTGACTTCGGTTGTATCAACAACTTAGCAACCTTGTACGTGGAGACTGACAGTATTTATCGGTAATGGCTGAACCTAGCTGGAAGTACTTTGAGCTGGGCGCAAGGGATGCAGAGTTTATAGATGATCGGAGGGCCTGGGACTACTCTGAAATGCCTGTCTGTCATTTCTTGAATGAGTACCTCACAACTGCCTCTCTTTAAATTTTTACTATAGATAAATCATATTGTGCACAATGGAGAATTATACAAAAGGCCTTTCAATGAAGCTTTTGAAGAAACACCAATGCTGGTTGCTGTGCTGACCTACGTAGGCTATGGTGTTCTCACTCTCTTTGGATATCTGCGAGATTTCATGCGGCAGTGGAAGATTGAGAAGTGTCAAAATGCAACAGAAAGAGAAGAACAAAAGGTAACCACTGGGAAATAATGGTCAGTAAGAAATGATGTGGCTGAGGCTACAGCTTGAGCATTTCTTTAGGGAGCAGTGTTGTTCAAAGTTTTCTGCTGTTCTCCTTGTCTTCCAAATGCCCTAAATTTTATGCTAGTACTGCTGTGTCGTTAAACAAAATAATGTTTCTTTTAGTTGGGTTATTTCTTGGCAGAGCAGTTCCCTCATCTGGTTCACTGCAAAGCTGCATCAACATGCTCAGAGATGCCCCAGCTGCAGAAGCAAGGGTTTGGGGGAGAGAGACTGCATATGACAGCATCAGCAGCTAAAGAAATGCTTATCAAAGGATCTGGTTTGAGCTTGACAGCAGTGGGAGTCTTTCTGATGCTGCTCTGGTGGCTGTGTTTTGATTTGGAAGCATGCTATTAATTCTCTTTAGCCTAAGCAGTTGCAAAGAAAAGTTTGTGGATGAGAACCAGAGCACAAGCTGGATGACTTTAAATTCATCTGGAGTCCAGAACACTAGCAGGTTAGCTGGTGAGTAATCTGAGGTACCGACTCTTGACTCACTGATAGCAATTAAAAAGAATTAATTCATAATAAGACCTATTCACAAAAGTTTCTGTTACCAGGTGAAAAGTCTTGCCTGCTTCAGCAGTTAGTCTGGAATAGATAATCCTAATTTTGAGTAGTTGTAAAATATTTTTAGAGGCTTTTATTTCCCACAGGAATTAATTACCATTAAGAAAGCTACTGTTTAAACCTGCGGTTCGCAAGCTATTTCCTGCTAGTGTGAGCCCTCTTAGCACAGTGTGAATACCAGTGAGCTTTGCTCCAAAGGTGGAGTGAATTGGCTTACTCTTGCTGATTGGGGTTCTGTTTTTCTCAACTGCTTTGGGGAGCCAGTCTGGCTTATAAAATGTTAAGGGAGTTTGTTTTCCAGTTGCTGGTTTCTGGTTCTCCATGCAGCCACACAAGCAGTTGGGTGGCAGAAGATAGGGGGGGCGGGAATGACATCTCACTAATGCAAACAAATAATCAAGGGGAGGGGGGGAAGGAAGGCTTCTTTGGAGGCTTTTTTGGAGGCAGCACTGGAGTAGAGTGTGTCATCTTACAGTAGATTAGCTAAAATGCAGTGAACTAACCCATGCCTGAAATTACTTCACAGTAGCTTCTTTGTGTGAGCATTATGAGGTAGAATTAAGATGTTTCTATTTTGGAATTAAGTGCCTTACTATGAATCATTCTCATAGGAGTTTAATGAGTAATAGGTATTTCATATTGGTTAAAAGTACAGGAGATTAAATTTACACTATTTCGAAAACTGACTTCTGGAATCTGGAAGTAAAAATCTTGGATCCCTTTTAACAGTTACAATATCCGAATAAGGATTGCTGGCTAAATCTCAGCTTGAAACTTGATGTGCTCATTAATGTCACCTGAGCTACTCTGGTTTGTCACCTGAGAACATGACACCCTTGTATTTTTCTGTGTATAAACTAGATGTTGATACAGAAGAAAACAGTCAAACAATTGCATAAATTTACCAAGATGTTAGAATAAAGGTTTAAGTATTCGTCTCTACTCATGGTAATTTGAGGATTTTAAAGGGGTAACTGAAGTGTTGGTGCAGTTACTCCATACTGTAGTTGTTATATTTCTGTTGCACAGTTTCTGTGAAATGCTTGTTCTGTTACTGGTATGTAAGGTGCAAGACTGCTTACAGTAGTCCTTTTCTGTGGGAGCAGTCATGACTCTTACATGAGAGTGTATAAAAGGAGGACCTCGGGCAGTAGGTCTAATTTGGGAATACATTATTGATATCAGGCTCACGGTAAAGATTGTCACAGAGGATGCTGAAGCACGTGTTTGTTAGCAACTGATTATCCTAGTTCTAAAAGAAATTTAGCCTTGCATTTTTTAATAAATTGACTTAGCATTGCATCTTACCCTGAAAGACATTTGCTTAACAAGTATACCTCCCAGACAGATGAATTTAAACCCTTTGAGTTTGGTCATGGCTTGCAGGGAAGAGATGTGTGTATTCTGGTTTTGTTTTGTACATAGGATGTCTGGGATGGAGCTAGTAAGAAGTGCCAGTCAATATTGCATAAGAATGGAAAATAGGAAATCCTGTTTAAAAAAGTCTCAGTGTTGAAGTCTCAGCCTGGTGTACTTCCCCCAAATCACATTTCTAGTGCTTAGGTTGGAATAGCTGTTTCCGATATCAGACAAATAGAAAAGTGATCATGTGAGGTCTAGAACATACAGTGCTTATCCTCACACTTTGCTGCTTTAAGCTTTGTTTGCCTGCGAATGGATTGATGAGAGCATGTTGCAGCGCATCTAGTGTGGGAGTCAGGTTTTATTTTGGTGCGGGGGGGTGGTGTGTGCTCAATGACTTGTTTTGAAACAGTTTCTCAGGATTTTCAAATATTTGAGTCTCTCAAGTTGCTGGCTGACAGCCCAATCATCTTTTGGTAAGGGAGTGCAGACACTAGTGCGCAGAAAAGGCTCGAAACTCATGCTTTTTTTTTTTCTATTAATACATGCAAATCGGAGGTAGTCTCTGGCAGATTTGTGATCTCTGTGTGGAAAGTAACGCTTTTATTATTTAAATTCTAAAGAGCCAACTAGATGATTATGATTTTCTTAAGTATCGAGCAAAAGGGTTAGCTTTAGCTTTTTGAAATAGTTTATAATTGCTTAGGTGAAAAGCTCAAAGCAAAGGCAGTGGGAGTAGCTGTGTAGCTGAACAGTGTGTGATGACGTGCTTTGTGAGCAAAACAAAATCACGTAGTGCAAGGAAGTATTTCATAAATGGTTGAATGAACTTGTCCTGAAAGTCGTGAAATTGAAGTATGTGGGTTTCTGTGGTATGTTTCTTATGGTGATCACAATTAAAAGCATAATGTAAACTTAGGTCCAAAACGTAGTGTTAAAAACAAACACCAAAAAAAGCCACCTTCAGCTTTTGTGTGTTTTGGAGGGCAATTTATTTCAGTAGAGCAAATCCTTCCTTAAATTGTCACTTAATATTGTAATCTTAGTCTGTGCATTAGAACTAGAAACTGAAAGTGACCAAATTAATTTAAAGAGAAGGCTTTCCAACAGGTCTATATTGGGACTGTCTCTGACGGTGGGTAAATTACTTGGAATTTATTAGAGCCTTGCATTAAAATCAATGATTCCAGGAAAACCTAATATTCACTCACTGTTGGAACACAAAAGGGTGAAAAGGGACTGGCTTTGCTAGTACTGATTTCCAGGAAATAGTCTGATGGGTTTTGGCTTTGTTTAAAATATATCCAGCTGGGCTTTTCCTGGAAACCAGTGTTGTGTAGCACATCCTCTCTGAAGCATTATTAGTCTGTTTTAGGCAGGGGTAAGCGGCAAGATTAACAATTGTCAGTTACCCTGGAATCAATCTATGCATACCCAATTTAATGGAATGTCTGGTCATACAATGTAGTTAAATCTGCAAAATGCTTGTAGGATTTTTATAGGCAGGATGAAAATCACTTTTACCTTTCTTGTGGTCTGATTTGCCTGTTGATTACCTTGTACATTTTGTATACAGGAGCAACTGTGCAAATGGGGCCAGTAAGTCCCTAACATACCTCTTCATGCTCAGTAGCTTGCCCAGTTAGAACATGTTTCTAGCATCTGGGGTTTTCAAACACTTGTTAACAGGAATCCAGCTGTAGGAGTATCTCCGGGGCAGTAAACTGGAGTCTTTTGCTCAATGTTGTCTTAGCATCTGTATAGCTCATCGGAGGCTTCCTGATGGTATAAAGGCTACCCACAGTTATTGCTCCACTTTTTCTTGACTCATGTAGCAGTGAGATGGAACTAGTCTTTCTGCTTCCTTTTAGAAGCCTGAAATTTGTTGCAGTTGTCTACTTAATTTCCATTCAGAGTCAGTTTTGTATTATCAGGGAAGGCATTATGTGAATTGCAGATAAGCCTGGCTGGTGCTCATGGCACCATTTGTTAGCTTAGGTGCAAGCTGTGAAAACTTGGCTCTAAAAGCAGCATAATCACTGCATTTGCATGTCACTGTGCCCCAAGCTAATGGTTACAAACCTCTCATTATGACCTTCACTTGTTGTAGTATTAATTTACAGTATGGTGAAATCTTGGATTCCCAAATCACCCATGCTAAGGTGCTGCACCCCAAGGGAGAATTTTATTCTTCTCATGTTTCGCTCTTCCTTGAAATTGCTATGCCTTTCAGGCTTCTGGGAGACCACTAGTATTAGGTTTCTTCATCAGGCATCACCTTACTAATAGGGGATGTGTTCTAGGCTTAAATTGACAGGAATGGAGCTGTTTAGGATTTCTTAGCTCCATGTTCATGTGAACTCAAATGAAAGAACATGCTGCTTTTGCTCCCTCCTTTGGAAACAGTATAACCTTTGCAGTTGTTTGACTGTGCTTACTCTGAAGGTTGCTCAAAGAATCAGCTCACTCCTAGAATATTTTTCCTCCAAAATAAGCTGTTCTATCTCAGGCTGATATTCTTAGGATCTGTTATGGCTAGTAAGACTGTTGGATCTGAAATAGGATGAGAACTTAGTGGAAAAATAACAATAAGCTCTGAAGGCCATTTAAAGGTGACAGTGATTGCTTCCAGCAGTAAGACACTGTTGCAGCACAGCACTGTGGCTGCACGTGCCAAAAATTTGAAATAGTATGGATTGATAGATTTCGTTCCCCCTCCTTCCCCAAATGTTTTTTTTCTTGGTTCAAAGATTGAAAACGTTTAATTTCTGTCAGGAATTCAAGTGGTCTTTTTAGTGTACTGTCCTTTCTACTCTCCATCTGAAATGCCACACTGTAGAAAGATGTGGGGAGGGAAACAAAGAAACAAAAAAACCAACCCTAAACCAACCAGGCAAACCATCTGGTTCTGTATGCCAGCTCCAAAAGAGGGCTCTCAAACTCCAGAAGTCAGTACCACTTTATAAAGGCACAATATCCCTACCGTTTCTCTTTTTTGTGTTCTCAGATGCATGGGTCATGAGAACCTCTTGGAGGGGTTAGGATTACTGAGGAAATAGACAATCCAGTTTTGATTTATGCCAAAACAACACTTCCTGCCTGTCCTATTCCAAGGAACTTTCTCATAAGAGCTAGCTGAGGGTGGTTTATTGTGGGGGAGCGAGACGGACAACAAAGGGGCTGACATTAAGCTGATGCCTCACTTAGAGCCCTTTGCTATAATCTTACAGCTTGGTACCCCAAAAACTAAGGCTAGTGTCACACATTAGACCTTAATTCCCTTACCCATAATTCGTTCCTTGAATTCTTTTTGACTTCTTGAATTTTGAATTCTTGTTGACTTTTAAGACACCTTTTTTCCTTATCATAATCCATTAGGTTCAGAGAACTTCTGTACTTCACAGTTAAATTACTTTAAACTTAGTTACACTGTTGGCTTGTAAGATCATACTTGCATTATATATCTTGGTGGTGTCAACCTGTTGTGGGTGATTGTCTTTATCTCACCAGTTGAACTTGTTACTCTTCCTGCTTTGTCAGCTTGGGTTTCAAAATAAAACACGCTCTATCTGATCAGTAATCTGAGGTGAGATTGGACAGTATCAGCCCAGGCATACCTGCTTGAGTTGGTATGATGACTCATTTCTAGCCTCTGCTCCTAGCCAAGAACCTTGACTAAAATCTCAATTGTTTCCTGCGTGACATAGTTAGTGTGCTTGAATAACTACTGCAAAGCTGAATTCTCATGCAGAGGTGGTTAAGAGGAGTTGAAAATGCTTAAAAGGATCTCAGTAGATTATAATTAGACATAACAAGTACAAGTCCCTTAAGTATTGATCTTCTAACGTGCCAGAGTTTCTTCTTGATCTTCTCACTTCCCCCACAAAACCCTCTGTGGGGGGGGGAATTATCTACAAGTGTCTGAAACCCTCTACAAATGATGTAGCAGAGGGTTTCAGACACTTGTAGATAATTATTTTGATTTTGTGTCATGAATTGGGATCTTCTTAGTATATTGCTACAAGTACTCTCATGCGTATCACCACTTTGTAATAGAGTACAGTAGCTATGTAACTTTTCATGTATGAAGGAAGTTCTCAAACGCATTTGCCAATACCAAGGTGTTTTTCTCAATTGTAAAAGTGACCAGTTTGGTAGCGATTCAGTCTTGAAACCCACTTTCTGCCTGGAACAACGTGAGACACTGAAGTCAAGAAAGGATAGAGCTGTGTAGCTACTTCAGAAAACTAATGATTTTCTAGGGGATTACAGCTTTGTATTAGCTGACCTACTACCCCTGTTAACCTCTCTTGACAAAGAGCCTTCAGAGAAGACCCGGCATGTGTGAAATAATGCAAAACTATACTGAAGTAGAGGAACATGGAAGAAATAATTGCCCTTCTGTGCATCTTAGCTCACAGAAATCTTGTTCCCGCTGTCTGTCTTTGCTGAGAAAGGACATACTCGTGATTCCCTGGAGGAGTGATCACTAGCTAAGTTTGGTTTGTTTTTCCATGGATGAAATGATGAGAATTAATATCTTTGCCTTTTTGGCATGTCATTACGCACAGGCAAATCAGAAGGGGGCTTAGGTCCAACTATGCTTAGAAGTTGGCACTTTTGGGCTCCGTCTTTCCTGTGCAGCTGCTGATAGGAGGATGCAAAGGGGTGGACCTAGATGGTTCCTTTACTCCAAACTGAAAGGACAAAGTTGTTAAATCATTAAAATAGGAAGGTGAAGAAAAAAGTACTCTTCCTGTAGTCGAGTATTGTAAGTAAAAGCTTCTCAGTTCCCATTTGTTTGAGTTGTTATTAAAAAGCTGGCATAAATGCTCCCAGTTTTGCTTCAGTGATACAAATGTCAGGCACCATAATATTTGGTCAGACAGATATTCTGTCTTGCTTATCCTGTCACCAAAAATAAAATGCCTTTTACCATGTTTGCATTTCTCTTGTGAAAAACAGGAAGAAATGCTATGCTGGCTCTTAACCTTTGTCATAAATTCTACTTTTTCCTTTTGTAGATTATTAAAAAGGCTTTTTTGTCCGTCCCCCGCCCCCCAAGTAGCAAATGAATTATGCGTTCTTATCACTACTGAATGTCAAACTTCCTTTTAATTGAATAGTAATAAGGAAATCTCATGACTTGGGAGCATTTTAAGTAGGACAGAAAAAAGTGTTCTTGAGTGCTCAGATGTCCTTGCTGTCACAGTTAGTTTGACATTCTTGTATGCTATCCATTCAAGACAGTCACTTACTTTTCCTGAAAAACGTTGGAAAGGAAGCTAGAATTCAGGAAATGCTCATGCAAAGAAATCCCGTGGGACTTAAGTGCTGATAAGCTGTGCAGAGGAGATGTGCCATAATGTAGCTTACTAACTTGGATTCAGAACAAAAAATTGTGGAAAGTTCTAACGGTAAGCTCTATAATAATGCTAGTGCTGCTATATTAAATGCATTTCTTATGTACAGAATAATGTACAGCAGAGTACCTCAGTTTTCAAATTCTTTGTGTATTCAGTAGAGCAATGCATACTGTTTGGTGCCAAAAAGCAATTGCATGTTCCCTTGCTCTGCTTAACTCTGAAGGTTGAATACAAATCTCTTGCAAAGATTATATGCCCATGCATTTCATGAAGGGTGTTATTGTGTGTTTTGAGAGAGGTGCTCTCCTCAACTACACAGCAAGAGCTGGAAAGAGAGCCAAGGTATTTCAAGTCTCATTTGAGTTCAGAGAAAAAGACCTCATTGTGTCATTAGGAGCTCCCAATTCAGTTTCTGTGTTGCTTTCAGCACTCCCTCTCCTATACGTTAGAATTCTTTGAGGCTTTCTAACTTGAAGCATCACCTAATGCCATGATTGTTTCTTCTAGTTGTGGTTGATGGCTTTTAGATTCTATGAGCTACTTAAGTTATATACAAATAAGCACCTACTGTTGAGGAAATCTTGGGGGCATGGTAGATTTGCAGGTTGAAAGAGTTTGGAAATCACATCTAGCAGATGGATTTTGCACTCGCAGATGAATCTCTTCAGTTTTGCTGCTGTCTAACCTTCAAATAATTTTGCACTGGCACGGATTTCCAGGATTAAAAACATTTTGAGTGGAATTGGTATCAGGGCTTGTGATGAAGAACTCTAACTTTTTCTTGTTTTCTTGATTTTTTTTTTATTTATAAATTATAACCCAATGACAGAAAAAACTTATTCCTCTTATTCCTAGTTTGCTGTAATATATATTTTCCTTCTACTTTGAGTGCTTTTGATGTGTTTCAGGACTTTGTCCCATTGTACCAGGACTTCGAAAATTTCTACAACAGAAACCTCTACATGCGCATTCGCGACAGCTGGAACCGTCCAATCTGCAGTGTGCCAGGGGCCAAAGTGGACATGATGGAGAGAGTTTCCCATGACTATAACTGGACGTTCACGTGAGTCAAAATTGAAGAAAAGACTTCCAACAACTATCTTTAAGTAGAGAGTCTATAAGAGCAAGTTGCAGGCTGTGAGGTTAAAGGAGCAATGAATCATGTTTGTTTTGAGCTTTCCAGTGGCTTGAATCGATGCATTTTGCTCTTTTGAAACACATCTGGCCACTGAGGTGATTATTTGTATATAATCTTTTGGCTACTTACTAAGGCTCCTGACTGTGTTAAGATTTCATGGGCATACACCTGTAATAAAATTAATACTTTTGTGTGTGATGACGAGAACCTGGAGTAGATACTTTGGGTTGCACTGCTGCTTGTGACTTTGTGTTGATTTAGAATCAGTCCTGACACTTGAAGCAAACGTTGCTGCCTGAAACTGAATTTAACACTATTGTTTTGAGTCAGAACTGAAGTAGTCTGTAGAAACAAAATCAGAAATGCAAGGACAAGGATTTTTACAAATTGGAAACAACATATCATGAGTTTGATGTGAAGAGGTTTGCAGCACAGTACTTGGTGAAACTAGTCATGTGTCTCCTTGGCTTTCAAGGGCAAAATAATTAAAACTTTTTTTCTGCTGAACTTCTTCCTTAATCTCCTTGTCACGTATTGTTAGCACAGCAATGCCAGATGTGTTTCCTTTCTGTGGTTAGAGGATATCCTGCTTGAGGGGCTACCAAGTTAATTGATCTAGAGATCTTATTTTGTAATTGAAAAGAAAGTTGTACGTTTCTGGGATTGGGGGGGGGCATGTCAGAGAAACAACAAAAGGTTTGAGAAGCCTCAAGCAATTTTAGCTATGATAGCAAATTCACCCTTTAATGTAAACTCTTCTGGGAACTAGTCTGAGACCGTAAGATGGGGAAAGCGTCTTTTTCTCTGATTGTTTCAGTTCGATGAGGGGCAGTACTGAAATAATTTAATGGTTGGTTCTATTGATTTTTAACATTTCAGTGTATATTCTAGGGAACTGAAATAAGAATCTTCTGGTGTAGTTAACTTTTTTAAATTGTGGGTGTCCTAACCTGTGGTGTTTTTAAAACACAGGTACACGGGAAGAGTGATAAAGGACATTATTAACATGGGTTCCTACAACTACCTTGGATTTGCACAGAAGGCTGGGACTTGCCAAGAAGCAGCAGCTAAAGTTTTGTCCCAGTACGGAGCTGGGGTGTGCAGCACTCGGCAGGAGATGGGTAAGTTGGAGCAAGACAGGGTGTTCCCCACATGTGTGTTTCAAAGTCTGTAATCTGATCGCAGGTCTTTGAAACATTACTTGTTCCAGCTTTTGAACTTTAGACTTATCAATAAAGAAGCTTTTACTTTAGTGAAGACAAATTGACTTGCTGGGTTTAGTTTACATGGCACAGCAGCTGGCTCATTTATGTTTTCATATTTTATTTTTTTTTTTAGTGTTCCCTTATGGGCCTTTAAATAAAGAGCAGCCTGGTTGGTGGAAATTCTTCTCAGAATATAGCAATAGCGAAAGCTTCTCCTCACTCTGAATTTCTCATTTGTTTTATGTGCAGGAAACTTGGACAAACATGAAGAGCTGGAAAAGCTAGTTGCCAGGTTCCTAGGTGTGGAATCTGCAATGGCATATGGAATGGGGTTTGCAACCATTGGTGTCTCTCAACAATTCAGTTCATTGCTTTAGTTGGCAAGGTATGGCTTAAGTCACTGGCAAAAGCTCATCCAACAAAGATTCTGCTGGCTGGGTTTTCTAAAAGCTACTTGTTTGGTTTTGTTTTTCTTCAGTGGGCAACTCCTGCAGATATTCTCTATGGAAACTATAGGTCATAATATGCACCTCCAACCTTTGCAAAAATCTTTTTGGGAAGCAGCATCCATGGGACCAGTAGCAGTCCAGATGTTGCCCTCTTTCTGGGAGAGTCTCTAGCATGTTAAGGCTTGCTTCCTCAGGCTACTCATTAGTGTATGAAATGGTGACTGATTAACAGGCTGATTGTCTGAAGGTATTTTGATGCTCTTGAGACGCTAAGAAGTGACTGTGTCAGTGAGACACACAGATAAGTTGAATTGCATGTTCGTACATACAGAATTTATTATCTTTGAACGACAGCTGAAAAATCCTTCCTTTGAAGGAGCAAAATCCTAGTAGAAAAGCTATTTGAGAGAAACAAGATCAAATGTAAAGACTGATGTCCACTGTGTGCCCCATAAAACAGTACGCAATGCAGCCTGAATGTCCTGTATCTTAAATCATGGTTTTTTTAGTTATTGGAAAATGAAATGGAAGAGACTCTTTGTTTGCATCTTCTGATGCAAAATACATGTTCTGTTAGCTCCTACTTAGAGTAAAATAGTGCAAGTACTGGAACCGTTTCCTCTTTTTGAAAATGATTCACTGTTAGCCTAATACTACTAGCTTATTGGAATTCATTGTCCCTGTGTAGTGAAGTATTTTCCCTTTATTTCATTTATTTATTTTTCTACTTCCTGAGATCACTTTGTAAATTCTTCCATTTGTGATATCTACAGATTATAAAATTGCTGCCTTGTTCTTCCCAGCAACTTTTCCTCCTGGTGAATCTCTTCTTGACTAGCTGTAGTGTCTTCCTGCATGCTATTTTATTTGTAACAATGAAGCAGCACTGTCTACATAATGCCTCTTTTCTTTTGGTCTCTTAAGTTTTAAATATCAGATGCTTTCCATAATGAAGGATTTTGAGTCTGACGCCAGAGAGAAATTCAGTGCTTCAAATCTAGTCTTTCTGGAGTGAAATATCTCTACAGTGCTATGATTTTGAACAACATGTTACTCCTGACATATCTTTTACTTGCATTTTTCTGATTTTTGTCTTCCCACATCACCCTGATTTTCTCTTCAACAGAAAAATGATTCATGATTTCTCATGAATGAGAAATCCAAAAGGTGAGACCTTTTGGATGCAGAACACACATGGTCAGATACTTTTAAGTAGACTTCTCTCTGTTGTAAGTCAGTACAAATTGCCCATTACTGCAAAGTTACTCAATCTTTTTTTCTGTGTATGCGGATCCCACTGTATATCTTTAATACCTTACAAGAATACCCTTGAGACACCTTACTCAGCTCCTTAGTGTTCACATTTGAACTTTAACAGTTTTTACAACCATTGAGAGAATCTGAACTGAAGGCGTGTAACATACCTGTTTTCATGCACATAACTTGCAATTTACTAAACCAACTCTTTTCATAAATGGATACAGCAGTCTGTACTGTGTTAGTAATGAGCATACGTAGTTTTTGTGCGCTTTAAATAAAGTAGTAAGAAGCTTCTGCCTCATAACACTAGAAATGCCCTTATACTCATGTGAATACTCCAAACAGAAAATGCTCTCTTCTGAAGAAAAGAGTTCTTATCAAATGAACTAATTTGCAGCTCAGAACATTCACTAAATGCTTTTTTTGGCTGCCTGAAGTTGCTTCTCACTGCCCTTTTGATTTCTTCATTGTCTGCAAATACGGACTCACATAAATCCTGAATTCTGGCACCACCCAGTACACAATTGGCTGTGTGCACAGCCTGTTTGGCAGTGCTTTGATAGAGTCCTCAGTAAAGCCCAGAGACTCCCATGCTTGATTAAACTCTTGGATGCTCTTTTTTTTTTTTAACTACTGTTTGTGATCTCTGCATGTCCTACGTACATTTTTAGGTGCAAAGCTGCTTGGAACACGAATTTTTGGAGGTTTGGCAAATACAATCAGTAATGCCATCTGCATTTGGCCAGAAGGAGTTTCTTTGACAGTCACTGATACGATTTGAAGCTGATCGTTATTTACATAGTATCTGGGCACCTGTTTTGCAACTTAATTAGCTTAAAACACAAAACACTGCAATAAAGTTACTCAGATATATGTAATACTGGACCACCTGTTCTGTTTTTGCTCTGTGGAATCCTTAAGCACTTGGTTTATGTTGCTACTGAATCCTCTTTTAATAGCAACAAATATGACTTGACTATCCAACTCTACCCCATAAGGTGATCAGCATTGGTCAGCAAAAGGAATTCAAAAGCTTCATCAGCATTACCTAGCTGATCTTTATTCACTATGCCTTGTTAACAGCAGCTTCTACTAAGCAGATGCTGAAAACGGGTATAGTTGGTGTATACTGAAAGTTGTATTTCAGCGCTGTTAAAGCACCA
>NW_008824356.1:6661977-6673949 GCF_000699105.1 Pygoscelis adeliae | reverse complement strand
CTGTTGACAGACAAGTTGTTGGCTGCCTAGTACAGTCACTGCCAAGTATGCTGAGTCTAGACCACAGATAATGTGAGATTTGAGGATTACATAGTCAGAAGTTGTTAGACTATTTGAGGCTAAGCTAGAGTCTGAAACTTGCCTGTTTTGGAGTAAGTGTCATTAATGTAGCTACTGCAACTAGCTAATAACAGCATTCTGTACTACCTTTAGCATAGAACTTTTCTTCATAGCTCTGGACTGACAGAGGCTAGATAATGGACTTCGAGCAATGGTGTTTGAAGGATCTTTTTTTGGTTGTAAGGAAACAATTTCCATGTATAGTTAGTTTGTGAAATTAAGTGCTCAGGACTGAATTACTCAATTCATGTATGCAGCACTTTGTGGTAAAATGTGGCAATCACTTCAGTTTCTGTGTCTGCCTTGTAGGATGCATTGGTAAGTCTGATCTTCACTGGCATATGTTTTTCTTGATACCAGTAGTGTGATCTTCAATTAGTGTTAGTCTTCTCCTGGATAATCTCTCAAATGTAAGTTTGCTGATAAATGCAACTGAAGTCTTACCATTGTAGTAGCAGCACTCAGTTTTACATATGATCATCAGTGATTGCTGTACTGTACCAGTGGCTTCTTTGATCCTTTGCCCTCTCACTACTGGCAGACAATACTAGACTCTTTACTTCCTCTTCAGTTTTAAATTAATTTGTTTTGTCCAATTGAATGTCATCTTCTGTTACAAGGGGGTGAAAAGAGGTTGCTTATTGATTTGCTAAATCTTCTTTCTCTACCAAAAGCTTGTACTTGTTTTTATGGAGAAGCTGCTTCTAGGCTATTAATCTTCTTCCTCTTTTTTTAGTCTATCACTTTTTCTACTTCCTACCATTTAAGAAGGATACTACTACTGGATTATTATATTCAGGTTTTGATACAGTAGTGTTTAATGGCAATGCCCTCTGATGTAGTATACATACTCCTTTGTCTGGTATAGTAGTTCCAAAGAGCAAACGCTAGTTGGAGATTTCCATGCTTCTTATGCCAAAGTCTCTGAAATATGCAGTGTGAATCCTTGTAACAGCAGTTTGAACACTTGAGATTTAGTGCAGTTTCTGGGGAAAACCAGTCTTGAGCTTTCCCAGGATGTGGAATATTTCCAGGTACATTGCGATTCTAGTGCAAAATTTCCTTTATTGTGGAGAAAATACTCCTACTGTTTGTGACACCTCCTTGTGTAACTGTAGGCAGTGCTTTTCACAGTCCCTTCTAGTAGCTCTCACTGTAGGGAAGAAGTGTTCTTGACTCTTCCCTCCACCAATTGTTAATAGATAAACACAGAATGCGCATGTGTTTAGTGTCAAATCTTCAGCATCTTGACATGCTTTCTGGGTTTTTAACTTAACAAAGTCACTTCTAGAGTTGCATCAGATTTGCATAGTAATTGGAGTGGGCCAAGGTTATTTAGAAATATTGTTGCTCTCTTACAAACTAATCCCCCGATATGTATTCCTGTAGTCCACAGCGATAACCCTGTGACTGAATGTTCTGCATATCGGCTATTGACCAGTAATCATTGCTGCTGTCAAAACAGATGTATCCTGTTTTGATATTTGTTCAAGGATGTATCTTCCCTTTTTTGAAAAAGCAAACAAATTCAATATCATTATCATATCAATATCATTCAATTTAATGGCTTCAGAAAACTTCTCAATTTCACTCTGCAATTTTGTTTTCCACTTCCTGTCTCTTGTATGTTACCTCCATCTACAAAGTACTTAATAGTTCTGTTCATTAAAGAAAATTAGTCCCTTTGGTACCACTGAGCACACAGGGGTTTAGTCAGTGATTACCTCCTAATGTAAGAAATAGTGCAACTTTGATAAGGTCTTTAATCTAGGACTTTGGTGGCCTGTTTCCTAGCACCACTGTGTAGTTGCTGAGTGAACTGTGGCAAGCTGCTCTGCTCTCTGTTTTACCTGGCTGCATAGGAGGATGAGTACTAATCATCATCTTAAGATATTTGGGCAGATTCAGCTGCAGGACTTCTGGGAAAAGTGAAGCGTAAGTGGTTCTTTCAGTTAACAGCCGCTGTCTATTTTTATTTACCATACTAAGGCTGCAGATTGTTTCTTAGCAAGTCTTGCCTGGACAAGCTGCATTTATGTTGGAAATTTTTTTTTTTTTAAATGATCTCTAAACAGTTCAGAGCTGAAAGGTATTATATTCTTGGGTGTGAAACATAACCTTTTCAATATCTTCTTCTTTCCCCTTCTAATTCAGGGCTGTCTGATTTTGAGTGATGAACTGAATCATGCATCACTAGTGCTCGGAGCAAGACTGTCAGGAGCAACTATTCGAATCTTTAAGCACAACAGTAAGTATCAGATGGTGGACTCTGCCTTTCTGCAGATGCTATAGATCAGATACAATCTCTTCTATCTTCTAATAGTTGGAAATCCAGTTTCATGCAAGGAACTCAATTGCTGGTTACCTGAAAGGCTAGAAGACTGCTGCTCCTGAGAATTTAATAATCCTGAATTGGATATTTTTTGATATGTTCAGTCTCAACTAATAACATTTTTATCCTGAAGTTGTTCTGGCTTACATCGTCTGCATATGAAGAGGAACATGCTGCCCTTTGGCAAGTCTAGGGGCACTAGTGTTTTAACATGGCTTCTTGTTACTTGGATAGCTCAGTGTGGTTAGACTATTCTAACAGTCCGTGTCACATAGTAGTGCAATCTTGTAGTGGTCTAGGTTACAATTTGGGGGATAAGAAAGTTTAATTTTAGGACCGGGTGCCGACATGATCCTACAGTAACAAAAGCTTATGAATGCAGATGTCCTAGCTAAACTAGACAGCCATGCATTGGTACAGTGTAGTACAAAAAGAATTTTTGGGATGTGAAGCATAGATTAATTTCACTGAGTTACTTGCTTTAAGTATTTGTTTCCAAAATACACAGTATTTTCACTTTGCTAGTTTCAGCTTCCTCCAAAGGAGGTATTTAGAATAACTTTCAGATTAAAAATACTTAGGGTTTCCTTCTCTTATTCTCAGTGAAAGAGGTACCTGGTTGTCCTTGATTAGTAAAGCCACTACCTTCATTCTTCAGCCACTCCTAATACTCTTTATAGTATCTATCTCCGAGATCATGATGAGTCTTGCTCTTTGAAGTGTGTGGTGGTAAGAGCAAAGCTTGGGTGGCTGCAATTATTTCCCTTTCTTTGTCCTACTTGATGGTGGATCCTCTGCTGTGCTTATTGTTTCTGTTTTGTTCTCTCTTTCTTGTTCTCTAGCGTTTGAATAATTTTCTTTACAGAAGCGTAGAGCTTACTGTAACAATGATTTTTTTTTTCTTTTTTCTTCTTCATAAATCTTGATTGTTGGGCAAGATCACAAAAGCTTTCCATTCAATTTCTGCATTTGTATAGACATACTTCTGAACATTGCATCCAGTTGCAGAATTTCAGGAACACTGGTGACAAACATAGTTCTGGGTATGAAGAGAAGGTCTTGGAAGCTCTGGTGTGATGAGGAAGAATAGATGATCTGTGGGAATGGGGTACAAACTAGCAGTGGTGAGATTGGGGGATATTCTAGAAACCTTATAGGTGTTTGGGATCTGAGAGAGAGAGAGAATGGAGTGGCAGATTAGAATCAGAAGGCAAAATGCAAGCAATGATCTTGGCCTGTCAAGATGATGTTCAATTCATAGTTGTGTATGTGTTCTCAGTCCTATTCCTGTTCTACTCTATGCTGCCTTAGTTAACTTCATTTTCCTGAGATGTTAATGGCTTCATTCATATTCTGCTTTTTAGAAATTATGGAAAAAAAATGAAAAATCCCCCTTAAAATCCTTGTTCAATGTTTTCTTTTTTTTTTGCTACCTCATTCTGCAGTGTGTCCTTTTTATTAAGGTCAGACCTAGTTCCCAGTCTTGCCCTCTTTGAGAGATCAGAGCAGAACTTTATATTCCATTGTTCTCCCTAACTGCACTAAATTCGTCCTTTCTTCCTTGAGAGATTTGTTGGAGACAGGGACTCCACTGCTGATTTCTTAATCCTTGTCTTTTTCTGAACATTAGCTGTCTTTTAACAGTCTATTAACTGACCTATTTTGCGGTATAATTTCTAGTCTAGTTCTAGTTCACAAGCTCCTCTCGCTGGTACAACTGCCCTAGGCTACCAATCCTCTTTTCATGATTGTGCTCTTTTTCATGCCCTAGTGTTTATGTCTCTCTCTTGCTCAGCCCTTTTAGCTTTTATGGTTTGATTACTCCCATCTCCACTCCTTTCCTCTGTTTTTTTTTTTTTCAGGACTGATTTCATGTGTATTTATTTGTTCACATTAGTCAGGTCTCCTAGGATCATGTCAAGCGTTCATAGACAAAGCTAGTAAGGTTTCAGAATACATTGCTACTAACAACTTCATCTGTCTAGTTTCTGATATGTTGAGCACTGTCCTCTTTCCTACGCTGGTGGTTCTTTTTTCTTCTTTTTCTGTTTTTAGTTTAGTAGCTTCCTGTTCCACACCTCCAGTCCCTTCAATTTTAAACAAAGTAATAAAAAAGTACACTTGCTCCCCTTCTTGTCCTGCACTTTGGTCTATCTTCTACTTACCTTTTACTTGATTATCCTTGAGCTTGCTTGTTCTTTTTTGAGTTATTTCTATCCACAAGGACATGCTTACTACCTAAATTGCTTTCTCTTTTCCTCACAATGAGATACCTTCCTTTTTTTTTTTCCTTTTTTCCCTTCCTTCCTTGTTTGCTGTTTGTGCCTAATGCTGTAACTTGTGCTTTTAGCTTAGGATGATGAAATTCTTTGTCAGAGTTCATACAGTCACCCATTCCCTTTAATCTCATCTGTGAGCCCACAGCTAGATGAAGCCCATGATTTATGTATGGTCTGTCCTCCACACTGGAGCAAGCAATTTGTGCGTTTCTGGAGTATTGCTGTCTTTAGCCATGTCGAAGCTCAAGCTAGTAGCTGTTTTGGTACCATTTAACAGTAATTTCTGGTGCAGATATGCAAAGCCTGGAGAAGCTGCTCAAAGATGCTATTGTGCATGGGCAACCTCGTACACGGAGGCCCTGGAAAAAAATTCTTATCTTGGTGGAAGGAATATACAGGTACAAACTATTCTTTATATTCCTAAGACCCTCCACGTGAGATCTGGCTGCTTGGTATTTGGGTTCCTTTGCCAAATCAAACTATGAATATTGTCACTTCATAGTTATTTCATTACTCATCTGCGAATTAAATTGAGCTATGTATGTCTCACATCCTGGACTTTCTGTTGCTAGTACTGTAGCTGCACCTGGTGTTATCACAATGCTTCCCGCATCCTGATTAGATTGTAGAAATTAATTAATCTAAACTGATTATTCACATCAGAGCTGAGGTCTTAAATTGCTTATCCATTCCATTCTTTCTATGCTCACTAGATGATGCTAGTGTGAATGGAATTGTGCAAATTTAATGTTTTTGCTGAGAATGAGTAGGAGCACGTAGTAGGCTTAGCCATTTAAATTGTAGTGACTTTCAGCACGAAATGGGGCGTTTTGGAGTGCTACTAATGAGAGCCTAGTCAGTTCTTAAACAAAAACAACAGGTAAGTAGATGTCAGATCAGAATACTGACATTAGGGTGGAAGTAAAAATGAGAATTCATTTATAAAATTGTCACTGAACACATTCCTTTGCCTTAACTTACTGTCACTGCTACTATTTAGTCTGTATGTCAGCATCCCAGAGATGTTAAACAGGTAGAAAGTAGATATCTGGGCCCCAGGTGCAAGGGGGAGTTATCTTTCATCTCTCTGCAGAACACGATGTGTCTAGCAAATTTTATGTGTTCAGAATTACTGAAAGAGTGAAGAAAAGAAAGCTTAGTGACTTTAGGCTCTATAAGGAGGCCCCGACCATTAAATCAACTTACACTGAATTTCTGTTTCTCAACAGTATGGAGGGATCCATAGTCCGTTTGCCTGAAGTGATTGCCCTTAAGAAGAAGTACAAATCCTATCTGTACCTTGATGAGGCTCATAGTATAGGTGCCCTGGGTCCCAGTGGCCGGGGTGTAGTGGAGTATTTTGGACTCAGTCCTGAAGATGTGGATGTTATGATGGGAACGTTCACCAAAAGCTTTGGAGCTGCTGGAGGATACATTGGGGGCAAGAAGGTAAAAAGCTGAGAATCTCATGGCTGTTGCAGGCTGGTGGTGGACTCCTTCACTAAGCATTTCAAAGTTGATCTGTTTCTCAAGTACCCTGTTTGTCCATTTGTTTCATAATTTTACATACTGTCTAGTACAGTGGAAGTCTGTGCAATGTAGAAGAGTCTAGTAAAATACCTCATAATTTTGTAGTTCTCACATGGTCAGCAATGATCTCAGTTTGCAGAATGTACAGTAGTGGTGTAATATCTTTTTAGGAACTGTTAGGAGCCAGGAAGCAGGGATTTCTTAATGTTACTTTTAATGAGACTTGTAGGAAAAATGCCAAAAGCTGAAGTTTTTCAGCCTGTTTGGAGGAAAACCCCCTTCTTGGGTTAGTCTGGTAGAATTGATTCCCTCTGGACTCGAACGGTTTGCTTTCTGAAAAGACACTTCTTCCCTTTCTGGTGGGATTTTTTATGGTGTGGTGGGGGTTTTTTTACTATTTTTTGGCTACTGACTCTCTTCTACTGGAAAGTACTGCTAGAAAGTGTTGCCCTTGCCAAACCCCTCCTTTTTGGAGCGATGGTGTAGATAACTGCACGTGTCCCTTTTCTCATTCTAAAATGTATCTCACAGATCAGGCTTCTAAGCTTTATTTGAGAGTAAAATTCCACTGTTTTCCTACCAGGACAATAATTTTTTAGATACTAACAGTGATGATTACTTCAGCCCATCCAAATGGAGGTGGGACTTGCAGATGTTCCTCTTTGGGAGTTTGCTACAGTTGGATTAAAATTACTCTGACATCTTCCCCAGAAGAAAGCACCGTATTAATGTTTTTCCAAAGGTAGTGAGCTAGTGGGATTAACTCCCTTGACATAAGGTGAAGCAGCTAAGAGTCCTTTGCAACTGTGTTATAGCTACTGTTTGAGGGATTGCTTCAGAGGTAAGAGGCCTTAAATCTTCTTACCTAGTTTATTTCCAAGTCCCTTTACAACTTCCTTTCATTTAACTCTGACTGCAGGCAAACAGCAACATAAAATTGAACACTTCCCCGTATTTCTATAATATGTTCCCAGCTTGTGCTATCTACAGGGCCATCATTATTAATTTTATGGTAACAGAAGACAGAATCTGTCCTGGCATTCATACTGGTCTTTTAATATTTTGCTGGAGTGGTCTGGGCATTTTGGAGTGGTTTTGTTACAGTTAACAACAAGCAGCCTAGATCTATGGTGTGTTTGTCCTTTGTTCCTATATGACCTGCTTTTGCCCTCTAACAAATGTAGCAGGTGTGTTTAACTGGGAAATGCAGGAGGGTGTAGGCTGAGGTTCCTGCACTCTTAAATTATACCTGCTGCTTTATTTATATTGTGCTGATAAATGGGAGAAAATATTCTGTGACCTGTTCCCCTGTTTGGTGACTTTTGTGGGGAAACAGTTATATTGAGCATGATACATAAGCACCTATGGATCCTGCTCCCCACTATTTCATTTGTTTTATACTCCCACTGTTATAATAAACACTTTTGAAACACAGCCTGCACACAGCTTGACTAATGCAAACACCTTGTTGCAATCCAATGCTGGTGGTGTTAGCTAAACAAGTCTGTTGTAGGTATTTGTCTTTGATCAACACACATTCTTGCCCTGTGACATAATTATGGGTTGTCATGTCCCCGCTGTTAGCTTTTCAACTGTTCATTACTTGTACTGTAAAATCAGTCCTTGAGATACCTGTTCTCTTCCAGGACATTCTGAAACAGGTTTCTTGCAGTGGTCCATTTTATTGTGTGATTAAGACACGACAATAAAGCATTTCTCTTGAGTGCCGGGAAGGCAACGTCTGATGCCTCTTGTGTTTTGCTAGGAACTGATTGATTACCTCAGGACATACTCTCACAGTGCTGTGTATGCAACATCACTGTCACCTCCTGTTGTGGAGCAAATCATCACCTCCATGAAGTGCATTATGGGTGAAGATGGTACAACTGTTGGTGAGTCTTTCTAACAGTAAGCATGTGGAAGGGGGAAGCCAAACAGAGCCTCTTTATCACCTTGACAGGTAACTCATTCAGTGGACACATTCATAATTATCTGTTAGTACATGTAGACTTGGAATTTCTGGAGTAATAGACCAGTTTAGTATCCTACTTGGCCGATCAGCCTAATAACAGCATAAGGAATTTCCAGCTAGAGGTAAGTCATCTTAATCTTGTCTAAGACACAGTATTGTGTTGTATTGATTTTTGTTCTGTGTCTAGCTTTTCTAGCCTCCTCCTTTCTCTTCCCCATTTTCTGTCCTTTATTAGCCCCACTTTTTAGATTGCTTTCAGAGTATTTTGCTGTGTATCTTTTACAGTCTTGTGTGCTGGTTACTGCAGGGGCAATGCTTTTGATTTTCATCTCTAGTATAATTTGATGTTTGCACCTCAGTTAAAGTAAATATGGGAATGTTTCTGAAATCCCTTTTTACTTGGGGAGCTAGAGGCAGTTTTCAAGATCAGTAGACTTAATGCACTAGGAGAAAAAATTCAGCATATTTGTCTTTATTGTCTTAGTTTTCCTTTTTCATTATGAAAGTAAGAAAGGGGAAATCTGTAATAGTCTCGATACATTCAAAGTCAAAACCACAAATTCTCGTGTCTCATTTGCCTAGTAGGTAGCAGCTTCTTTCAGTTATAGCATGAAGTAAATAGCTTGCACTTGTGATGTGTAAGCTGCCTTGAAACTGAAATGGTACAGCACTTTGCATGTAGGATACTTTTCCCTCTTCACAGGTAATTAAAAAGTTGTGAGCAGCTCACACAGGATGACAGTGTAGTTTGCTGAGGATCTGTCAGTGGTGTTTGGTTCAGAGGCTCTTAGAATTCAAACTGCAGGATATATTCAGTTATGGGAGCTTTGGGCATCTGGCCACGAGGTGGTGGTGTATACTGAAGAACTGTATTTGCTTTTGAGCATGGGTCATCTGACCAACTAACCTGACAGATAACTCCTACAGTAAAAAAGCTCGCTGGAGAAATGTCTTAAGAATTTTTCTGTTATAATAGGTTTCATTTGGTTTGCTTACATTATCTGAGAACAGAGTTAAGTGCCAGCAGTTGGTGTTGGTGGTTGCTCAGTAGAGGAGTTATCACCAGGGCGAGTACAGCCAGGCAGCAGCCTGTATCTGTGCTAGCACTGAGTGCTTCCAAGTGGTCCATGTGAGATACCTGTACCAGCCAAGAGTTATCCCCTGTGCTGGTCTCAAGAACAGATATTAACCAAGCTTCAAACTGCATGAAAAGTTGTGCAAAAGGGCTGGGTCTTGCCGTCGTCTTAAAAGTGACTGTTTGAGCTCTTTCTAGCTGATGATTTGCCAACAGTCTGTGGTCTGCTCAGGTGTTGCTTTTGGGTTTTTTCCAGTATCTGTTTTGTTTAATGAAGTGGGAAGCAAGGAATGTGTAACTGATTTCTGTTTGCAGTATTCAAACTAAGGCATTTTTGCCCCTTTGTGAGGCTACAGTGTGATATTCATTCAAGACAGGAGAATGGAAGCAACTTCCACTCCAGACTGTTCTCCTGCCATTATGCCAGCAAGATCCATCAGAGCTGAAAGGTGAACCAGATGAGGAACCAATTTGGCAAAAAAACAAACTCAAAAGGCCTTTTTTGTCATGTTGCTTAAAATGGATGTCAGGCTACATCCTGCTAATTTGGTGCTAAAAAGCAGAATTCCTAGCCAATTCTTTCTATTGAGAAAAGAAGTGGTTTTGGTGTTTGAAAGCTGTGTCATTTCAAAGAAGCCTCTGTACATCCAATTTCAATACGAACTGTAGCACTTTTTGGAAGTGCTGGATATAACAGCTGGATAGCCAAAGTCCTGTCCGCTCATACTCAGAAAGGATTTCTCAGCTACACGTCCTGTGAAAGTGTTACTGGCTTTCTAAGTATCTAAGTCAGCCTTCAGCTAGGATAAGCCCTTCATAGGATGATTCATAGTGCTTTTCTGTTCATTTTCTGCACAATGCTGTTTCCCAGTTATGCGGGTTTTTTTTTTAATTGCCTTAAGGCTTTAGAGATAATATTACTTTGTAGGCATTTTCTGTGGATGAAGTTGGCAAAAGTTCAGTTGGGTAAATGGAGCAGCTGCTTAGTGGTAGCATGACAAAGTTTTTTCTTTAAGGGCTTTGGCTGAAAAGGTGCTGGTAAGAGTTGTTAACTGTGGAAGACTAGAGAAATAGTGTTAAACTGGGTCACTGGTAAGCACCTCTGAATCAACTGTGTATTACAGAAATGTCACTGCTTTGAAATTAGTCAAGCTGAACTAATGGATGAAGGCAAACTGAGATAGGGCAATGGTTTTACAAGGGCACAGGAGTTGGAGCTGGAATCAGAACAGTAGACGGCTAGCTCCCAACGCTGTGTTTTGGGGCAACAGCTAAATCTTATAATGGCTTCAAGAATGCTTTCTTGAAAAGAGCCTTTGCGTCTTCTTTGTCTGCCTGCTTCTGTTCACCACACACTATTTGTAAAAGCTGCTGTCCTCCATGGCATCAAACCTTGGTGGAAATTGTCACGTCAGATTGAGATGGTCTGTAGCTGAGGAATAAGTAGTAGGAAGCAGTTGTTTTTTGAGGACAAAAGGGTTTTTTGTTTTATTTTGCAAGAATAAGTTAATTCTCTCCTCTTATGCTTCAGGTTATTTCTAAATCTAATGAAACCTCTAGAGGCTCTAAACTTAAAATATAAGGCATTGTAGTTACTAAAACTTTACATAACTAAAAAAAGTAAATATCTCCTTTCAGATCTTTCCAGCAAGCTGCCAGAGACTAAATAGCATATTAGTAGGAGGGAGCACAGACAAAATACAGATGCTATGAAAAGCTGAATGGCTGCTTATAGAGAACATAAGATGGATGGCATGCAAATGTGCTGCCTGAATTGGGACAGTAGTTTCTTGTATCTTGATTTCTGTTCAAACTAATCTGTTAATTCTCTGTACTGTTTATGCATGTAAGTGACTAGCAAGCCTCAATCTCTCTGAAGACAGTTATGGGAATATAATTATATATGATATATATATATATCATATATAGTATATTACTTGCTCCTTCTTCCAGACTGCAAAAAACACTCCAATAGCTAAAGTGATGGCAGAGCCATGTTATGGGTTCTTGGTAGTGGTGCTTCCAGTACTGCTTCTGAAACTCCTCTACATTATTAGCTCAGTGCTGTATGTCTGTCCTATTTTACTGTGCATTACCTGTCTTGCACATAATTTGCGGGAAGACCATCATGTGGTCTTAAACAAAACATATTTGATTTGTGATCATTTTGACAATTTTTTCCAAGGAACAGTTGTCCTCAAGAGTGGTGAACATCTTGAGCATGTAGAATGTCTTCAGAGAACTCCAGTGACAGTGTACATGGGTATCTCGCATATCATCACAATTGGCTTTGATACATGGTAGAGCAAGGTCAGTAGGAGAGATGGAGAAGGCGTCTTTCCGCAAAAGCAAATTTTTGGAGCTGGTTTTCCAATTCAAAGTCACTACGGTTGAAATTGTTAACAAGCAAGTGTTGCAGATGCTTGTCAGCAGTTCAGTGGATGCTGCTCTTTCTCTTTGTTCAGCCACAAAGATGAACTTCAGATAGCTTTGTAGATAAAGGGGCTTTTTTAAACAATAATAATAAAAAGACACAATAAGCAGACTTTTTGGGGTCATAGTATACACAAAGATGGCAAATTGATTCCTGGAATGGGGTTCTGGAAGCTTGTAGTGTAGAGCCACTTGATTCTTGCTGTTTGTGTGGTGGTTGCGTTATTTAAA
>NW_008824356.1:6654296-6661955 GCF_000699105.1 Pygoscelis adeliae | reverse complement strand
GGTGCTTGTCCTGGTAAATGAGACATTGTTGGGATTTATGATATTAAGTACTTAACCTGTCTTGGTGAATTTTTCAGCGTCAGTGGTTTGGTTTGAGTTGAAAGCTAGATTTTTCACCATTACAATCTCACTAGGACTGGGAATCCAGTCAGCTCCTTTCTGCCATTTACATAAGAGCCAGTGATGTATCCTGTGCTATTGGAGTTCTGTTAGCACTGCTGGTGTTCAGGACCCAGCCTGTTTGTTGCCGTGATAACATCGCTGGGGTCAAGTGGAAGAAAACTATAAAGTAACCTGACTGAGATGTGGGCAAACCAAAACATGCAAGGTGAGACCAGTCTAGGAACTGGTTAACCTCCTTCAGAGATGAAACTTAGTTTGCTCTCCTGTGTATTAAAAACTGAAGGTGAGCCTTAAATCCAGGAGTGTTTTAAGTTTGAGCTAAAGCTGGCAGTGTTAATGGCTTGTAAAAGAGGTGAACTACTTCCTTCCATGGACATCAACTCAATAATAGTAATTATACATGCTGATGTTTATAACAAGTTTACTGTCTTCCATCTCAGTTTCAGGAGGCAAATATCCCATGCCCAATCACAGTGCAATACATAGCATGTCTAGAATAAGTTGTGGATAGACCTTGCCCAAGATGGCACTTAAATTTTGAATGAACGTTGTCTTGAGCACTGTATAGAAACCAAGGATTATTATCCTACATAGTTCTAATGTCACAAGCAATGGAGATACAGTTGCAGAGGCCATCACAGCTGCTAAACTATCAGACATGAATAACTAACCTTTGAAGGCTATTCAGTTAGCTGCACATAGTTTGATTGGTATTTGTCTCATCTGAGCATCTCAGTTGTGAAGACTAGTAATTGATTACATCTAGTCAGAGGAAACATTAAAAAAAAAAGCATTTCTAGCCTTGCCATTGCTGTGTGCAACAAACTTGAGTGAGTTAAATCAGAAAAGGTACTTAAACCAATTATAGCCAAAGGGAATAAGAATGTACAGCTGTGTTGGCAGAGAACTTAGCCTAACTGAGCTGTTGAGAAGACAGGACCATTGCTATACTGTTAATATGCACAGGGAGAAGCATGCTGGAAACAAAACTAAGCCTGGTCTGCTTAAATTCTAGGGGAGGAAAGACTGCAATTAGTACTTTAACCTCCATGTGGTCAATCAGGCCCTTGAGTGAAGATATGACCTCAGTAGTTCAATCAGCTGTCTAATCAGTAGGTTTCTTCAAGTTGGACACTTTGGAAAGAGAAAGGGAATTTTATAAAGACAAGTCAGAAGTACATGCATGTGTAAAGTGTAAGCAGTAATGAAAGAATAGCCCACGTTACATCACTTGGAATTGAATTTTAAGTAGCTTATAGTACATTTATAAATGAAGTTTGTACCTTGCCATTGTTAGCAGTAGATCCACAAATGGAAGCAGTGGCTGCTGTTGTACTTGAAAGGGGAAATAAATACTCCTTGTGCAGGCTGAGGTTGAAAACATTCAATCAGCATTAAAATAGGTTCATTTGAATTTCCTCCAATAATGCACTTGTTAATGAGGTGATAAATTATCACCTTGGGAACCCAGGCACCAGTCAAAACTAATTTGAGCAAGGTGAAAATTTTTGTTATTGCTGCCCTTGAGAATCTCAAGCTGAGCTGGGAAACTGTTGGAAAAACAAATACTCTGGGGGTCATAAAGAGAGTTTCCTGCTTCTCTCCAGGGGACTGACAGTTTTAAACATCACTCTCTGTATTTGTGCTTCCAGCTGGGGATCTTTTAAATCCAGCTTGTTGCTGCACCCCTACCTCCCTCCCACAGAGCATGGCAAGCCTCCAGAAAAATTGCTTTAACCTGGGCTGGGCAGAAGAAATCTTTCAGCCTTTGGTGCTTTGAAGAGTGTTTACAGATATTAGCAGAGCTGTACCCTTTGTGTTGTGCATTGGAATGTGAGAATTCTTCAGTGCCTCTTCTTTTGGACTTTAATCAACATTGTGGTGTTTGTGCAAGAGCTTATAAACCTTTAACTGTACACCTGCTTTGTTCTCATAACATTCTGGTTCTTGCTATTTCTGTTCGGGTGTGAGCTGTCATCCTATATCTTCATAGCCTAAACACTGATCCATCATAGCAGAAATACAACTAGGAATGTGGCTTTGTTGAAGTAATTTCATTTTTCTTCATTTCTTACATTACATTTGATTTAAAATGTGTGGCTCGCTTTTTACTCTCAGTAGCACTTGAGGTGCCACATTTCTACAGAATGCTGGTGTGCTGCTTATACAGGGAAAGGAGAAAATACTGGGTAGCAGCTCACTAGCATATATTGTTAGCAGTAGTGTGACTAAAATGCTTGTAAGTCAGTATGAATGTTAAGGTAAAGCATTTGAAAAGGAGTAATCACAGATGAGGTGATGTGCACTCTGTCTTTGGGTTAGTGTGAAAAAGAGTTCGTGGTTCCTCGTGTGATATATGATATACTAGAGCAGAGTTTTTTGAAAATACCTGAATGACCCACATAAGCACCACTTCCTATCATCAGCCCTGGCAACTGCAGCAATTTTCTACACAGAAAAATTCATACTAGTATTACAATAGTGTCTGCAGTGTACAGACACATGGCAAAATTTCTTTCTATGAAGTGCATATAATGTAAATGTTTCTAGCTTCTTTGGAAACAAGCAACAGTCTGTAACTGGAGCCCATTCTGTGGGCTATGTGTGGGTGTATTAGGCTATGTGGGACTCACAGACCAGTTGAACTACTGTCCTTGCCTACTTTAGCAGGTTCTGATGTAAAATGCACCAGGTCAGCTCATGCCTTTTCACATTAGTGCAGTTGATCTACCACAAATTCCCAAACATGGACAATCTTGACAATCTACAATGTGTACTTTAATCCTACTAGTGTGTAGATGTTTGCTAATGTTCCAGAATTAATAAACTTCCTTAGATAGTACAGATCTAATCTTTGAAGGAAGAAGCTGTCTGAAAAACCTGCATGCCAGTTAATGTGTTTTGAGAGCATATGGCCAATGGAGAGATTTGAGACTACTTCAAATGAGATTGTGCAGGTTCTCTTGCAGTCTAGCTTCAGCAGTGGGGTTTAGCTCAGGACAAATTGGCTTGTCAAGAACAGGCTAAATCAACCTGTAGAGCTTCTTGCTGCCATGGGTAAGCTTCTGTTAATGCTCAGGTTATTGCCTAATTGTTGCGTAGTGGAAAAGTTGTGGTTACAAGGCTGTCTGCATGGGGGAAAATGTATTACAGAGTATGCATGCTTCTCAAGTTCATGTTGGCTAGCAGCTCCTAAGATTTCTTAACTGTCTGTGCACACTGGGATTTTAAAAAAAAAAAAAAGCCAGTAAAATACTTCTCAAGCTTCTTAAGACTTTCAAGCTTGCCTTCCTACTGGTCAGCTTAATATTGTATTGTATAAATGTGTCGCCAAACTCAGGCCCTAAATGGGCAGTGGAGAACTCAATTGCCCTGCAACTAGCATTTCCAGAACCAAGTACTCTGTGAAAACAGATGTGGTACTCTTACAGAGTAACTGTCTGTACCAACAGCTGGAAGCAGAATGTTTAGTACCTCCAATCTTTACTGAAAATAGCTTGTCTTTTCTAGGGTTATTGCTATATTCCTGACAGTAACTTTTGCTCAGGACCTGGCATCGTAGAGACAATTGTGGGTTTTATATGCACAGCTTTGATCTTTCCAGGATCCCTGGAAAATAGACCTGTGCAGGGAAAAGAAGTCTATAAAAGTGACAGCAGAGACAAGGCCTCCGGGGTTTGGGCCTTTTCAGGCACAAAGCCTACTCTTCCACCTCACTGCCGTTCCAGGTGGCAGGCTACCAGGAGCTGCTTGCCAAATACAACTTACTAACATGGGAAAGCTCAACGCCCTTCCTGTTGAAATTATTGCAGAGTTTTAGGGTAAATCTGAGAACACACTGGAGAAAGACAAGATGTACAAGCAGATGTGGGCAGCTCTGACATGGTGGCAAATTTGCAGGTTATAGCTTTTATCATGAGATGAACTTCTTAGCTATAAGCATCTTTGATGTCAAAAGAGAAGCTTGAGATGTTGTACACGACCTCTTGTGGGAATGGATCAAGGTCTTCACAAAAAGATGTATGAAGTCTGCGTCCTGTGAAAGATTCAGGTGCTACCTTTTCAGTGACTTCATACGTAAACTTCCTATTTAAAAAAGCAAGCAAACAAAACCAAACAAACTCCTCCAGAATGGAAATTCTTAATTTTAGGACACATCAGTAAAGAGCACATACACACTTGCAGCCTGTCTCTCCCATTGCTCCTTGTGTTAGGTAGGTGAAATCTTTAGCAATATTGGGAGGTATATCAAATGTCCCACATGTTGAGGGACAAAAAGACTTTTGGAAACTACTGTGCTCCATTCTATAAGGTCCCATTTAGTACCACTGAGGAAAAGTAGGTATTTAGGACTATTCCATTCACTCTCCTTATCCCTTAAGGGATCCTCCTACCAAGAGACTGTTAGTAGAAGGTAGTCTGTCTGCCAGGTTTTTTTCTGGATTTTCAAAGTAAGTGCTAACACAAAGGTGAAATACTTCTCATAGTACCTTACAATATCAGTTACTGGCCAAAGCTTACTTCTGTGTAGGATCTCATTATTATCTCAAGCTCGTGGAGCCTGTTTTCATAGTGCTCCTGGAATCGTTTCTTTATGGAGCTGATTTCTGTTCAGTTTGGCCAGAAGATGGTACTCCAGTGTTTATGGCTGCCATCTCCCAAAGAAGTTTGCCAAAGAGTAGGATAGTCAAACATATCCCACCCTTCAGCCTTGCTCACTATCCATGTAAGAGAATGGATGCCCTAGCTCTATTTGTCTCTTTTTAGACCAATCTGATTACTGGCTATTTCTAACCAAAGGTGGACACTTATAACTGGCTGGTATATCTCTTCCACTGAATGTCAAGCCTAGCTGTGCTAGAACTTGAGTGTTAGTCTACTGCTTCAGGAACAATGCTGTTAGAAACTTTTAAGGTGTTGACATGGAGTGTGACTAATCAACTGACTTTTGCTGAATACTGTTTCTTGCATTTACTTCCCATCTGATTTCATAGTTAAGAGCAGCACTTCAGTAACCGATGCAGCTGTAGGGAATGAGGGAGAAGATTGTTGCTAGTCATCTGCAGTTAATGTGCGCTGTTTCTTCTGGCTACCTCATTGCCTCTGATTTCCGTGACATACAGATCCCTCTATTTGGCTGAACTGGCTTTGAGTTTCAGAAGAATAGATTAAGGCCTGTGGATGTTGTATAACCTCATGCTTCTATACTGGTTTGATGTGAAATTCGGAAAACAATGCAGTCAAAAAAAAAAAAATCTAATTTTTATGACCAACTAATGAGGGATCCACAGGGAAGCTAGTATCCCAAAGACCAGTTAGCAGAGTTACTGAATAACTGCTCCAAAGTTGAGTACTTGGATATCTTGTCCAGTGTATGAATTGCAGCACATGCTCCTAAGAGATGTGCCTAATGGCAGGATAAATATACTGACAGGCTAAATGTTAATACTGTTGATAAATAATAACCTTTTCATAAAACTGCACAAACTATATTCCACTATGAGTATGTCTCTGAAGACTATTCTTTTATCTGAGAATTTAAGATGGGGAAAAATTTCTTCGTTTTTGTTCTGGACACAGCAGGCTTAATTCTTCTTTTCCAAGTTTGATTTTGAGAGGTGTTTCCTAGAGTTGTCAAAGGTAGCTCTTGCACAGCTAAAAATGTCTTGGATCCCCTCTGATGTATAAAGATTTCCATTCTGATGCACGTGTAGCTAGAGATGTTTCCACAGATAGGATTGTTATGAAGGAGGTTTTTTTTTTAAGTCAAAACTGCGTTCAGGGTTGCATGTCTATTGTTGTTATATCTCGGCAAAGAAAACAGTCTTTGGTGGCTGCTTGGTACAGGGAATGCTTACTCTATGCACCTTTGCTCCTACACTGTCACACAAAACAAAAAGTCTTTGAGTAATTAATTTGTTCATTTTGCATTGTCACTGTATCTCCTCTTGTTTTTTCATTTTCTCAAGTATTAGAAAGTCTTAGCTCCACAGAACCACCGGAGATGCCCGTAGTATCAGCAGTGGTCATATTGCTTACAGAGGAAGAAAAGTATGTTTGATAGATGGGAGGTAGTGAAATTATTTGCAAAAAGAACAGTTTGAGTTGAATTTGTAACTGGATGGATAGATAGATGAGCCACTTCAGTTACCTGTATAAGTCCTTCCTGGTGTAAAGTTGTAGTTATTTTTTAGAAGCTTCACACAGGTCTGTCTGGAATAGCCAAGTTAATGTGCTGAACGGTGGTCAGCTCTTTCAGATGAAGCAATATTTGCAGTTTCTGTCCTGCAGGTCTTGAAAAGGTCAGAAGCTGATGAACAACTGATTTCTGTCCCATCATCAAGAGAGACGCTGTGAGGAATGGGTCTAAGAGGGGAAGCAGATAGATCACGAGCTGCTGAGGTAGGAGATTAGAGGGGAGAAATGTATAGATAAAATGTTTTTTCATATGTAAATCAATGTACATAGGAAACTGCAGGCCTTGCAAATCATAATCAGTCTTACTTCCGCGTAAATGGAAATTCTCCAGTGCATTTCCAGACAACTTTCAGAGCATTACAGTGGGTAATTGAATTACTTACTTAAAAAAAAAAAAAACACCAAAAAACCCCAACTAGAAATACACAGGGAAAAAAACAAGGTGCAAATAAAGACTAGCATTAAACCAATTTTTAAATTGGCTTTGAATGCCTTTGCAGTGGATATGCTTCAGTGTAATTAAAAATCATCCTTAAGCATTAGTTCTTAGTTATCCTTGCCTTAGTTATGACTTTTTTATGTAACGGGTTTCATGTAATTCAGGCATGGAAAACTGGTGAATGATTTAGGGTGATGATAATGTTGATAGCGACAACTAAAACATCGGTGTGCTAAGTAGTGCTTACACTAGTCAAGGACTTTTCAGCTTCCCATGCTCTACAGACTGAGAAGGCTGGAGATGCACAAGAAGCCGGGAGGGGGCACAGCCAGGAACCCAAACTGGCCAAAGGGATATTCCATACCATGTGATGTCATGGTCAGTATATAAGCTGGGGGGAGTTGGCTGGGGTCAGCAACCGCTGCTCAGGGACTGGCTGGGTATCGGTTGGCAGGTGGTGAGCAATTGCATCGTGCATCACTTGCGTTGTATATTCTTCTATTATTATTATTACTACTACTTTATTTTATTTCAATTATTAAACTGTTCTTATCTCAACCCACGAGTTTTCTCACTTATACCCTTCTGATTCTCTCCCCCACCCCACCGGGGGGAGAGTCAGCGAGCAGCTGTGTGGTGCTCAGTTGCCAACTGAGGTTAAACCACAACAGTCCTTTTTTGGCGCCCAACGTGGGACACGAAGGGTTTGAGCTAGTAAAAGATTAACCAGAGCCCATTAAGGAATTTATATCTGTTAACAGTTGTGGGTCACAATGTTGGTTCATCTGTTCTCAATATTGGTTTGTCTGATCTGCATCATGCTCTTTTTTTTCGCTCTACACATTAAAGATTAGTGTTGGTTTTTGCAGTTTGCTGTGGTCTGCAGTGATTAGTGATGT
>NW_008824356.1:6645356-6649441 GCF_000699105.1 Pygoscelis adeliae | reverse complement strand
AAAAAACAGGAAAAGGGGTGGTGATTAATGGGAATGTATTGGAAAGTGGGGGACCTGGGCATGATGTAGATGGTATATAATAACAGGTGGATACTGTCCTGATTTTGGCTGGGATAGAGTTAATTTTCTTCCTAGTAGCTGGTACAGTGCTGTGTTTTGGATTTAGGATGAGAATAATGTTGATAACACACCGATGTTTTAGTTGTTGCTAAGTAGTGCTTACACTAGTCAAGGACTTTTCAGCTTCCCATGCTCTACTGACTGAGAAGGCTGGAGGTGCACAAGAAGCCGGGAGGGGGCACAGCCAGGACAGCTGACCCAAACTGGCCAAAGGGCTATTCCATACCATGTGACGTCATGCTCAGTACATAAACTGGGGAAAGCTGGCCGGGGGGACCACTGCTTGGGGACTGGCTGGGCATTGGTTGGGAGATGGTGAGCAATTGCATCGTACATCACTTGCTTTGTATATTATTGTTGTTGTTGTTGTTACTATTATTATTATTTTATTTCAGTTATTAAACTGTCTTTATCTTAACTCATGAGTTTTCTCACTTTTACTCTTCCGGTCCTCTCCCCCATCCCACTGGGGGGGGTGCAGAGTGAGCGAGCGACTGTGTGGTGCTCAGTTGTTGACTGAGGTTAAACTGTGACACTAATACAGGTTCTAAATGCTCAATGAATTCCCTTCAGATTTGAGGGTAGTCTAACATGTGGCCGTGGGGGCTGTACAATCCATACACGTTTGTTTTTCTATAGTAGTAATGTCTTGTTGAGTGTTTCAAGTGCCTTTTTCTTTAAAGTGTTGTCTGTTTACCTCAGACCTATTAAACTTGAGCATTATGCTTTTTTTTTGGAAAAGCTGGTGTGCGCTACAGCTCTTTTGTATTTCAGAAAAAGAAATGTGGCCTACTACACTATTTCTAGTGGTCTATAGATGTAGAGAACATCTGTGCCATATAACGTAGGGTTAACTCCAGCCTAACAGCAGCAGCATGGCAGAACTTGCGCTAATGATATATAACAGTACAATAGATGCTATTTGTGGTTTGTTTTATCTCTTTTGAGGTGGACAGCTTCAGAAGAGATTTTATGCTACCACTGTATATGAACTTTGGAGATGGAAGGAGTTCTTACAATGCTGGCATTTTTGTTCTCACACTTAAGCTAAAGCTGAATTCATGTTTTATACTGACCATATCCTTCCTTTTTGGCTATAGCTGTCTTAAAATATGGAAGTCGGCTGATTTGCTGTTTGTATGGCAGATGTTCAGCTGGAGGTGATAATCTGTCTGGTTCTATAAGGTATTTCATATCTCTGTGATATTTCACAATTAGTAAAGGCAGTTAGTAATGCTAGCTGAAACTAGGTGACTACTAAGTTATTTGTAACACTTGCTGGTTGAAACATACGAAGAGGCCGTATCCTTGATCATCTTCTCTTGTACTACAAAGGCAAAGAGCATTTCTTTACCCTCTTGTGTTGCTGTTTAAGATCCCAGAGAACAGTTAGCCTTGATACTGACTTCCATTGTAGAAAAACAGTCTGCACAAAACAGATGGAAAATATAGTTCACGCTCTTTTTGTTGCTATGTTGTAAAGCTACTGAACTGTCTCCATGGAAGTAGATTATAAACATCCTTTATATAATATGCTTTGTCAAAGCTTGCACATTCCTTAGCTTGTAAAGAAATGTGGTGTTTGTATGTGTTCCTGATGTTTTTTCTTTCTGTGGCTTCAGTCTGTCAAAAAGGCCTGCCAACCTATTTGTGTTGTAAAAGGTTTGAGTCTGTTTCCTTCTGTCTCTTCTTCACTGATGTTTTGTCTTATTCTTGAGATTGTAAGAGCAAAGATGTCTTTTTAAGTTCCAAAGTCCAAGGTACCATAATAAAAAGAAAATACAAGATTTAAAATGCTTGCTTTTCTCTAAAATTCCATTAACTTAGCAAGTTAAGTTTTATTGAAACTGTATAAAGTTTTTTTCATGTTTTTGACTTCTTATGGTGGAGGCACCGTAACTAATTCAGAAGAATAGTCTGACCAGCACGCGTTTCTTTTCACTTTCTTCTCAGCAAGGCACAAGAATAGCTGTCAAACAGGATATGTACAGCTGTCTTTGCAATGATTATGAATGTTGTTATCATGGCTGCATTTGTGATAATACGCAACTTGTATGAGCTAATATGTAAGTAGTGTTAATACCAATCCCACAAATCCTCCCACTAATTAATATGCAGTGTTAGATAATACATGTACCCAAGCAACACAAACTTAATTTATTTGTTCTGGAGGGATAGCCCTAATTTCATTCTTTAAAATTACTGATTCATCTGAACCAATGCTTTTTATGTTCAACTTCAAAATAAAGGTGACTGAAAATCATAATTGTTAGGATGCAGTGAATTTCAGCCATGTGACAGCAGTGTAACCAGATACAGTGAACAAGATATAAACAAACACGAACAGCTAAACATAAAAACTAAACAATCATAAAAAAGTATTGCTCTTGTGAATTATATTTCAGAAATTGCTTTCTGGATTCCCCAGGGCTGGGGGTGGGGGGAATTACTTGTTGCAGGCAATACTGCTGTTCCTCAGCAGATCCTTCAGCTAGTGTCAGAGTGAAGTTGAGCTGTGCTTTTGTTCTCACTTTCTCTCACAGGACAGTTACTTGGTCCTGTCTGTATAGCTATTCTATTTAGCTATGATACTCTAGAGAGAACTTAAGTTGCTTTCAGTAGAAATGCAGTCTCTGGAAAAGTTCTGTGTGGAAAAATACTGTGGTGGCTTGTGGGGTTGGAGTTAGGGTGCTCTTCTGGACCTCTTCATGAGCCTAGTCTCTCAGTGCAGCATTGTTATACAGGGCTTGGAACGTTTCAGGGGAGATAGGTGTAACGCGACCATGAAATGGAGTTGTTGTTCATGTGCAATCCTTTGCATATGAAATAATTTTGTGTTCAGTCAGTCTTACTGATTTTTAGATACACAGACACATGCTCTTGCTTTCTCGCTCTTTTTTAATGGTAAAATAGAGTTAATGGATAATATTTTATCAATTCCACCAGACCAGGCATTATCTTGAATTCTGCTTTAAGTGGAAAGAGCTTGTGTGTTTCTGACAACCATTCAGAAGAGGCAATGTTTTGGTTTGGTTTTGTTTGTTACTGGTTTGGGGTTTTTTGCCTTGGACAAGATCCATTCTTCACCAAAGACATCAAATCCTTCTACTTCTGTCCTGCTGGATTTCCTATGAAGAGTCACACTGAACACAAATGGAGAGCATAGGATCTTTCGTTCTCCATTGTGGGAACTTTAAAGTAGAGGCGGTTGCTATTTCTGCAGTGTGTGACTTGGATCTGGTATACTATTGTAGTTAATACTGGAAAAAAAAATTTAAAGTGTATTACCAGCTAAATGTCATTCTAGTAGTTATTAAGGAATCTGATGGTACTAGCAACCAGCAGTGTTTTTTTAAGACTTTCCTGAGTCTTGAAGAAGCAGGTTTCTGTAACACACAGTATATTTTGAGTATGCAGAGAAATGGCAAGAGACTTTATTACGCTTTTCCATCTCTTGAAACCGAGTTTTTGGAATGAATTACAAGTTGTTGGCATTATGTTTGAGGTTACATGGTTAACTCAAATTTATGCAATATGGATCTACTAGTTGGTAATTTCTGTATCTTTAAAATCAGGGGGCTGCTGACAAGAAACAATGTGAGCAATTCATTTTAGTTTGTATGCTGTCTTACATAAGATAAAAGTCTGTAAATGTGAATGGGAATTGTGGTTAGCTTTCTAAATAGAAAAGCTGTATAGGTTTGGGGTTTTGGGGGGGGGGGGTTGGGGTGTTTTTGCTCACCCCCTCCCCTCCCCCTCCAATGCTAACTGATTAGTAATTCAGACTTCTGCAAAGCAGTGCTTGCCTCATGACAGTTTTTGTACATTAGGCTTAAATAAAACACTGATCTGCAAAGTCTGTTTCACAGCAGTCCTTGAACGTTGTCTATAACCACAAGTGTTTTTGGCAGCCCAGGTGTTGCCAGGTTTTGAGAGAAGAATCAGTCCAGCAGAACTTTTTGCAG
>NW_008824356.1:6632916-6645320 GCF_000699105.1 Pygoscelis adeliae | reverse complement strand
TTCTCTAGGTACTGCTTGTGCAGACTTCAAAGACTGCTTGAGGTCAGCAAATCATTTCCTCTAATTATCGCACAGGGAGCCTGAGATGCTAATGGCTCCGTATCCCTGTTGTGTGTCACTTTCTTATCTATACAGAGGGGAAAAAGCACTGCAGCTCAAGTGTTAAACCTTGTGAAGTTTACTGCTACAAACCCAGTGGTTCTTAAGATCTCTTTTAAAGGCTGACAAATGTAAACACATGCATTTTGCTGAATTGCTCACAGGCAGATTAGGCTGTTGGCATGCCTTTAGCTGTGAACTCCTGAGGACTGTATGGTGCCTTATAGAACAAAGAAATGGTCCGATGAAAAAGCTCTAGGTTCAGAGGGCCAATAATCTCTTCAGCAACCTGAGCGCAAATGTGTGGGAGGGGGTACTGTTATGGGCAATGCATCAACTGATGGACCGCACATAAGGGCACAAAAATGCACACACTTCAGTGGCAAATATGTGGCATGTCTCAAATGCCAGACTTGCATAGGAATTATCCTGGTATTAAGACAGCTGAAATGTTTCCATATTAAATTACAAATAATCCTGTCTTTTGGATGTACCAAAGAGTTGCGTGTTGTTCCTACTGTGGAGCAGTATTTTAAACGAGAGAGATTTGAAAGAATGCATTGACTATTTCCGAGGATGATCTGTTGGCTGTATTTTTATCACAATACTGAAAATACCTGGTATTTTTAAAAATGCTGGTTAGTGTACCCATGATGTTGCATACCAGTGGAGCCTTTAAAAATCCGTATTCCCCAGAACTGTACTGAAGTTCAGTTTACAAAGCTCAGCAAAACTGACTGGTACCTTGTGTGGTTTTTGTAGTTCGGGGTTTTTTTGTTTTTGTTTTTTTTTCCCTTGTTTCATTTAATTACATTTCAGCGCAGATACTAATCCATCTGTGTGGCAAGAGGGACTAAGGTGTTTCAATTAATAAAATATGTTAATTCAGTTGCTGGCTTTAGAAATTCAGATTAATTAGGAAATCTAAAATGCAAACTAGAAGTAAGAGTCATAGTAAAATCTACAGCAAAACTGTTCAGAGGTGTTTGTCCTTGGAGTTGTATTACATGATTTGACATGGTGTTAATTAGAAACTGATATCACTTCTTCAGTCACTTACTGGAGAAGGAGGTTGATCAAGAGGAAGGTTCTGAACACGCTACAGTCTGGTTCTGCCCTGGTGTAAGTGCTGGCATAATTAGCAGCTGATCATCTGTGCTGTGGTGTAGCCTATGTTCTTTGGCTTCATTTTTGCAAGTAACATGCATCAGTTAGTATTGGTAGTTCTGAATGTATTTTCTTCGTGTAAGGACAAATGGCTTCAGTTGGCTTTAGCTTGATTGATTGGATTGACTGGTTTCTGACAATGCAATATGTACTCAATTTTCACTACTTTCTCATTAAAGTAGCTTTAATAGCAGTGGCAAGACTAATGCTTTATAGCTGGTGGTGATCTCAGAAAAGACGATTTTGTAAGTATACTTGTGTGTAATACAGCAAAGTTGGAGAGAACAATATTGTACAAAACAAGAACAGTAGAAATGGTTCATTATCAAGATGAAACTAATTGCCATGTGTTGGAAAGCAAACAAAGGCCTCTACCTTGTAAAGGACATTGAACTGTCTCTTGTTGTGCACCTTTGCACACTCAGCGTGAGTTGCCACACACCTGCGTCTGTGGGCTTTGGAAAAGCCTGCAAAATCTCCATTGAAGGCTACTGCATAGGTGTAAGGAATGCCCAAACTCTGAGAAGAGTTTCAAGTGTTAGTGAAAATAGATCTGTATCTCTGTCTCTGTGGCAGTTTGTTGCTTTCTGTCTCCGTTGTGTTATGTCCCCACTGCATGTACTCATTAAGAATGAACAACAAAGAGAGATTTTTCCAGTGATGTTTATCAAGTTCTGGTGGGGATGGACCCCAGTATCCTAAGGTAAGAGCCACCCTTGCTTGTTCATACAGAGGAGACAACTTATTCTTTCCCTCTGAAGCTTTTTGTTCATGCACATAACTGTACTTCTTACAGGGACCGAAAGATGTCGTGCTGTATCTTTACCCTTTTTTTATTAGTTGTGGTCTTCTGGGTGGTAAGCCATCAGCTACTGACTGCAGCTCCTGGAGATGATGAGCAGAAATGTACGTCAGTTGAGATTTGTGCAAAATCTTAAATGCTGTTCAATTGTTGTGGTTTTTTTTTTCTCTTCTATCATGCTTTGCCCAATTATCTTTCTTCTAAAGCTGTAAATCACATGTAAAATATAATAGAATCTGAGCGGCATCCTTTAGGCAACTGCTGCATGAAGAAAAGAATGTGCTGATTTGATCTTAGTTAGAGGGTCAATCAAGAATAAACTGGGGTAAGCCATCTTTTAATAATGTTTGTTACCATCCTGGAACTAAAACTACATGAACATTTCCATTCTGTTCTGTTACATGTAATTCCTGGAAATGGTCACACTTGGGCTTGCAGCTCACCTTTAATTTCCCAAGCTTGATAGTTATTCTAGCTTTTGAAGACAAACAAAATGTTCTGCTGTTGTGAAAAGAGGATGTGTTAACCATTTCATTAAATAAGTACTGTTGAAAGAAGGGGAAGCTGAAAGTCAAAATTTGGCTTGGAAGTAGTCTCAGAAAATGCTTTGTGTGTTCAAATAATTACTGCTTTTTATTTGGCAGAGTTTGAAGCTCTAGGGGAAATTTAGTATGCAGTGAAATTCATCCAGTCTCTTGCATTGCTCAAAGTGAAGGTACCATTTGGTTGTACTGTAACCTGTTTAATCACGCTGCAAGGTCCAGTTCTCTGAATTACTCCAGTATAATTGGGATGTGTTTCCAGATGTCAGAGGAATGTCAGCCTAGTGGTGTTTTGGTCTGGAAGAGACGGCTTTCAGTTCTTTAGCTTCGTTTACTAGCTAACCTTTAATTCTCTGTGCTTCACAACCCTTACCTGTTAGTCTTCCTCCCAGAATAAATGTTGCTACTGGTGCTTTAGAGATGCAAAAATGCAGAGCTGGAAGAAGTGCATACCAGAGCAGTGAAGATCTACCATAGTTTACTTAGAAGGCCTAGGACATAGGTGGCATTTTAATGCAATACAGCTACTTTCCCTGTAAAACTTGTGATGGAAAAAGTCTATGCAAAAAGCTTTTAAAGAAGATTCAGAATGCCCTTTTTTTTTTTTAAATTGTATATCATCAATGTCCTCTCTGAGAGACTTGTGCTGTGTTTTTAACAAATGGTCTCCTTCACTTCTGTGAGTCTAACAAATCCTGGAGCTGCACAGTAGGAGTCTGACAGACTGGAAGTTGCATTAAAGAACTTTGGGTTTTTATTGAAAACATTGTCCTTCGTTCAAAGGAAAGGTAATTATTCTGCCCTGGAATGACAGCAGCCCCTCCTTTATTGACAGAACACCATCTGCTTGTGATAAATTACATGGCCCTGGCAAGGCTGCAGCTTTTTGGTAGCAATGGATGACTTAGAGGCTCTATGTCCAGGTTGATGGAAAATAAATATATATTGTTTATGGAAATGACATACTTCCCTGTCATTGGTCACAAAGCTTTTGCTTCTTATGTCTGTTAGATGTACCTCTCAAGGAACATTTCAGAAAGCAAGATAGTGCATGTGATTTTTCAGGAGCTAATTCTTGCTGCAAGTTCAATTCCACTAATCTGTTGAGGGAGAGCTTGAAAAAGTGATGATAGAAATCTCGGGTATTTCAGGTGTAATTGGCGCCATTTATTGTACTTTACCACCCAAGGACTGTTACTGTAGTTCTCACCTAGCAGTAAGAACAGTGCAGATTATTAAAGGGTTTTTCTCAAGGAGTGGTTGTACTTAAACTTGTTGGTTGCTGTAGCTTCAGGGAGGTAAGTTCCTTCTCTGAAAACTTGCCAAGTAGTCAGTTTGCATCTATAAGTAAAAGTTCAGAGTGGTGTTAGGTAGTTCACTAGCTAATTGGTCCTCTGGCAACTACTTCTTTTTCTTGCTGTCCCAGCCAAAGTATAATTAGGCAGGTTAGAAGAAGTAATAATATGCATTCAGGCTCAGTTCTGTGCTCTGACAAAAAAACCCCATCTGAACCAATGATGATTGTTAAACAGAAATGTCTGCAAGAGTCTTGAGGGGAGAGGCAGCTTTGGTTCTCATATTATGTAAATTATAACTCCACTCTAAGACAAGTTTAAATGCTTGCGAGTGGAACTCACTGAATGTGACTTACTATAGTGTCTGATTTGTTGAGAATGGCTGGTCTCCGCCTCCAGATTTTCTTTTATTTCAGAACATGATTCTAAATTCTCTTGCCACACATTACTGTTTTTGCTTTAGAAATTTCCTCAATTTGTTGTTTTTATTTGCATTAGAAAAAATAATCACAACACCACCACGATGACACCAAGTTCTTTTGATACCTTTTGTGAGGCTAATTGCTGCAGAGGAAAGTGTCATCAACTAACTCTGCAAAGCATTTTAGTCTTTCTTACTTGGGCAGAGGTAGCAGTAATACCACTCATTACTAGTTCTTACTTTCCTACCACTTCTATTTTTAGAGCTGGAGTCCTTGCAGTTATGTTTGCACAGTATGGCATGAATAACATTTATCTTAGATTTAGATGTAAAGAGAAAACACTTTGAACCTGGCTTTGCTATGCTTGTTATTTCTGTGGCTAGGCAGTTTGGACATTCATATGGGGATTGGCCACTGGTTAAAATAACTCTGAAGCCATGTTGAGTTGTTACTAAAATTCAGTCAAGCATTTTATGTATAATGAGCAAAGTCCCCTGGCAAGTTTGACTCACTCTTTGGCTGCCAGGGTACATAAGAAGTGGATGTGTATTATTCTGGGTTTTGGCAGTTTGGGCCTTGACATTTTGCGGGCAAAATACCTCAGCAGCTTCAAGCCATTTAGGCTAGATGCCTCATATCTATTATGTGCAGTATGTTGATGAGCAAAAGTTGCAAAGTGCTCATTATTATTAGTCTCTTAAACTGATAAACTTGAAATTTCATCCTCTATTGTGGGAGGTAGCTACAAAGTAGAACTGAATTAACGTGGGTAACTTTAGCTGTTTTCTGCATCTAGTAAATGATAACTTTTTGATAATTTTAGGATTTATCGGAGGGAAGGAGTTTCTGAAAACTGAAACTGTGAGGGTGGTCAAACATTGGAACAGGCTGCCCGTAGAGGTTGTGGAGTCTCCATCTGTGGAGACAGTCAAAACCCAACTGGACACAGTTCTGGGAAACCTGCTCTAGCTGACCCTGCTTGAGCAGGCAGATTGGACTGGCTGATTTCAAGACATCTCTTCCATCCTAAAGGATTTTGTGAAAAGTGAAAGTGGTACCTCCCACAGCAGTGACACCCTATTTTTAGCATTTTGGGACATTTTATATTTTTACACAGAGAATAATAAACCTGTAGAGCTTCTTTTACA
Organism: Pygoscelis adeliae; assembly: GCF_000699105.1. NCBI lineage: Eukaryota > Metazoa > Chordata > Aves > Sphenisciformes > Spheniscidae > Pygoscelis > Pygoscelis adeliae. Next base: position 6,639,845 of record NW_008824356.1, on the reverse strand, counting down.
TTCCACAAATGCATTTTCCAGTGCTGTTGGACCATAGGGAAAGGTGCAGAATGGATGTTTCCAGAGTCATTGTCTGTGCAAGATGCATCCTAGAATGACCTCATTGCATTAACACTTCTTAATGATATAAAGTCCTGCAGTTTCGTAGCTGATTTATGTCTGTTTGCTTGTGCACGTTTCCAACCTGTGGTCAGGGAAGCTGACGTCCTCTGACAAGATTCCTTCTGATGGTCTTTGACAAGCCAATACAACGTGGCAGTAGCCATCCTACTAGACCTGGGCTGGTGAGGGTAATTCTGGCACCTCATTTCTTGGACAGAGAGTAGATATATTAAGTACTCCCAGCTCTGATTGTGCAGAACTCGGGAGCTGTTCATCAAAGCATTGGGAACCTCTGTCTGGAGTTGAATGGTGCTCATGTCTAGAACACCTCTGTTACACTTAGAAAGGATGTGCAATTGGTAAGGAGGCAACATTCAAGGGGACATTCTTATCTTGCCAAGTAGGCTGTTTTGTGCCACGTACAAGCTGTTACATGTCCCTAGCTCAGCAGTTCTGGAGTAGCTGTTTGGTTACTGTCTTACCTATCCAGCCAATGGGTAGATTTGATTCTTGTATCTGCCCTGGCCACTTATGTCTTCGAGATGCCATTCTCTATATTCAGTCACCCTGTAGCCCTGAAGTACCAAAGCAGTCCAATAAAGGTGTTTCCCCTAGTAAAAAAGCTTCTTCTCTAAGGCAAGTTCCAATTTTCATTCCTACTATGTTTATATGCCTCATCAGCACAACAGTTTCTCCTCCCTTCTATGAGGATTACTTTTCCGGTGATCTTCCTACAGAGGAATGACTGACAGCTTTTAGTAGTAGTTTCTTTCTTCCTGATGATGTTTGACTTTAACCAAGTCAGGATATTATCTTCTTGCATTTTTTGCTTAAGCTTTGTACTTCAGGGCTGAAACTTTACTTCCCACTATGGAGAGCAATCAAGTCTTGTCCAAGACTTCAGTTCATCAGTGGCTACAGTCTCTCCACAGGCTATTGGGATTGGTTACAGAAGATTCTTCTCTAGTAGTGGAAGCATACTCTGCTAAAATATTCTAACATAGCCTGAGCTAACTTAAAAATGTCTTTCAGACATCGGCAGGTCAATCATCTCGTGTTTCAGTCACAGCTTCATCAAAATCTCTGTCACTGGTACAGTGTCTGGTGGGGATGCTACATTTGATAAAGCAGCCTTTCATTCGCGTATGTTTTAAAGACTTGGACCCACTGTTGGCTAATTGTAATGACAGGGAGTGCTTGGAGTCTTCTCTCCTGTGGATTTGTAGGTGTACCCTTCTTAAGGAATGTAAATACTTGATGTGCTATTCTCATGCATAGTAACCTCCCTCTGAGTCCTTAGTAGCTTACTGAATTCTGTAGCTGAGACACTGTAAAGGACACATGTAAGGCGGAACATTAGCCTTGTTTCAGTCACACTGGGGAAGATGCAGGTTGCTACACAATTGTGCCAACTACAAAGGTAGCAAGTATAAAAGTTGATTACTGATGATGTATATGCACCCAGAAGATTAAATGTACATGCGGACAAAATAATTAAAGAATTGAGTTATTAAAAAGTAATTTTCCTTCTTGTAACCTAAACAAGTTTCACCATGCAAAACCTTTTCAGCCACTCTTGCTCTGACTGAACTCTGGCATATTAGGTACTTCCCACTGCCGCCTCCATGGATAGGAGCTGTAGGGTAGTTGGGATATGCTTTTAACTACTGAGATAAATCATTCAACTATAAGCAGAAATGAGTAAGTAGCGGTGTGGTAGACAACCCTTAAGTTCTGAATTGCCTGGCTGGTATGTATGTGAATCCTGATCTGCCACATGGTAGCTCAGTAAAAATTTATAGCTGGAGCTATGCCAGTGTGTTACCTTTCTACTCCCAGAGCTCTGCTGTTAGCCATTGCTGCTTTGTGTTAGCTGTTCATTTGTACGAAAATGACACTGAATCTAGGCAAAACAATATTTGTAATCTCACTTTAATGACTAAGGATTAATAATTTCTAAGTTTCAGCATTTATAAACATCTCTAATGGAATTTACTCATTTTATGTATTTGCAACTATTACTAAATGTTTGGTTTACACTGGTTTTAGGAGTCAACATTGGCCAGATTTGAGGCAGGATGGTCCGTTAACCCGTCTTTTTTTCTGTGGCTGTGGCGTCAGTAGCATTGTACTTGTTTAGTCTCTGTCTCTTTAAAGCTTGAGTTTTCAGGATCTTATAAAAGGGATTTTGCTGTAGAAAATCTGTCTCCTGTACTTTGATAAACATTGGCTCAGTTTAAATCAATTGGTTTTAATACTGCTTTTACTAACTCCTTAAAATGTTTATTCATGCTGGTCTGCCTTACACATGTATCTTATTTCAAAGTCTCTCTGCTCACGTAATGAAGCCTGCTGTTTGAGGCAAAAGATGACTAATCAAATAATTATAATACTGTCATGGCTGTGCAGGGGTGAGTGGCCATTTTAGCTAATTTATTACCATGTCATTTTGTAACATCTTTGTGCCACCAGAAAACCTTTGACATGAGCTAAGACTGTTGTGCTCACTGCTGTACAGAAGTCGTGACTGCTCTAGAGAATTTACAGTTTAAATGATACACAGATCAGGGCAGAATGAAGAAATCAATCAGACTTACCCTGTTAATACAAATACTATTTTATTGGCTACGACAAGGTTGGGCAATACTACCACTGTGATGTTTGGAGTGCATGTGCAGCCTGAAGTTCTTTTGTGGTCGCCAACGTAGGGTTTCTATTAATAGAATAATAAACTGTGGAACGTGTTATTCTGAACAATTAGTAAGATCTTTCCGGAAAGTGCCTCCATTGCGGCCTTTTAATATTTAAAGGGGGCTTATAAGAAAGGTGGGGACAAACTTTTTGGTAGGGCCTGTTGCAGTAGGGCAAGGGGTAACAGTTTTAAACTAAAAGAGGGTAGACTCAGACTAGATACGAGGAAGAAATTCTTTGCGATGAGGGTGGTGAAACACTGGCACAGGTTGCCCAGAGAGGTGGTGGATGCCCCATCCCTGGAAACATTCAAGGTCAGGTTGGACGGGGCTCTGAGCAACCTGATCTAGTTGAAGATGTCCCTGCCCACGGCAGGGGGGTTGGAGTAGATGACCTTTAGAGGTCCCTTCCAACCCAAACTATTCTATGATTCTATGATTACACACTTGACCAAAGTTCTTTTAAAACCTCTTTAAATCAGTATATTTTAAATGGTAGTTCTTTAACAGATCATATCTTTCCAGTCACATCAAAAGGCATGATCTCTTCATGGTAAGAGCTGCCTCTCTTTATGATGAAGTTCATGGTGCAAACGGGCTGCCTTGGAGTTCTCTAAATGCAGCTGGTAGTTGCAAACAAGATCAGAAGGTGCAAATATAAAAATACTCCTGGGCTTTGGAATATGCCAAAGGCTTCAATCTCACCAGTATATATAAACTCAATGAGTACACAATACATGCACCCAGCTGTTTTTTGGCATGCCTTTAGACTCCACTGGAACTGTTTAGCTTGATAGCAAATGCAATGACAGATACTTAGCATTAGCATAAATTTTGTTTTTCAGAGACCTTTCAATGCCAAGAACATCAGCCATAATTTTTCTTTTCTCCTTTTTCCATTTCTGAATCTCCTTGGCTTTAGCATTGCCAATTTTTTAAATGAAATTTAACTGTTTTCCTCTCTCCTTTAAAGCACTGAGCATTTTTACCCTCACCTCTGCAGTGGCTCCATACTCAGTACCCATGTAATCCAGGCAAATCCCCTGCATACAGTCTTGTTAAAAAGCCATAGGCATGGGGTTAACTCAGAATGGTCATGAGCCAAGCCCTTCACTGCTTCTCCTAAAATAAATCGTTGCTAATGCTGCTGCCATATGGCAAACGAACATGAGCTCTCAGCGGTCTTTTGATTTCCTCGTTCATGCTTTCAAGTGCGCTGGCTCTTAAACTGGGCTTCGCCTCCCACGTTATTTGTAGTTTATCTCCTGAGCGGTGAACTTGGGAAGCATGCAAGTGTGTCAGAAGAATAAATAACTTGACTCAGCTGTCCAGTTAGCGTTTCTTAGCATCTCCTGGATGAATTAAGCATGGCTCTCCCGTGATGCGGTATAGGCTTTTTTTGGGGGGAGAGCATTCTGAGAGCGGGTCGCTGTTGCACAGAGGGAGTTCTGCAGCCACCCTCGGGTACTGCAGAGGGCGGCTGCGGACTCCCTCTGTGCAGCAGTGGCCTCTAGTGGAAGATGCTCCGTCCTTCTGGTGACCCCAGACTCTAGACATAAAGCCTAAAGACTCTTCCCATAATGACTCTTCCTATTTCCAAGCTTGTTTTAAACCTGGATGCCCCTAGCAGCGCTGCGGAAAAAAACCCAATGAGTCGCTTCTCTCTTCTGACTCGTTTGCACTAGAGTTTGAGCTATTAAACAGTAATATAATAGCACTGAGTTAAGTAATTATTCTAATTACTTTTTTAAGCTTCTCATTGTTTTGACAGGTTCTCTTGGCATTTGCCTGTGTGAGCTGGTGCTTTATAATGTAAAACTCGGGGAATGTAGTATTCTGACCCATACATTTTAATATGTCTCTGAGCAATCTCAGGTTACATTGTATAATTGTATATAATACTTTTCTGAAGACCTGTAATGAAAATCTGCAGACGGCATCTGAAGGGAAGGATGTAAAATTCTCACTGCAAATATTGGCAGCAGTGCAGTGCTCACATGTGCAAACTTAGAAGAAGCAGATTGGTATGTGTGGAGCCACCTTATCCCTGGAACTTAAACAGTGAGATAGGAAAAGTATTCTGAAAGACAAGAAATCTGTATGTAATGTATAATAAAAATTTCCTTATTAGCTTTTACAGTATGATCTCTCAGAAGAAACCAGTGAAAACTTTGCTTTAAACCTCCCTCTCATTTTTGAGCTGTTGTAAATAACTTCCCCCCCCGAGGGTGAAAGAATAGGTTGCTGTAGGAGGTGACGTTTCCATTATTGTGTAGGTGAGTGCTGCCTTTGGCAGGATTGTGCACATGAATTGGTCTTGATCCCCTTTTCTGCCTTGGGATGTGAGTTCATGTTATGAGTCTTCTTTCCAACAGATGAAGTTATAAGCCCCTTAAAATCAGCTCTGGCAGATATTACCATCCCAGGTCCTTAAACATCTATTACAGCATTTTTAACAACATCACGCTCTCCCTGTCTCTTAGTACTACATTTCCTTAAAAGGTAAGAGTGTTGGCATTTAATCAATGTTGAACTAGTTTTCAGTTTACTTACTATAGCCCTTAAATAGGTACTACTTTGTTTCAAATCTGACCCTTGCTTCCAGTCAGATATTCTGAAGTTGTGCTTGTTCTTTCTACTACTTGGCAAATCTAAAAACATTATGCTATTTTTTTTTTCATTGTGGAAATGTTGTTAGAAGTCATGCTTGACTTGTGCTTTTCAGGAGAAGCCTTAAAGAGGGAACTTTCTGTATCTTATATGAAAAACATGTTCATGGCAGTAAAAGAATAGTAGTGCTTTTATGCCTTCTCAGAAAAGGAATCGGCTGTTGTGGGGTTTTTTTTAATGATGAGGTATTTACAAGTATAGTGTCCAGAAAACAACTTGACTTATTATGTTAACATTGCAAAAGATCTTCATAAGCCCTCAGGAGGCAACTTAAGTTTCTGAAAGCTTAGTGGAGAATCTGTTAAATCAGCAGAAGAATATTGAATTCCTGGTTGAGATTTTTAAAATGCTTGCTTCCAAAACAGAGTATGCTGAATTATGTCTTCCACTGAAACAGCCAACCAAAAGACAGAAATGTAGGAATAATAAACAGAATGGAAGTATAAGCCTTTGCAAAAACAAGGGGGTTTTAATGTGGAAAAATTTACAAGCTTGAATATATTATAGCATCACTCTGACTTGAAGAAACAAACTTCTAGAGAATGATATATGTAACCAAGTTTTCATCACCAGTTTACTTTGATTTAAACACTTCCAAATGTCCGAAAATGTAGGCTTTTTGAAGCAGAAATTAGCACTTATTTTCTTCTGTTTGGCCCATAGATAGCAAGGTATATGGAGAAAAAGCTCTATCCATACTAATGAAATAGTGTTTTATCTTCACTGTCATTGATGCTGGTGCTCTCAGAAAAGCAACCATGAAATGTTGCAGCCTGGTCCACATCCTTTCCGTGTAGGATGTATTTAGCCACCTTATCTTCTGTTTGGGGAGCAGGACATGATGGCATCACTTTGTTCTCTGTGCCTTCATAATGCACAGGTTTGTGATTTTTCTCTTTTTTTCTGTTTTCAGTGATGGTTGGCTTTTAATTACTTACATGTCTGGTAAAAATCTTAGTAAGCTTGTGTGGTCAAGGATTTCCATAAAATTGGGTTGTAGGTTGGTCGCGTCATTTGGGAATGATGGTGGGTGCTACAGAACATGCCCTTTCCACAAGCTCTTTTTATTCCACAAAAGAATATGGAGGCTCAGTTGTTACTTAAGTATCTGGCAACAGTCAGTAAACGTTACTGCTCAGGTTATAAAATGTCTTTCAGCATTGTTTCATGAAAAAGTAGTTTGAGATCTGCTGCTTTGATGTCCCTTCACACATATGCACGCACATATATGCGCATACAGAGCTACCATAATCCGCACAAGCAGTTAGTTGACCAAGTACCTTCTTTTAGTTAGCTTGATTTTTATTTTTACTTTTTCTTCTAAGAAAGACCAACAAATCAACTCGTTTAATCTTGGGGAAAGCATTTGTACGAGGGAGGGAAAAGGTTTATTAGATTCCCTAGACTGTGGCTGTCAGGAGAGGAGAGGGCAAGAAACCTGCCCAGGTAAGCAGTCCTACAAAATTG
>NW_008824356.1:6611687-6632898 GCF_000699105.1 Pygoscelis adeliae | reverse complement strand
GTATTCCAGCTGAGGTCATGCTAACATCAGTAAAGCTGTGGTATTTGTCAGGGTAAACTTACTGCCGGATAAATTCCTTCCTTGACTAAAATAAGCTATACAAAGAGAAATGATTCTGCCACAAATTAAGGATGGCACATCTGTCAGTAGGTGATGTAGATACATACTGAGTCTTATCAGAGGCAGTATGCTACTGTCAGAGTACATCTTCACAAGTTCTCACAGAATTCTTAGAAATCTCTGCTAGTAAATGTGTTAATTTCATTGATCGCATAATGAAAACTGGAACTGAGGGCATTCCATTATGTTACAGCATGAGCTGTTATTGAGAGACTAAGTAGTTGGGACAATAAATATGTATCACAAGTGGAATGATTCTGCATGTGCTGAATAGCAATCTATTCATATCAAGAGTTTTCTTTTATTCTAAATTTTTCGTTTAATCATTAGAACCAAAGATGTTAGCCTTCAACTGGAATGTAAGATAAAGGCATGAAATTGCTCAGTTTAGCCTCGTTGTCCATGTTGGCAACAAAAAAAAAAATACATTAAATTAAGACTGCAAGATTAAAACTCTAATGTGTCGAACAGCTACAAGATTAGTTAATGAAAAGTCTTTCATATAGTAACTTTATCATAGCTATCTAATGTGAACTGGTATTTGTTGACCAACAAGAGCTGTTTTGCAGCTTGTGCATACAGTTAACAGTTTCACTGCTCAGGAACCATTTTTAAAGATGTGTCCTACTATGTTGCTTTGAAGTTTTAATTAATTCTTATAAAGAAATGTAAACATATAGCTTCCTTTGTATTGCGTCAAGTATCTTTGTTTTAGATCCAGGTGACAGTGATCCCTAGTGTGACAAGCAGATAAAATCCTGCTTGTGTTGTTTTGCCTATTTGAAGTTGGTTTGCCCCTCTGGAGTTCAGTGACAGTCGGTAGTCTGTTGGTGTACAATGCAACATGCCTTTTATTTCTCAAGAAGCCTGGCTGATGAAGTGTTGCATTGTTTAGAAGGACAGATTTGTGATAGCTCTCCAATCACTATCTAGAGATCACAAGAGGGGGGAAAAACAAATATATCCTGGTTGAACTAAATTTTCTTTTGAGTCCAATACCATCTATGATAGCTTATTCATCAGCCTTAATAGATGACAGGTACATTACAAATATTAGATCTTTGTGGCAGAGTAACTACCACAAATTCTAGGGCTTCTTTGTTCTTCGTAGAGATTATTTTTTTAATGTGGAATTCAGAAGTTACACAGATCTCAGCTCTGAGAAGTGTCTGTGTTTCTTTTTTTTTTTTTTTTTCAAAGACTAAGTTCATCCTGATCTTGCAAAAATTTTCAATTGCTGAGCAGTTGCTGTGTATTTATTAAACTGCCTTTTGCAAATAAGGGTTGTCTGAGAATCCTTGCAGTATTTGCACTGTTAGTTTAAGCATGAACTTCTATGATGTGAAGAGCAGTGAGGCTAAATACAAGTGAGTTTCTCTGTTTATGTGCCTCATTGATAAACCCATTGTGAGAGGAGTTTAGATTTGGTGTGGTGGAAGGTGCAACCCCCTTTTTATCCTGCAGATAACTATGGTAAGTATCAACTTAATTTCTGCTTTGAGAAGAAATTTGCTTAAATATCTCCTAGATAATGTATTCACTATAATTTCTGTCTTTCTGAGCAATATGACCTCTAAAGCAGAGGCCTTCACAAGTGATGAAGTATCATTCTTTTAGCCTGTGGGAATCTCTCCTGGCAGAGATACTAATTTACTTTCCACTAGGGTTGTGGGTAATAGGCATCTCATGTGCCTTTAGATTCATAATGGAGTGCTTTCTCTAGGGTGTTGGAATTTTTTTTTTTCCAGGGAGATGCTAGCTGCATTTTTTAAAGAATGTTGCTTGCCTTATATATTTGTAAGACTTGATATGCCATATGGTAAAATGTCAGAAAAGATAAATACTCTCCCTCAGCACAAATCTAGAAACACCATCTTTTGAAGCTTGTTTAGAAGTGGGCAAAAGTTTGCTGTTAATATTGGAAGGTATGTGCTAAGTATTGGAAGAATGGTAAAAATACTACAGTCAATCAGCCGATACTTACTGTATTGGTTCAGCTGGTGGTACTGAACCCTTCTGCAGAAACTCTAAAGCCTGACTTGTCTGTTCTGTTAAGTCTAGACTTAAGTTGCTTAGGGTTTATAAATGTAAAGGCATATTTCTGGTATTCTTGGCTGTGTAGAGTAGATAACAACCATGATGTTACGGGCAATGCCTTAGAGCAAAGGTTTGAGAGGAGCTCTGAGTGACTTCCTCAGCAAAGCTGCTGCTGATCTGGGAGTTCACACTTGGTTATTAGCACCTGGGGTAGGAGGGCTGCAACTCTGTACCACCTATTCTGCACTTAAGGTGTACAGTAAAACAAATGTCTGTATGAAAATGAGCAATGCCAATTTAAAGTGCCTGCCTGTTATCTTGGACCGGTATAAGGTTATGCCAAGTAAAAGCACCTTCCTCTTCTCAAACTGTCAGCTATAAATATTCAGCCCATCTTAGCTATCCAAGCAGAGGCAATTGTTGCATTTCTGTTCTCTGTTCTTTTTTCTTTCTCTGCTGAGTCTGCACTGCTACAGCTGTGAGTTGAGGGTGGTAAAGAGAGTGTTTCTCTCCTTTAGGTGGTATGTGACCTTTACTTCTGATACAATGGCAGCGTGTTCTTTAGGGCATACATGTGGGCTTTAGACTAAATGATGCCCAGGCTGCTACAAGTGAGGAAGTGTTTTACTAAATTGCAAGAGCAATCTTATGACTGCAGTAAACTTGCAAAAGGGTATAAAAGCAGAGGAGAAGTTATTAGTTAATCCTCTAATTCCAGCGTGGGTCTGTCAGTAGCTAATTTACGCCATTTACAGGACCCATAAGGGACTTCAGATCAGTTGCTCTGATAACGGGTTCTCGTTTTCTAGACTTTTGAAGAACTCGGTTCCAGTAATCCTCCTTTTCTTCCCCCTTTCCTTCCCTCCCTGAAGGTCATCACATTCCAGTTTCCTAGATGAAAGGATGTTACCAGAATCATTGCACAACTCTTGTGCGAGAACAATTGGCAGGGTGGTGTCTGAGCCGGCCTTTTTTTGCGTGGTTTTAAAAATGAAGCTGCATACTGCCAAGAAAGCCAGCTGCTGGAGGACTGCTGCAGTCCTGACAGTCTCTCTAGGCCTACAGTTGAGCAGACGAGGACAGAGCTCTGAGCTTCAGAAGATGTTTGGGCTGGGAAGGGATTTTGAGGTCCTGTCTGAATGCTCAAGCACTGTTTGGGTACAAGTGGGATTAGTAGTGGTACCTAGTCACTGCTGTCTGCAGGCACTGCTTGGCTTGTCTTTGTGGTCCCAGAAAACATGGTAAAACTGTAGTAGCAGTTAACAGCCTGCTACGCTAGCGTGTACCAGTGGGGCTGAACCAGCAAATGTTAACAGAGCTGAACACTGGGTGTATGCTTGTTGCATAATATTGCAAACCCTATTCAATTAGCATGTGACATCACTCTTCAAGTGCAGGATTTTGTAGTGGAATAGGAGACTAAATATGTTGAAGTGCAGAGGAGAGTAGTTGCACAGGATGCAGGGAGAAAGGGAAGTGGAGGAAAAGGAACCTGTGCCCAGTTCTTGTTCGATTCTTGGTGCTTTGCTTCACCACGACTACAGTTCTCTTCAGAAGATGGTAATGACACATGGCGGTTAGTGAGAAGACACCACTGAATACGTTTTCAAGTTCTTGGTGATATTGTTGTAGTGACAGTGATCAGTTTTTTAGAGAGGTAATAATTTCATTAAATTGACTGATGGTTCTGGAGTGAAGTAAAAGCTGACAGGCTTTTGCAAAGAAGGCGGCAAGTGTCTTCTAAATCTGTCAGTTGCTGGAGTAGGTGATTATGTCTCGTAGAGAACTGAAAGACTTCTGCATGAAACTTGTTTACATCTCAAAGCTCTCTTCAATCTGTAAGGACAAATCTAGAATCATAAACTGGTTTTATGGGGAAGAGTTTAAGGAAGACTGAAGTGGTTGCCAACTACAAATTAAGGTTGCTCTTTAATCTTTAGCCTGGAAGGCTCCCAACAACTTGGAAAAGGGTGTGGATGCGTAGAGGGGAAAACTAAAGGTGCTGAAGTTCCTTCTGCTTGAAGCACTGTAAACTCCGTCCTTTGTGGGAGCACGGAGAGAACATTTGTATGGGAGAAGCTGCATTCCTGGTCGTGGGAGAGGGACCGATCACAGCAGTTGTATCCAGCTGTGTACGTTCCCTTACTACTCTCATAGTGGTGAAATCTCATGTGTATTTTGATGGGATTGTACGTCACTGACTTGAAATGTTGTCAGAAGTTGTGCATTTCTGTATAGGAGACATGCGGATCCAGCTTTCTCAGAAAGTACCATAGTAGCTTTTTTTCTGCATGTAGGTTGTTCTGGACACTTGTGTTTTTATTGGTTGTCTCAACGTTAGAAATGCAAGTAGTGGCTTTTGGCCCACTATCTGTAGTATCTTGTAGTAGGCCTGTTTCTTTTTTTTTTTTTTTTTTATTTTTTTCAACTTCACTTTGCACTCTGGGGTATTTAAAATAACCAAATAATTCGTCTGAAAACATGAGAGAGCTGGGCCTCCACTAGAGGATCTGATCTGATGTGAGACAATTAAAAAATAAGTTTCATAAGCACAAGATGCCTTTGTGTTTTACTGAAATCTTACTGCTTTTTGGGGAAGAGGAATTAAGCTTCTGCAGAAACTCTGGCGGAGAAAAGATTAAGAAATAATGCTGTTAATGGAGGAGAAGAGGTGTCTTAAATGGTAGTGAACGCTGTTAAAAATACCAGCTCCTACCCACTAATGATAGGCCAAGTTTTGCAAACTTAACAGGTTTCATTCTTTTTCCTCATGCTTTGCCTTTGATGGGATTTTGCCTTTGATTGCATGGTTGTGGGTGGAATGTCTGATACTCTTGGCTACAAAAACTATATAGGTTCTTAAAATTACATTTGTTCTGGCCTGCAGCAGAGCTATGTGGGTGTTGGATGTTTCTTTGAGACCTGGCATTCCTTTTGGTAATCACCTTATGTTATCTACAACTTTAAAGGAAGACGATTAATATCTAGCAGCCAACTTCACTATGTGGCATAGGTCCGCACTGCTGTAGATTTAATGCTTCTATATATGAACCACCCATCTGGTGAAGGCAGTGTTTGGATAATCAATTATCCAGAAATATACTCTGTGGACCAGAGATGAGTAATTGTAAATGTTACTTATTATAGTCTCATCAATGGCATAGTGCTTAATCTCTTAAGCACATTAGAATATTAGTTCATCAGAAATGCATTATCATCTGCTTAGGTGAGATGGTGTGGATCTTTTTCTGGGCAATACAGAAACATAGTACACTGTGCTAGGCTAGAATTTAATTAACTGATAAATAGGTTGTCCTATGCGTTTCTGAATAGCTGGAATATTTAAATTATACTAGCTGTCCAGTGTCCTGTGTACTAGTTTTGACAAATGTAAAAAAAAAAAAAAAAAAAAAAATCCATACAGAATTGGCTGAATACATGATAAATTGGCTGCTGCTGCTTATGCGAAGTGAGCTGGATTATGAGAATTAATTGGTTTAATTTAAACCCAGCTCATTTTAACTGAAAAAGGTTAGGGAGCAGCCACATGATCAGTTCAGCAAGCAGATCTAAGGAGGAAAGTAGTAATTTCCATTAATACAGACAAGCAGGATAAAACACGGCAAACAGCCCCAGCTGATTCAATAGGTTTCCATTAATTATTCAAAGTGTAAGCAAATTCTTCTTCAAGATGCAGTTACCGGTGAATTTTGAGCAAATTTTGGATCTTGTTTAAAAGCAGGTAACTGCCTTGTTTTGCCTCTTGATTAAAAACCTGATATGGAAAAACTAAGGAGTGCTTGGACTTGATGGTTGTGCCTGTCTTAGTCCATTCAGCTACAGCCTTGTCAGAAAATGAGTGATTAATCTTGATTATGTGAGGGAGAAGAAACTGCAAATTCTAGTTTGCATTTAATTTTAACACCTCCATAAGCACAAGCGGTACGTTCATAGTTTGTACTTTAGCTAGAGGTCTTGTGTTGCAGTCACACATGTAACTTACGACTGTTGTGCTCACGGTCTTACCTTAACTTCTTTTCTAGGGAAAGCGCGTGTGCAGCAGCTAGCAGAAAACACGAGATATTTCAGGAGACGACTGAAAGAGATGGGCTTTATCATCTATGGAAATGAAGATTCCCCTGTTGTGCCTCTGATGCTGTACATGCCAGCAAAAATTGGGTAGGTTTAACAGGATAACTTCTCATCCATCTTCTTTAAAGCTAGGATAGTACAAGAATATTAAGACTTCTCTAAATATAAGAAAGGACTGGTTTGATTTTTGCTTTTATGATCATTACTGAGTCTTATAAAACATGGAAACTTCCTATAAATGATCTTGAGAAAATCGAGGCTTGTAGCTTGGGGCAGCAAGAAAACACTTCAGGGAAGCAATTTTACCCCTACATGCCATGTTTTAAAAGTTGGGTTTTTTTCATTTTATTTATATGTAAAATGTATGTATGTGCTAAAGAGAAGCTGAAATTGAATGGAAATTAACATTGAAAGTCACTGGATGAATCTTTCAACCAGCTCCTGGATCAGAAGCAGCCAACATTTCCACAGATGAACTCTGAAAATTAAAAAAAAAAAAAAAGCAGGGGGGGCGCGACATTATGGGACACAACAACCTGTATTTGATGAATCCCAAGTTTTTTAAGAGGTCTGGATTTAATAGCTCAGGTATTGTTATTGTAAATACTAATAGAACTGTAACACATAGCTTTATAAATGCTTATGGACTTGTGGGCCGCTGTGTGGATAATTAAGGCTAAAATTCTGCAAGCAGGATATAATGTATATATTAAAAATTTTTGCAACATAAACAACAGCCTGATTCCAAGGACAACTTGGCTTTGATAGCTGCTTTTCAGTATCCGTGTATAATGCAGTGCTCAACCAACACTTTCAAATTTGGAAAGCATAGCTTCATTTTAAGCCATACCGAACATCCCTAGCACTCTTCTAGCTCAGTTAGGCTTCAGTCTGGCTAAGCACTGTGGTTCTGTGAGGAACAAACATCTTATAGCACTCTGCATGAAACTAGATACAGTCTTCCTCCACCCTTCTCAGTATAACCAAATTTAAAAGGCCTGTAACCTTTCAGTGCTGTAGAGTCTGCAGTGTGCGCCATCCAGCCCGCAGAGGCATACTGTTTCTACTGCCCAGCTGCTCTACCAGTCAGTACAATCTTTTCCCTGGAAATGTTTATGGAAATGTTTATTAGCTGAGCAGTTGGGCCAGTAACTTACTTAAAAATGAGCAAGAACACAGAGGTCTGAGAGTTGGCCCTTAGGATCTACATCGGGTCTACTTCATCCTTTCTTTGTCTCTTGTAGTCTGTTTTTAAAATAGTTTGAGTACTAAATGGCTACAAAATGAGGTGTATCAGGATGCACCTATTTATAAGGAAAATAGTTGTAGCAGAAGTAAAAGGCAGAAAATTTTAAAACCTAGTAAAAGGATGTTATTTTTATACATCCTTATGAGCCTCAAGTTCATCGCTACTTCTCAAGACAAGGTCAGTTCAAAAAGGATTAACCGTTTCCTATGGTTGGTAGAAACACCCACAATTGCACTGCCATTACCGAAAAAATCTAGATCTTTGTGCCTCTCATCGCGTAAGTCACAGCCGCTAATTTCTTTAATCCCCATAAGAATTTGCTTTGCTGAAGATACTGTGTGACAGTTGTATGAGGTTTTTGCACCTTTCTTTAAAATATTCGGTATCATTGTAAATGATCTCAGTTTACTGTGGCAATTCAATGGTTCCCATGATAGGCACTTAAAAAGTGGTACATTCTGTGACACTGTAATGTACTTTAATTGAATTAAATTGGTGAAAACAAACCATCTTGAAATGCAGAAGCACTTGCTTTGGGGGATTGCAGCATGGAATTCCTTGTACAGTCAAACTTCTGAGCCAAAATCCCTGTTTCCTATCGGAAAGATTTCCAAGCTTAGGTTACAAATCCATTTAGAAACAGCCTGCTAAAAGACTAGCCTCTGCCACATATAATCTTTCAGCTTTGTTAGAACTTAATATAGTGAAACCTTTTGAGGAGGACCACCTTGGGATTGAATTAAAAAAAGGCTTTTGTGAACAGGCGTTCTGCCTCTGAAAGAAAGCACTGGAATCTCCAAATTGTGGTCTTACAGGCTTGCTTCAACAAAGGCCTGTATGGATTAACATACTGAGACCTTCGTGCTGCTGCTGCTTTGACTCCACTGGTATCATTCTGATGATCTTTGTTGTTCTCTCTGGCAGTGCGTTTGGGCGTGAGATGCTGAAGCGGAACATTGGAGTTGTGGTTGTGGGCTTCCCTGCCACCCCCATCATCGAATCCAGAGCCAGATTCTGTTTGTCTGCAGCTCATACCAAAGAGATGCTTGATACGGTAAGTGCCTCATCTTGTCTTTCTTTTGCTCATGCCTTCTATAAACAGATACAACAATTGTCTAATTTTTGTAGGCTGGTTCAATATTTGGTACACAAACTAGTTGAACCTAATGTTCAAAGCCTTGTGTAGTAGAGCTGGCAATGACTCTCTCTTTCCTTGCTTCAACAATGCAGAATGGCTGCCTACAGTAAATCTCAGGGACTTTCTTTTCCTATTTTAAATGATGTGAGAAAGAGTATCTCATTCCTTTGAGACAATGCTTTTTCCCCTTTTAAGAGGCTCTACCTTCCACTGAATCTTTTGGAAGGAAAAAATTCTGCTTCTTCTGACCCTAGATGCAGAAGGTAAGGAATAAAAAGCCTGAGAACCTCCAAAACATCTATATTCTTTTCAAAAGCAAGTGCAAACCTCAGCACATAATTACTAGTGAGAATTTTTATTCCAAAGATTATGATTCCAGTTCTTGTTTACAGCTTCAAAGCACTGTATCTTAAATGATCGTGTCCTAAATGAGTCTGTGCCACATGCAGTGCCTTACTGACACCCGCCTCCACTAAGCGTGTTCCAGTGGGAATGGAGGTTCCCTCTAAGGAGGCCCACATCACAGATAGGAGATGCTGCCTTAAAAGTTAAGGATGAAGTAACTCTCTGACTAATACAGTTGAAAGGGGATTGTACGAATAAGCCTGGCTATCCTTATTACGTTTTGGTGTGGTAACTACATTCATTTTGAGTCTTCTGAATAATCTTCTTTGATGGACATGTGCATGGGCTGCCTTAGGCTCTGTCAAAGTTCTCCATTGTATTTTTTTTCTCCACTTTCCTGTTCTGTGACTCAGAACCTAAGCTAGGTTGAGTCATGACCTTGGACTTCGGGAGAGTAGGCTCTGTCCTGTTCAGAGACCTGCTTGAAAGAATCCCATAGGATACAGTCCCAAAGAGGGGTGGTGTCCAGGACAGCTGGTTGATTTTTACACCATCCCCCCACCACGCCCCCCAAAAGAATGGTCCATCCTGACTTACAGGAGACCAAATGTAGTGGGAAGCCTGCACAGATGAACAAACAAACCAACAGAAACATAAAATGGAAGCATATAAGAGGTGCAAGCAGGGACAAGTGACGCAGAAGGAATAGAGACAGAGTCCTGAGCATGCAAGGATGGGGTCAGGAAAGCCAAAGCCCACCTGCAGCTGACAAAGGACATGAAAGGCAGCAGGCAGGGCTTTTATGGAGATATTAGTAGCGAAAGGAAGAGTAGAGAAAATGTGGGGCTGCTGCTGAATGGCATAGGGATCGGGTGACAAATAATATGCAAGAGGCCAGGGTACTCAGTGCCTTTGTTGCCTCAATCTTCACTGATGTGACATGCATTCAGGAATCCTGGGCCCATGAGGTCAGTGGAAAAATACGGAGCAATGAAGACTTACCCTTGGTGTGAAGGAGGATCAAATAAGGGAACGTTTAAACAAACTGAACATACACAAGTCCGTGGGACCTGATGGGATGCACCCACAAGTGTTGAGGGAGCCGGCTGTCACTGCAAGGCCACCCTCGATTATCATCTTTGGAAGGTCATGGTGACTGGGGGAGGTTCCTGAGGATTGGAAGAAAGCAAATGTCACCACTGGCTTCAAGAAGGGCAACTGTGATCTGAGGAACTGCAGATTAAGAAGCCTAACCTTGATCCTTGGGAAGATGATGGAGGGGAAAAAAAAATCCTTGAAACTATTTTCAAACATTTTATGGACAACAAGGTGATTGGCAGCAGTCATTGTGGAGTTATGAAGGGGAAATCATGCCCGGTGTCCAGATACAATCAGGTGGTAACACTTCAATACATGAACAGCAAATGGGACATATAAACAGATATTTACTAATGTCTTGATAAAAAAGAATAGATTCAACCTTTTCACACTTCACTGCCACAGAACTTTCAAATCAACAGCTGAAAATGTCTCTTTATTTCAGTTTTGTGAGGAAAAATAGTGAGGCAGTGGTGCGTGCAGTTCGGTAATGTATATTTAGTGTCATTCTTTATCAGTTAACCTGCCATGTATCTGTGGTGCTGTACTTGCTGCTTCCGAGTTTTCTGCCTTGTAAGACCTGAGAGGTTCTACCCTGACATTCCAACAGCAGACTGCTTAAGGAGTTCCTTCCCAGCTACTTGTCCTGCTACTTTTCCCGTAATTATCCTAATTCAGTTGTTTGTGTTCCAAATAAAAACTCTGAAACAGTATGTTTGGAGAAGGCCCTCTCCTTCCCTTCTTTTCCTCCCTGCATAAAATGAATAGTATCACAGACTTGGCTCAGGGCATGGTAATGGAACCGAGTGCATTGATACAAATGAGGGAGCAGTAACTTCTGGCCAGGTGGACGTGGGGGGATGAATGGGAAGGAGGTGGGAGGAAGGAAAAGAAAGAAAACTGAAGTCTCTGAAATCATATTGCTGCAAACTGAGCTACAGCTGAAGCTGTGCAAACTTGATGTACTGGCACTACCTGAGCAATCATGCAATCTTGCTGTTGGTTAGATTCTTGGTCTTCTCTCTTAGTGACTAGCTGGAGTCTTTACCATAACAAGCTGCTTCTGCGGGGTCTATATAAGTACTATACTTACTGTCTTCCAAAACCATTGTGTAACTTTTATTACTCTGCCTAAAAAAGCTCTTTTCCTGTCAATTCACTTACAAGTCTCTCTGCTTTCCAGAAAATGTTTCAAGTTTTGTGCATTTAAGTCTAAAGACTCATTTCTAGAGTACCTCTGTAGGTGCTAAATGCTCTAAATCGAGGAAATGCTTGTTCAATATATTAGGGCTTGTCTGCCTAAGAAGATTAATCCAGGACAAAATGAGGTGTGAATTTTGAAGTGAATGAAGAAATCCTGATTTAGCTCAGTATGTGGAGGCTTTGTTCCAAGTTAGCGTAAACTCCTTCAAGGTTCAAAACAGCTGCATGCTCTGAACCCAGAACATTGGCAAGAGGAGTCAATAAGGAGCAAGTCTTTGTGTCAGTGACTTTGTGTTGTGTTTTCTTGTGATGCAGTGAAAGGGGATTGATTTCAGGCAGCTAATCATTACGGCAGCCCTCAGATCTGATCCCTCTGCTGAACTGTGACAACAATACCCAGGATGAAAAAGAACTGAAATGAATAGACTTGGAGAGAGCTGGCAGAGAGCTTCTTCAAGTCAGTGACAGAGAGAAGAATTTGGTAGCCCATCCATGTGTGCACGGATGCTAACTAGGGCTGTTATGGCATTTTTTCTAAACAAAATTTATCCAGGTTTGGAGCACAGGGAAGAAAAGCTTGTCTTGTAAATGCTGATATGTGTAATGCTTCCTTGTTCTTATTAAATAAACCCACATGATGGGGAACAGTTCTCAGTTACAATTTTAACCGTCTTATGTAAATAAAACTTCCTTGCCTGAAAATATTTGGCTCGGGATCAGAGTGAAGTCCCTCATAACCTGCATCCCTGTGGGCTGGTGCTTTCTTTTCAGTGATGAAAAATATATTACACTCTCCTGAAGTCAGAGTTCACCGATGCCATTTCCTTTGTAGTCTTTGCTGGTCACATGATCCTTTTTGTTTTAAATTAATAAAATCCTAAATCTGCATTCAAAAATAACAGTTAACAGACTCTTTCAACAGAAATTCAACCTTAAATTGTTTCCATATGGGATCTTTACTTAAAGCTCTGGCAAACTGTGCCCACGTTCTTGTTTTGTTTTGTTTTCACTGAGGTCCAACTTCTGGGTTTGTCGTTCCCCCAGATTTTAGAGTGGAGAGGCTTTTGCTGCCAGATATAACAAGCATGAGGGGCCATTGTTTAAAGAAACAAAAACTTGAACTATCCATCCAGGAAGGAAAAGCCTGTAGTGGTATTAACCCCCATCTGCCAACTATTCTCAAGAGACAGACATTTGACCCAGAACATGTTAAAATCGGAGCATTAATGTTGAATTAGTGGCATTCTGAAGGAACGCTGAATGTACCTATCTGAATAAATTTACAATTCAAGGGAGTGCAGAATGCTAACCTTTGAGTTCAAAAATCACATTGGACTTGGAAGTCATCTTCTGAACTCATTTCTTTGTCACTTGCCTATATAAGATAATTAGTATCACATACTGTTGCAGATTTGTTTGCAGCAACTGATTTATTTTGTACCTTGCTCCAGGAGCGTTCTGTAGAGAAATTAATTGAAGTTTAGGGTTTGGCTTTTAACAAACCCTATTGTGAACCCGTGTCTTATCAAAGGGATTGCAACATAAAGAAAGTATGATTAACTGAGCCGGGACTTTCCTCATTTCTTACGCTAGCAGATGTTTGATCTCTGGTAAACTTCATAACATTTGCATTCGGGTCAAAACGGTGAAACATTTTATTAGCTCACTAGCAGTGTTCTGGGCTATCAGTTGCCTGAGTGTTGCCTTTGTGGCAACCTCAGTCAGTGGGACTTGCTTTCTAGGGATAAAGTGCTTGGGATCCTACCCAGAATAATGTTTTTTCATTCCTTGGATTGGCTGGCTAAAATCTCCCATGCAATGTCATTTGCGATATGGAGCTTGTATCTCTAGTTGTATATGGACAACGCAAATTAACCAAATGTAGATATAACAAATGCATCAACAGAACTTGTTAGCACAATATTGCAGTTTGCCTTTTGCTACCTTGCAATTTAAAAAATATGGTAGGTCAGAGATGGTATACTAACACACGTTGTTTTCATACTGAATGATACATAAAGAGGAGTCAAATCTCCACGTACATTTTTTTCTGCTTCAGCTTTATTACCTCAGGAAGGGAGGAACATTGTTCTCGGTTTTTCTGTCTATGAATAGTCATGGCTTTTTTTGGGATGACTGTGAAATTTGAGTTAGTATTGCTGGATATTGTGATCCTGCCTTGGACATGGAGTAGTCAGGTGGGTGCAGAGTCACTCTCAGTGAGTGAAGCCAGTGCTGCTCACTTTGGTCTCGAGACTTCTGAATGCTAAAATCAAAACCAAATCCTGTGCACCTCTGAAGCTACAGATTTCTAGCACAGTAAAATCTCACTTAAGTAAAATGGCTGTCAGAGTAATCTGCAGGCACGCAAAAAGGAAGATGTGCTGATAATTTGCTTGCATCTGTCTCCTCTGCTGATCTACTGTGGTCTCTTTCTCAGGCTTTAAAAGAAATCAGTGAAGTTGGGGACCTTTTGCAACTGAAATATTCCCGTCACCGTTTGGTACCTCTCTTGGACCGGCCGTTTGACGAGACAACATATGAAGAAACAGAAGACTGAACTCCCTCCATGTGCCTTGGTGGGAGGGACACACCCCATGGGACACTCGGTGGCACGCAGGCCACAGCATCCATGAACAACACACTTATGACTGCTTAGCATAAAAGACATTTCCTCACAATACTGAAGTGGCTACATCAGCTCTAAATGGCATTTTGTAAATAGGGAGAGGAGAAAAAAAAGCTTTGATTCCTGTGTCTTCGGGGTCTAGCCCTAGAGGTGCTTGGCTTTATTTTTTCTTGTTGCTTTTTTTATTTATTTGTCTCAATGAGTTCACAGCAACCCGAGTTGGCTGTGGCTGATCAGCTCAGACTTTGTATGCACCATTAGCCTCCCAAATGCTGGCTGAGATGTTGTGAGCATGTGTGACGCTGGCATGGCAGCATTTCCAGTGTCACTGCTAGGTGTCTGACCTTCCCAGTAAGGAGTGAGCTGACCTGTCTGTTCTTGGAGACTTCCTAGAGAAACTGTTGATTGCTAACTTTGACATATTTAACAAGATGGATAATCAACCAAAGTTTTTTGTTTTGTTTTGTTTTTTCTTTTGCAGTTACTTGTGTTTAAAACTTGAATTTAGCCTTTTTAAAATAAATGTGTTGTTGACATGTCACTGACAGGACCATTGTTCCCAGACATTATTTAGCTTTGTAAGCCACAGGCAGAAGGACTTCTGGGACTCCAGCCTCTTTTCCTTCCCAGTATGGATACCAGATTGTCTCCTGGTTTTGACACTAATTGTCCTCTTGATATATGGGGCAAGTGATGGAGAGGGGTTTTGTTAATTTTTTTTTTTTTAATTGGGCTGTGTTTTGTCTTCCTTAAGACATACTTCTGTTTAAAAAAAAAAAAGAAAAAAGAAAAAAAGAAAAAGGAGGTTTTAGTGTGTGTTGCTTTCTCATCTTCAGGTTAATTTCTCTTGCTTTAGAATTATCATAAAACCATGAACAAGTCACTGCTAAGTTCTAGAAGGGTGCTCTTGGGATTAAGTAAACCATAGCAAGCCTGTTGCTTCTTGTTAAGACCAGAACCCCTCAGTAAGGAGGCCTATATAAGGGATGACTATTAGGAGAACCACTTATTTCATGCAGATCTGTGAAAGACTGATTGCTACCCTTTGCCATGCTAATTCACTGTTTCTTGTCATATATGAGGTGTCCTTCATTGGCCTTGTTGCGCAAGGCTTTTATGCAAAGAGTATAGACAGCTTGGATCTTGCATCATACGTTACATTTCGGCTAGCCGACAAAGTCTCAGTTGGCAGCTGCATGTCTGTGTAGGCCTTCCCCAAAGAGAGAATATCCTCACAATTGCATTTAGTTGGAGATAGTTATTCTTTTGCATTTCTGTTACTGTGAGATCAAATTAATGTTCACTGAGCCAGTTGCTGTTTGGAATCTTTATTTGCAAGTTCCACACTGTCTTACCCTGATCAAAGTTTAAAAGACACCTTTGCTCTAGCACACCTTAGAGGTGGTCTGCTACTTAGTCATTGCATCTTGAATTCTTTCAGTGAACAGAATGGATCATTGAAGATGTACCAAAAATTTTGTAACAGGAGTCAGCTGCAGTATAGTTTGTTTCTGTATTTTATACCTTGGACATGTTTGGTTTAGTAAAGCTTTAACATCGTGTCAGTTGGGTTGGGCCAGCTGTTCAATTTGGATGAGCATGATGCTTTTTGCAGGTGACTGGGGTTTTTTAAATGGATTCTTCATTGTAATGCTAAAGCAGAGTGCAGCTCAAAGCTATTTGCCTGGTACTGCAAAAAATTAATAAATTTTTTTAAGTTCTTTTATGTTCACTCTGCAACTAACAGGGAGGGAGCGTTTTGGTCACTAGAACCAAGCAGTTCTGCAAATACATCTGGTGATTTAAAGCAGAATTGTCTTCTATTTTATAGAATATCTATCCTCGTGCGTTTATAGATCTTGTTCCATTTTAATGTAATGGAACTTCAAAACACTGATTCAGTTTTTTTACCATTTTATTTCAGAAATTTAATTAGATGAGAAGGACAAAAATTGACTGTTTCAAAATAGGCCCAGATAACTGTTTCTGTCTTAGTCCACTAATGTTAATTTGCTTGCCTTCTGGAACAAAGTGTGTGCACAGTCGAAGAAGTCTGTAATCTGTATGTGCAACTTTGATAGCTATGGAGTAGTCTCATTTGTTCAGCCACAGAGTGAGTAAACTACAATTACATGAGCTTACTTTCTCACCTGTGTTCTGCCCAGGACTAGCTCTAACATTCCAGCAGATGACCTGCTTTCTGACTTCAAGAAGCTTTACCTCAAAGAATTACTGCTTTTTTTTCTTTCTGGACGGTAGTAGGGAACAAGAGGAGGTTAGTGCAGGAAGCCCTGACTCCAGCCCTGGTCCTATTGGCTTGATCATGGAAGGGTTTAAGATCGGACAAAACCGACCAACTTGAAGGCATAGGCATGGGTCAGTAGGGAGCTGTTTTGAGCATTCCGAGATGTACAGCATGCTTGTGTCTGCTCTGTAGTCAAGTAGGTTTGAAAACTGTGATGTGTTAAGTTAGAAGTGGGTTATCATAGATTCTACAAGTCGCCAGTCTTAGTCTCTGGGATTCAGTTTTAGGGCAGCTTGTCTTTAGAAGGGAGAAGAACATCTGGATACATCTCAGTAATTCAGGTAACTCCTGTATAACACTTCTGAAATTGTCAGTGTGTTAAAATTACTGGTCCTCACTGGGATTCCAGTTGCACTTGTTGAGGAAATTGTGTTCATGCTAAAATTCTGCCATTTAGTATCTTTCTGCTATGTCACTCTGCATATGACTTTGAATTCTGGGTTGCAAAGACATTTCAGAAACCATTCAGGCAGTTAGTAGCATTTGCAAACTGCTTGGTTACATTTCAGCCCTGCCATATCCTTTTTGGGAAGCAACTCCTCCCACCCCACCCCGCCCCCGGAGGCCTTTTATTCAAGGGAACCTGTTTTGCCAAAGTCTGGTACTTGTTGAAACTGCTTCTGAAAAAGTAAGAAGTTACAAGTCCAAGATATTGCCCTTTTAAGTCAGTAATTCACTGAGCATGAAAGCCAGGAAAATCTTCTTGCATCTACTAAAAAACTCCGCTCCCACAACCAAAGGAGCAGACCACTATTGGTTTGTTCTAGGCAAACCTACAGCATGTATGCCGTCACGGTATGTGTAGGATGGATTGCTGCTTTGATATTTATGTACTGACCAGAAATCGGTCTCCTTTTTGTCCTGGCAGTAGAATTGAATGAAAGAACCAATCTTGAGAGATCACAAAGGAAGAAAAGCTGCTTAAGAAATAGACTGCAGTCCCTGCCAACTTTTCTGAGACATTCTAATTGAAAATGACTCCTAGTATTTCTTAAGAGACGCAAAATTCAAAAGAAAATGAAGGCTGCTTTTGAACAAAGGATTTTGCCCTGTACTGTACATTGGCTAAACTTACTCATAAATATACAACAGAGTTACCTTCCCAGTACCTCTCTGAAGAACTTGGCAAGCAAGGTTTTGCCTCTGCTGAGCAGAGTGAAGAGTTTAGAACCATTATAGTTTTCAAGGCTGATGGCCATATTCTTTTAAGAAAATTGAGAAGCTCCTATTACTGAGCATCAGCGCAGAGCGAGAGATCTGCTGCTTGTTAGAAACTGGCCTTCCCAAGTAGACCTTTGTCTTGAGGAGCCTGATTCATAAGTTTTCTTCAGTTCTTTGGCAGAGAAGAAACCAAGGGGTTTTTTTGTGTCAAAATATTCAGGGCTTTTTTTTTTTTTTAAACAAGACACAAACTTTTGTATAGTATCTGTGTATATGGTATATTTAACTCTTTGTTTAGTTTCTATTTTTTTTTCCCCTTCTTAAGTAGCATCCTTAAAGAGCTGTTCTGGTTCTTGGGTTACTGGTGTAGCACGCTTGTGCTTTAGGCGAAGACTCAGGAATGAATTGACCGAACACTTTACCGTGATGAAGTCATTCAGTGAAGGAATTGCATCATCCATCCTCCTCTTGCTGTTTCTTCTAAGAGTGCAGAAGTGGTACCCACTGTCAGAGCTGCACCTTCACACAGAGCAGGAAAGGGAAGTGTGCCTGTGAAATCAGTGGCCCAGCCCTGTGCTGTGTGGGTGAAGGACCGATACAGCAGAGGTGGAGAAAAGGGGCAGTCAATCATCGCTTATTCTCAGCTGTGCAGAGATCTTTCATGTGTACTTGAATAAGCATCCCTAAGACAGGGGCGCAACTTTCAACGCCCAAAGGGACGCTCCTCTCAAACTTTTCCACACCAAGTAAATACTTCCTCTCCTTCTGCACAAATTTTAATTTCTTTACCTCTGAAAGGTACTTGGCTTTACAGCTGTTTGCTCATCCAGAAGCCATGTTATCCATTCAGGCAGATCATAGGAAAGGTTGGAAGAAAGCTGTGAGCACGAGCTCTCCATTTCATCTAAGAGAACACCTTGCAGCATTGGATCTGGAGCGCTAGGCATGACTGCCCTTGCTGTATCACAGAGAAGGAAACTTGTGGAGATTTATCCCAATATACAATGCTCAGTCAAAATTTATATGGTTTATATGTACAGTTTATATATATTATTTTTACAGTTTATACTCAGCCTGTGAAAGTGTCAAGCTTGCTGGGATCTGTGTGGGTGGCACCTTCTGCACTGACATCTGAGGTAGCTGCGGTCTGTTCTGTTTTAACACTAGTGAAGCACTGAGCTGTCTGGGAATGCCTAGTGTGACCCCTCAGCAGGTGCGTTGCTGGCTTCCATGCTGGACCTGGCACCCAAGTGGCATTGGACCACTGTTTGGGAAAAGCACCAGTCATTCGACCTGTGTAACTTGAACATGGTTTTAAAAGAAAGAAAAGAAAAAAAAACCACACACACAAAAAAAAAACCCACAACCAACCGAAAAACCCGAACAACTCAGATGCCATTGTGAGGGCTTGTATTCCTGTAAACATCCCCAGCCTTGCAGTTGTTCACCTGTTCAAGGATTTGGACGGGAAGCTAGAGCGCAACCATGAAGTGTTTGTGTGAAGTATTGTGCTTTATCTTTCGCTAAAAAGAGAAGCATTTGGTGCAGACATTGGAGCTGTTGTGTTTACATCCCCAGAAGGGGCTGGGTGAAGATGACCGCTGTGGTGTGTGTTGAAGGCCTTAAACTGTGACTCTTGGTATGAAGAATTGAAATTAAAACTGACCTTGAAGAATGCAGTGGATTTTAACCCATGGAAGAATACTCTGTGCTCTTAGTTAAGCAATATGTGCTGCTCTTTTCTTGGGAGGAAGGGAGGGAGGGAGAGGTTCAATTCAATTTGTGTTTGACCCTGGCTAGCAGCTGTTTAAGGAGCAGAAGAGGTGTCTGTATGTGAAGGCCAACAATAGTGCAGTTCTCTGCACCGATGTTCCTATGCAGCAAGCGTTGGCAACTTCTTCCTGGGCTGCTGAAAGCGGGAGAATTATTGAGAGGGTCAGGGGCTGCAGAAGCAGTGGCAGCTAGCAAATTAATTTCCTCCACAGTAGGTGAACAGGTCTCACTTGAATATGCCAAGGGTTGGTGCCATTCCAAAAGTACCCATGGCGAAGTGAAACATGCACCAAACCATCTGACCGCTGTAAAGCATTCTCTTTTTTTTTGCCAAATCTCATCCTGTTCAGACAGTATTTCTGCTACCCCCTAATGGTATATTAAGCTAAATGCATCTCCAGCCTTCCAATATTATTAACTTCAGACCAATTTGAGGGAGATCAGAGGAACGTTGGAGCCTGAGGCTTTAGGCTAGCAGCCCCAAAGCCAATGGTGGCCCACATTTCCACAAGCCCTGGGCAGAATTACCAAGTCACAGCACTTTGTCTTAAATTGCACTGTATTCTTATGCCTCTGTGTTGCTATAATGTACATATATATTGGATTTTTTTGTAGATAAGACATTTTAGATAAAATTTTTAAATGGGCTCCCCCCAAAATATTTTATGCCAGATGTCTAATTTTTTTTACACTTGGGATTAACATGAAGTTGGATGCTCTGTGGGCAGGGAAAAGATAAATGGATGGTACATTGGCTTTAAAAAGGTAACAATGCATGTACAAAAAAAAAAAAACACTGGAGAAAAAACTGCTTGGGAAGAAAATCCATTCAAATATATTCTATGTTCTGCACAATAAAGACTTTAAAAAAAATGCTATATTGTGATTTTTTTTTTTCTTAATGCTAATGAGGCTTTTCCTCTGTTAGGGAGATCAAACCCTCTTCCCCTTCCTCCCCAATCTCTCCACCACCACCCCCAAAAAAAACCCCAAACGAAAACCAACACAAGTTTCATAGTGGAACAGCTGGGAACCATAGCCTGTTTGGGAGCTCAGATAGATCAGTGTCCCCCTCTAGCCTTGGACTCCAGAGCCAGGAAACCTTGCATGTGAGATGGATGCTTAGCTGTTTCATATCAGTCTCGGGTCCATCGTACAGCAACAGCCCTGATGCACAGTCTAGGGAGGCTGCTTCTGTTGTGGAGAGACAGGTCTGCAGAGGTTACTGCTGTTCCCGACGTGCAGCACTCCTGTGAGCAGCTGCCGTAGCTCTGTGCTAGCCACGTAAAGCTGGCTCTGCTCGGAAGCCAGGCTGCTACCCTTGGGTGCTGTTAGAGCGTCAGGCTGCTATCAGCTGTCGTGCTGCTAATGAGATGTTTGAAAGGGCTTCTTGATCCATCTCGCATGGGATTCTTGACCTCACATCTGTCTTGCAGTCTGTGCCTTATTTTAAACATTTTCTTCCATTCATCCCAGCCCTAAGTTTGCATAAACCAGATGTCGGTATTTGAAAAGGAGGTGTAGGTGCTGTTTTCAGCTGTGGGTGCACAAATGGGCCCAGGTGATTTGCAGGGTTGTGCTAAGGCTGCTGTAGAGATGTTGGACTTTGTTTTTCCCTGCTAGGTGTCCCTTTCTGGGGTCTGTGCCAGCGCTGGCACTTTTCCTCAGTGGGCTGCAAAACCTCCTTTCAGTGGCTTTCCCTAATAATTCCTTCATAATCATTTCCCTAATAATTTCCTTCACAGGCTGATGAATGCCTGTGGAGATCCTGGAAAAGATGCTCTCTAGACCCCAAATAAACAGCCACGCCGTATTTCCAACGGGCTTTGGGGGCTAGAAAAGATGCTGCCGGCGCAGGAGAGAGCAGATCAAAGAATAAAGACTTATTTTGAGCGATGGAAACTTCCTCCCGCAGCTCGGGAACAGCCGGAGCTTTCACCGGGGAGCACAGAGCCCTGTTTCTGCCTGCCACGGGCTGGCCCAGGTGGGGGGGTGGCCCCATCCCCGCTCTCCAGCGGAGCGGCCCCAGCCCCGGCGCTGCAGCCCGCGGCCCCCGCTCCG
>NW_008824356.1:6600662-6610688 GCF_000699105.1 Pygoscelis adeliae | reverse complement strand
GCACTTCCCGTCTGCGATATTTTATATATAATTCTTTTTTTAAAATTTTCCCTGCTCCTCTCGCTTTCTCGAGGAAGGACGGGTTTTGTGGCATTGCGGGCGGGCGTGCTGCCGGGCCGCCTGCCCTGGGCGTGCGAGGTGGGGCGAGAGGGAAGGAGAGATGCCTCTGATTAGAGGGAAGGTCGTGCTCATCCTCGGCTTCGTCTTTCTGACAACTTTCCTGGCTGCGGTGAGAGGGCTGCCCGTGAGGAAACAGCGCAGCAACAGCCCGAAGGAGAGGAGCTCGAAGCTGGCGGAGGTAAGGCAGCCTTGGGGGAAGGATGAAGAGCCGGGAGGGTGCTGGGGCAAGCCCTCCTCAGCCTCCGCACCCTCTCCCGTGCCCGGGAAGGCTGAGGAGGGCAGCCGGCCACCTGGGCGGTCATCGGGGCTCCCGGAGGCGGTTGGGGGGAGCAGCATCCAACACGTGTCCCCGAGGCGGGGCCGCCCGGAGCCCCGGGTGGAAAAGCAGCGGCGGGGAGAAGCAGGGTTTCGCGCGTCCCCTCTTCTGGGCTGTTTCTTCACTCGCTGAGGGGCACAGCCCTTTCCCGGCCTCCGGGATTTTCGGGTAGCCTCAGGACAGAGGCTGCAGGAAAGGGGCTGATTTAGGTGCTTTGAGATCGGGGCCGAGCGCCGTGACCGAGTACCCGCGAAGATCCGTTGCCTCCAGGGGGCAACATCCCTCGTAGGAGAGAGGAGTCCGGCCACAACCGGACCTGCAGTAAAATTAGCAAGGTTGGTGGCTTGCCAGGAACTCCAAAACTCCGCTACTACAAAAATAAGATGTGACGGATTTCGGCCACCATCTCTCTTTCGTCCTGGGACGACCCTGGGGCAGATTCCAGAGTGGTCATGCTCCGTTCTCATCCCGGCAGCCTGTGTCCCGTCCAGCATCCCCCCGGGCAGGCGGCCTGCGCCCAGTCCAGCGTCCCCCGGGCAGGCTGGCTCGGGAGCCCCCACGGGCTGTGGGGGGAGGTCCCGGGGCTGTGCCTCTTGCTCCTCTGAGAGCCGGATCCTGGCCAGCGCTGGCTTCAGAGCGTGCATCATGGAAGGCGAAACTTCAGACAGCAGTGAGGGACGGGGCAGACTGGGAACCAACCAACTGGTGGGACCTGATAGGGATGATGGGAAGGGAACGGGGAAGAAACAAACTACCAGGAGGGCAGGGAGAAGATTTTGAATAAGAAATAAAGACAACTGAACGGTTAAAACAAGCTGTTTCCATCTTGAAGCTCTTCTCTGGAGAAAAAGTGGTTCAGGTAGCAGAGCTGTGTTTGAAAAATACCCTTTTGAAGAATGCTACTGCTAAAAGTGGGTGAAATGAATAAGTGGGAAAAGTGGCAATAGGAGGAGGTTGAGCAGGACAGGGTAAGAGCAGTTCAGCCCTTGCTGGCGATACACAGCAGTATGGGAAGCAGCAAGTTTGATCTGCCGTGTCAGTCAGACTGGCAGAGGAGGTGCCGAGTGATGGGAATATAACTTACTGCTAGTTATTGCCAAAACACAGTGCTGATCTGTGGAGGAGTCGTGCCGGCAGCTCCTGTCAGATGCACTCAACTCCATTCCAGCATGAAATCCAGGGAACAAGTGTGAAGAAGGAATCTGCCGTATGGAAAGCCTGGCCAATGGGCAAGAGAGGGCATGGACTGCATCCAGCCAAGTACCACCAGTCAAGCCTGGTAGTGGCTTTGACTGGAGCGTGGACCAAGCAGATGCAAACAGGACTGCTGGGGATGTTACGTGCTGTAGTGCTGGTAATACCATGTTGGTGCTGTACTTTGCTTGTGAAACTTTAAGCATAGACGTAGATGCCGGTTCACTCGCCAGTCAAATGCCAGGCAGAGCGTGCTCGGGCTCCGGCTGCAGAGGGAGTAGGGATTTACACTTGAAATCCAGGAACGTATTGCAGCCCTGTGGCAGGGGACATAGGATATGGACAAACTACATGTTAGGAAGCTGTGCAGGTCCTCACCACGGGACCCTGCAGCGCAATCTCAGGCTCCTTTTTATCTGACGTCTAAAATACATCGGGAAGCGGGGCGAGCTGCGGTCAGTCCCAGTTTGTGAATGGTTGTGAAGGGGGAGCGTTGTGCAGCCAGCCAAAGATCACATACGGCACTTACACAGCGCAGCCTCTGTCCCCGGGACCTTTGCTTCTCGCAGAAATACAAATTTACAAGAAGTTTATAGGCAAAGGTTTGAGGGTGGAGGTTAGGAGCAAGGAGGAAGATGAAGAACGGATTCCTCTGGGGGGATCTGTTGGTGCTCCCATGCACACCCTGCATCCCTTGGGGTACTACTGGCTGTACAGTTCACATGGCAGGGAGAAAGCGGTAGGTATTGGCATGTGTCTTCTAGCTGTGTTTTGGGAGGAAATCCTCTGTTTCTGGTACACGCGGGGGAGAATTTGGAGTAGTCATTCCCGGCTGTTTGAACTACAGCGGCGAGCACAAGCGCAGCAGTATGGTGGTTAAAACAAAAAATCCAGAGTGATTTTGGGTCATATGCACAGATGGTTCCTGTTGCAGTGCTGATAGGTCCTGTCTGCAGGGCAGCAGGGCAGCCACAGCTGGAGTATTGGTTACACTATGGGTAATGCCCTACAGATGTGGGTAGAATGAAGGGGGCCGGGAGAAGAAAAACAGAAATGACAGAGCAGAGCAGATAGACAATCAAAACCATTAAACAATTACATAACTTGGACTTATTTTAATTTAACATCTTTATTTAAAACAAATATTTTTCCTCGGTTTAGAATTGAATGGGAATTTTTATAATCTGTGCTGAGCCTCAGAGTTGCACTTCTATACTAAAATAATTTAGAAAAATTAAAACCATTAAAGTTTTCCGTAAATTTGTGAGTTAGAAAGTCTTCTAATTGCAGGAAGGATGGAGGGAACACAAGCTTTATCTTTGGGCAACAGCCTTATCATTATGTCCCAAAGTCCTGTACCTCAGTTAGGATCCATTACTTCCAGCCATTACCAAAAGAGCAAGCACTTGCATTTACTCACTTCTCAGCTGTGATGCTGTGCAGAAAAGCTTTGCCTGAATTACACTGAGCCCAGCATAAGCAACAGATGTAGCAAGAGTATTTTCTATTTCTTCAGTCTATTTGACTGGAAGTTGAAAAGGCAGAATACTTTCTTTCCAAACTGTGACTGAAATCTAATGAGAAAAGATACCTGCTCATTTGGAGGCTTTTTGGCAATGTTTGGCAAGGCAGGTGGGCTCCGAAGCAGCAGGCAGGTGTACAGCAGGGTTTTTAGAAGCGCTTTTGCAGGTTGGATGCATCACACTGACATGGGCAGAAATGTGGCAGGTCCAAGTGCTGACCCACGCCAGTGGCTCTTCAAATTTGGGTAACTGAATACTTGGAAAAGCTTGTGTCCCTTGTGGAGACAAGGGACAGCTCATCACATTGCTTGTTTTGTTTATTTATGAAGTCAGGGGGTTTAAATGCAAAATATGTTTTGATAAACTCACTGGATTTCAAAATATTGGCTTTGAGCATTGTTAATAGGTGTTTGGATTCTTTCTGACTGATACCAATCTGTTCCAGTGCTCTTCTAGTAAATAGAAAATAGCTAATGTTCTAACATGCTAGAAATGTAAACGTTAGAAGTGATTAGATCTCTGTGAACCAACACAACCGCTTCAATAACTGTGCATAGAAATAATAGTACCAGTGGTAATAGTGATGGGGGTGTTGGTAGTGAGCATCCCGGCGGTGATGGGGTGCTGCAGAACAAGTCAGCAGTGTTTTATGGAGGGTCCAAACCACCCAGCCCAGCTCCGGTGGGCTTGGTGGGTGCTCCTTCGCAGGAGGGAACCACTCTGAGAGGGGGCCGAGAGCAACGGCAGCGAGCTCCCCAAGGCACCTGGGGGTGTTACTGCAGGGCTGGGACAGGGGCAGGGTGAGGATCCAGGCTGGAGCTTGCTGTCGGAGTTCCCCCGGTCTGAGGCTGTGAGCAAAGCAAATCTGGCATCTGCAATAAGAGATAACAGAGGGCCACAAAAGAAATACCAAACGTAGCATAAAGGCTGTAGTTGGCTGCAAATCAGTGGGTTTGTACAGCACCTGGTATGACTGGCTCCTGGCTCCTGAGAAATAAGGAAACGAGTAACAACAGTATGTATTATTTACTGGTTACATCAGGCAGTGAGAGTAGTGAGGGGAGACTAAGTTTAAAACTGAAGGTCTACACCAAGACGTTTTGCTTGCTGATTAAAAATCATCGGTAGCAGTCTTGATTTAAATTGACCTGCCCTGTCTGAGTGCAGGGGAGTGCTTAAGAATTAAATGTGTAGCAATGATGTGATGCCTGGCTGGAGATACCAGCAAGTGGAGAGTAACGGAGCTCCAAGGCGATGTGGCGTGTCTGTACTAGAAAAAAAGCATTAAAGGGATGTATCAGCTGGGCTTGAGTGGAGTTTGTCAGGAGACTGCAAGTTGGGGTAGCCCTGTCATTTGGGAGCCCTAACATAGCCTAGACACACTGCCTGGGGAGACCACTGGGGTGATTGGGCTGGCAGGAGCCCGGGAGTGGCTCCTGCCTGCGCAGGCACAGAGCTCTGCAGGAGCCTCCCATGTGCCTCCCCCCAGATCTTGGTCCCTCTTGACTTCCCCCGGGCTGTCTGGCTGAGAAGAGGATCTTGCTTTCCCCAGAGCCATCTCGCCCTGCTGCAGATCTCCAGCTTGTGTTGTCACCAGTGTGTGCCCTGTGTGGGGGCACCTCGCCGCGCTGCTGCCCCGCAGGGAGGGCTCAGCCAGGGTGCGAGTGGGCGGCCAGGTCAGTGCTGGCTGCCTGCACAGCCAGATCCCCGCAGCCACTGCGGGCTGTGTCAGTAGCAGAGTCATTTTGCCTGCGGATGTGCTTTTTACCTTTTCATTTCTTCAGCAATTAAGCGTTCTTGTCCCTGGCTTTGTCCTTGGCAGAGGTCGGATTTGTGGGTACAAAACGTGCACTGAAGCATCCTTCCGCTCTGAAAGGGGCTCTTTGTGTGCAGGGAGGTACTTCTCCCTTTGTAGCAAATTTCCTTTTGAGAAGTGCCAAATTATCTTAGTCAACACAGTTGAAAACCCTCCCGCCTGGGGCTGAGGCAGGAGCAGAAACAAAGGGGAGCCGGGTGCAGGGAAGCTGCCCAACAAGGGGGCTTCTTCCCTTCTCACTGCACAAATAGGTCTGCTGCATTCCCATTGTCACAATCAAAGGGGTTCCTGTAAAAGGCACATGTAAGGGGAAGAGATTAGGCATAAATCACTCCACAGGGCATTGCCCGGCCCTCCCTCTGGGTTCCCAAAAATGTCCGGCTCTTGCAGACCTTCTCCTTAAAGACAGGCAGGCTGGAGGACTCATCCTGCCTCCAACCATGGTCCCTCCGAGCCCAGCGAGGTGATGGAGGAAGTGTGCTGGGAATTAATTCCTGCTTTCCTCTTGTCAGTGTCTTAGGAGTAGGGAGTGCAAACCAGGGATCTTCTGTTTTCCATAGTATTAATAAATATTCTTCCACTCAGAATAATCCTCAAAACAAGATGCCTGGACACTTCCCACAGGGAAGCCTGAGGACAGTCTGAGCTACAGTCACAACAGCAAGGTGGCCTGTGCCGTCCAGCTCCTCCAAAGCAAATGTCAGCCAGAGGCTTGGTTTTTGTATAAAATACTGGAGCTTGTAGCCAAGAAGCAGGGAAGAGATTGCAGCTGTGTTTTGGTGTGAAAACGTTTCTGTTTCAGACAGAAGCTTGCAAAAGTGCAAGGACTTTTTTTTTTTTTTTTGGTAGACCATTTTTACAGGGAACCTTCATTGGGCTGTCAGATGCTTTTACGTGGCCATCTGTAAAAGTCAGCCCGCATGGTATTGCTTCCAAGCAGTTCAGTTTCTGCACGTTCCCTGTGTGTAGAGACTCCTGGGGCTTGTCTGAGAAGCTGTTATGAGATATACTTCATCTCAGTACTTACGAGATGAAGACACCAAAAAGATGGTGACCTACCTGCCTCTGAGTCCCAGGTGGCTCTTGGCATGAAGGGCACCAATGCCTCCTGGGCTGCAGGTTGATTTAGTCTCCAGGGGAAGGATACAGCTTCAAAGGGAACAAAATGCAGTAAACTGCTGCCTTCTGCTGGTCCCCGGCGCCGCTGGATGGGTGTGAGGTGGGGACAGCCAGGAAGCGCCAATGCATGCAGGGAAGAGGTGACAAGGCGTGGGTTTATCTTGGATTAGGAGCTGTTGGTTGGCTCAGCTCTTCCTGGCAGCTGAGCCCCGAGGCGCTCACCAGGCGAGGGGATAGTATTTGCGGGATGGCTGGGAGGTGCTGCAGGAGGTGCCCCACCAGTGGAGGCTCGGCACCTCTTTGCCTCTCTGGGATGTCCTCTCTTGCCACCGTTTCGGTGCTCCCCCCTGCTGCCCTTCCTGCCCTCCCCTTCCCCTGCAGCCGCTCCCGCAGCAGCCAAAATCCCAGGGGAGGCCAGCTGTTCTGTGCCATGCAGCACCTCCAGCGAGACGATTACAGCTCGGCTATTGCACATCTGTGCCCACTCTTGGGACCGGTTGTGGGGTTACAGCTGAGGTCCTGCTGGGAAGTGACCGGCCAAAAGGAAGAGGAGGGGTCAACCGGGGGCTAAGATGCTGAGGAAGTGGGGCTCCCCATTTGGATGTGCCCTAGCTTTCTTCTGACTTTAAACTTGCCTCTGCAGCCCTGCAAGCCTCAGGCTCCCATCTGGTGGGGGAAAAAAAAGGTAATTGTTTTTTGGTGAGGCACTTAGAAGTAGCAGGAACTGTCCTGGAAAAGCTTATGAACAAGTGAGTTATGAACGGTACAGACTGGGGCCAGAGAGGAAGGTTTCCCTACCCCGAGACCCTTTCTCCACCCCATGCCGATGTGTGGGAGTCATTAAATCCTGCCACTGGGCTGGGGAGGGCAGCCAAGCTCGACCCCGGACTGGGGAGGTGCAGCCAAGCACCTGGGGCAGGGGCTGCTGGCTGTGAGTCACCCCAGCTTTACCCCTTCAGGAAGCCGAGCTGCAGCATCCCTGCCTGGATCCCTTCCTGTGCAGGGCATGGAGATGCTCCAAGTCCAGCTCAGGTGCCCATTTTTCTGTTGTTGAAGGGATCCCCTATGGATTTGCATCTGTTTAGTCGGCTGCCTTCCCTGCCCCGCTGCCTGCATAGGGAGAGCAGCCTGTGCACCCTGTGTGGGACAAGGGGAGCGGATGCCCCCTGTGCTCCCGCCTGCCCTGTCCCCCCCTCCCCGCTGCAACCTTTTCTAGCAGGCTGGGGGGCCAGGGGAAGGCTGGCGTTGGTCTGGTCCCTCCGGTTTCTGCACTTGCTTTGCGGGTTTTCTTCCTTTTGCAGTTTTGCCCGGGCTGCGGTGGGGAAGGAAGCAGCAGCTGGAGCAGTCGGAGGGTTACGGTGTGCAGGCTAACAACTGTGGATCATTAGCTGGAACAAGTTAATGGTTACTGAAGCACATGGGGTTTAGGGCTGGAACAAGTTAACAGCAACTGAGTCCGATGCATTAAGAGCTTACGCATATTACAGCTCAACTATGTTAACAGAAACCATGTACCCTAGCAGGAGCATTTGCCAGAGAGCACCAGAGGATATGGATGTGTGTCTGTTCACCTTTCCAGGGGACCCCTCCATGCAGTCCCTGCAGGGGCCCTGCTCCCGTACCCACTGCTGTGCTCTATCTGAGCAGCTCCCAGCTGGCCTGGCTGCAGCAGAAGTCTCAGGGGTACCTTCCTCCCCAGGTAAGGGTGCCTTGCCACTGGCTGGGCAGGCACCACCTGTCAAGGGTCGGCCCTTGGACCTGTGCACTTGGGCAGTGTATCCGGTGCGAAGACAGCCCCGGCTGCTGTGCTGCGACATGTCAGTGGTGCTAACCAGATGCGCCAGCTTCTCCACTGCAAGGCCTGTGTGGTTAATCTGTGTGGGAGGCAGGGCAGTCCCTCCTGGGGGGCAGGTAGGGAGGAGAAAGTGAGCTGTGGTGGACCTTCCTGAGAGCCTTCTTCAAGTACAACATGGGAGACCTGCATCTATTCCTGGCCTTGCCGCAGGCTACCTGAGGGACCTGGGGCAGGTCATTTTCTTTGTCTGCAAAATGGGGGTTTTACAGCATTTGTCTCAGTGTTAAAGAGGGAGAAGGTATTTATGGGAGAAGCACCCACATGTGCTTCTCCCATGCCCACTGAGGAGGGCAACAGCCAGGCATGGCGAGAGGTGAAAAGCCACCGGGCTCCTACTTATCCTCCTTGTGTCACAGGTGACCTGGGGAGTTGGCTGAGGATGACATGGGCAAGTTTCTCATCGGCGCACCCACAGGAGAGCTGGCTGCGGTGAGAGGGGCCAGGCTGTGCCAACAGGGACACGCGGTGAGGAGCACTGACAGCAGCCTGGCCAACCGCCCCGTTGTCGGTCTTCTTGCACAGTCAACTATGCTGTGTCCTTGCTCCTCGCAGTGCTGCGTGCTGCTGCTTCTCTGTGCTGTGGTGTCTTCTGCTCCAGGGCTGGCTCTGCCTCGGGGGCAACCGAGTCACCCACCTTGGAAAGAGTTTTGAGATTACAGTTGTCGCAATTTTGAGACATGAAAATAAACGTGAGACATGAAAATAAATGAGACACGAAGAAGCCTTTGATGCTGCCTCCTGCAGCTCCCTACTGAAGACAGTTGGGATGAAGCTAATTAGAAAAGGGAGTGATTCCATATGATCTAAAGTATTTTGATAACTGTGAAAATTATAATCATGAGGGCATAATAATTATCTTCACAGCCCACAGTTTGCTGCCGGCTCCTGCTGGTCTGTCATAAACAGGATCTGCCCATGCAACTGTGATACTGAGTGTCTTGTCTGTTCCACGAGCACTTGCAGAGCTCTCCCAAAACCTAAAGGGAGATGCTTGTGTCTTTATTTAAACAAAACAAAACAAAACCAGCACTCAAGTGCGAGTTGCTCCAGGTGGACCAGTGAGTAGAGCAATTGGGAGATCATGGTCCTGCTCTTTACTTGTGCCATAGCCCCTTTGCAGGCAAGAGTGTAACCCTGGGCAGAAGAAGAGGGAGGCAGCTGGAGGTGTCCACTGCCTTAAATTACCTCTGGCAGATCTTCCAGAGCTTACCTGTCAAAACCCTGAGTGATGGCTCCTGCTAAACCACCTGCCTATAAGTCTATAAGTGTTGTGTCTGATCATTGGGATTGTGGCTCCGGAGGGCTTACAGACAGTAACAGGGACTGGGTGGCATCTTTGCCTTCCCCATTTTCTCGTAGGTACCCACCCAGCTCTTGACACCACTAGAAGCACACTGTGCTTTGGCACAGTTCTGGGAAATCCGTTAAGCAGGTGATGGGTAGCAGAGGTCACTTGCCAGATGTGCATCCAGTGGACTTTCCATCTGGCTGAAAGACTGTGCCGGTGGATGGATTATGTGCCCATGGATGGGTTATGAGCCGGGAGGATCAAACTACAGCCCTTGGGAGGCTAAGGCGGTCTCAGCCGGCTAGGCTAAAAAAGCCCTTTCTTCGAGCAGTGTCTGTGGTGGGGTCATCAAGGAGAGAGCATGCCCAGCACTATGGGAGGGAGGCAGCGTGGCATGCTGCATTTGTTCTTGTTGATTACTCTGCTGTTCAACCTTCCTTTATTTTGAAGCGGCTTAACAGTGTTACTTGTTAGCATTGGAAAAACCTCCCCTTTCTCCCACTCCCACCAGCAAAAACTGTCCTGAGCCTTTCTGCAAACTACAGCCCCAGAGCTGCTCCCAGACAGGCTGGGCTTCCTTCTGAAGCCACCAACCAGCGTCTCTCTGCTTCCATAGCTTTATAATAAATCCTTGCTCTGGAGTTGTTCCCTGCCCAGTTTCAGTCCAAAGATAATTTTTTTTTTGAAAGCTTTCTCCAGATCTTTGCAGCTCGTTTAGGTGAATATGGAAGGAAAAGTTTTATGGTAAAAAAAAAAAAAAAAAAAAAAAAAAAAAAATTATGATTTCTATTTTGT
>NW_008824356.1:6597632-6600511 GCF_000699105.1 Pygoscelis adeliae | reverse complement strand
AAAAAAAAAAAAAAAAAAAAAAAGAAAAAGAAAAAAAAATTCTGATTTCTATTTTGTACTTGGCTAACTCATAAGTGGGCAAGTTTGCAACAAACTGCAGGACAGATTTTAAAATAATGTTGGAGAGAGCTTGGGAGAAAGAGTAGAAAGACGCTTGTGTAGACTCAGCTCTATTCAGGAAAAGATCAATAGTTCTTCTGGTGCGTTCTTGTTTCAGTACAGCGTGGTAAAACTGTTCAAAGGAAACCTAACACAAGCTATAATGATTAAGCGACAAAAACCCCCATTCCTTATAATTATAGCCCAGTGCGATACCAGCCTTTAGCAAATACATCATTTTCTTCACTGCAGTGTTAACAAGCCCAAAGCACAGCCTGAACATTGCCTCTGATCTGACTCCCGTGTGCACAAGTTTCTTTGGTTCAAGCTGAACGAGTTTATGCGCTCACTAATTGGCTCAGGATAGGTGTGGGTGGAAGCTGCATCCTCTGAGCTTGTCCTATGCCAGGGACTTGCTTGCTCCACGCCGCTGATGCTCAGGCTCCAGCAGTGCTTCGCTCCCCAGGGAGTTCTTTCAAGTGTACTTGGCTTGGGTTTAACCCTGTGACGAAGAGCAGCTCTGCTCAGCAACGTATGTAGTTGCAAAGAGCGCTGCCGGCGAGTTCACTGGCAACTTGCAATGCCTGTGGATATGCTGGGGAACACGCTGGAGGGACAAGGACCTGTGGTCATGGTGGCAGCATAGTGGTGTCCCTGCTTGCCCAAGGGCAGTGCAGCACAGGGCCTAGTCTGTTGATGTTTTCAGGTTTTAAACTGCTGTAGGATCTGAGATGTTACGTCTCTAATAATTTTTATGTAAGAGCTGCAGCACGTGAACATCGGTCATTTGCCTTCTTAACCCAGGTTTAGTTCAGAGTCTTAGAGAAGTTTATAGCAAAATCGCAGGTTTTCTTCCCTAGCACAGATGGGGTACATATGTGTTGAGCCCGGTGACATGGGTTTGACTGTCTCCACAACAGATACTGCTACTTTCCTTGTTAACTTGTTCCTGTGGTTAATCACCTACAGTGTTAAAAGCATGATCCTTATTCCTCAGTTGCATTTGTCTGGCTTTGACTTGGACATGTTGGTTCCTATTATGTGTTTCTGTTCTGGATTAGAGAATCTCTGGTGCCTGATGGATTATTGCCTTAAAGAACTGGGAAATCAAGTCATTGCCTTCTCTTTTTAGCACGACAAACAAATTGAATTGTACAAGTCTTTCACTGGAAAAGTCTTTCCATCCCTTGAAATGGTTTTGTGGCTGCTCTCTTCGCCATCTTCAGATTTCCGAGCAATTTTAATAGAGATGTATGGATTATAAATGGGAAAATATCAGCCTTTGGTCTCTAGAGAAATGATGTGTGGCCTTTCCCCGTACCTTTTCCATACAGCCTGTCGCCCACGTTATGTACAAACTAGGCATGACACTGGGGTGAATTGCTAATGAGTTCCTTCCACTTCCTAACAGCCTTGGGGCTGAGCTTGTGCCCCAAGGTGTTTAGGTGGTCAGTCCTACACGCGGGGGAGCCTGAACTATGTGGGAAGGGCTCCTGGGCTGGTAGGGAGGTGGGTGTGATCCTGTTTATAGCCTTCAGTCTAAACACGGTTTTCACAAACGGAAAGTGCATGCTCTTTCCCGAGTGCTGCCCCAGAGTTTCTCTCGGGTTCCTGCCCTGCAAACCCTTATTCCCAGCCAGGCAGGATATCCCAAGTGAATGAAGGATGAGCTGCGGCAATTTCCCCTTCAGCTTTTTCCTTTGCTTGGTGCTGGCTGGTCACAGGAGAAGGCTGAAGCTCGGCTGCAAGATATTGATGGCTTTCTGGCACTGCGCTCTCTGCTTCTGCGGTGTGGTGGCAGAAGGAGAAGGGAGCTGCTGATGACCAGCTCTGCGATGGTTTCCAGCCTTTCTCCTGCACTCCATGGAGAGTGGGGGGAGTGGAGTTTTCACTCTGGACAGGCCAGCTCTTCCCATAGCTGATGCACTGCAGTGGCTTAGCTCCAGGCTTGACGGCTTTATCCAGCTGTTCCCTAGGCAAGGCAGAGGAGAGGGTGGATGTCGCATGGCAGGAGTGCAACCCTAGAGGGCAGCTGCCTGCGTGGCTGGCAGGAGCCCCTTGGTGACACAGAGAATGCCCGGTCAGGATTGTGGTGCCATGGATGCTCTCACCCGGAGGGAGCACTGGGCCTCATAGGACCTCGCTAAAATCCATGGCTTGATTGGCTGGGGCAGGGCACTGAGCAGGACCTTGCTCAGGAGGGACACCTTCTGATGCAGGGACAAATTTTAACCCAGTGAAGCCTTGGAGTGATGCAGACGTTAGCAGGAGGGAAGGGCAGTGACCATCTCTGAACTACTCTGGGCCATCCAGGGTGGACACCCCCGGGGTCTTTGTGCCTCTGGAGGATTTGGGAGCCAAGGGAGCTCTGTTCACTCTGCAACACTCTAGCAGCTAGTTCCCCTGGGGCAGTTTTACATTTTCCCTGTGGGAACAGTACTCTGAATTTCTTGAGCTTGTTTGGGCGTAAAATCTGAATTAGGCACTGAGTGTAAGTTTGGAGACTTGGAGTCTGTTCCTGGCTCGCTCGCTCTGATGTCCTTGGGTGAGCTCAGATCTTGTTGCTAGAGGAGACCTCACTTTCCATGTGTATTAAATTTGGGTTGTCTGTGAAATGAGCTTACCCAGCCCTGATAAGCTCATTGCAAATTAGGCAGGAGCGCCAGCCTCACAGAGCTGTTGGCAGGCCCTTGTGCAGGGGTTGCGTTGGGCACGTGCAGCTGGCAGCAAACCCAGCACTGGCGGGTGGTGTCATGCAGCCAGGACCGGGACACGGCCAG
>NW_008824356.1:6595655-6596277 GCF_000699105.1 Pygoscelis adeliae | reverse complement strand
GGCAGAAACCCCAGCACGGGCGGGTGGTGTCATGCAGCCAGGACCGGGACACGGCCAGGTTTGCCTGCTTGGCAAATGCTCTTGCCGGGCAGCACAGGCTCCATCCTCCCCGCAGCCCTCTCTCCTCCGGGCCCATGTGGAGAAGTCTGTCACTGGCCCTTCCCCGCGTCCAGCCCGCTCTGGGCAGCAGCCAAGGGACCAGCAGCTCCCTGCTGCTCTTTTCCCTCCCCCTGGGACGGGGGGGTTGCGGGCTTTGATGTGCGGGCACAGGGCTGGGGACAGGCTGTGTGCACTCATGAGAGCCTGG
Source organism: Pygoscelis adeliae (assembly GCF_000699105.1). NCBI lineage: Eukaryota > Metazoa > Chordata > Aves > Sphenisciformes > Spheniscidae > Pygoscelis > Pygoscelis adeliae. Next base: position 6,595,970 of record NW_008824356.1, on the reverse strand, counting down.
CCAGGCTCCAGCTGCCTTTGAAGTGCTCCAGTGATCAGGATGAAAGGGAGGGGAGTCCTTCCCCAAACCATCTGGCTCTAATTGCAGGTAGAAATGCCTCTCTGCGTCCCCCCATGGGGAGGGGGCACGCCGCTCTCTTCATTAATCCCGCGGCTCTCGGCTGGGCTGGCGCGAAGGGCGAGAGCTTGGGAACAAAAGGGGGTTTCAGCTGGGCAGCCAGAAATAGGCAGCCGCTGGCAGAGATGCTGGGGGTTCGGGCACCTCTGCTCCCAGCCTCGAGCTGCGGGGCCCCGCAGACCTTCCCAGGGACAGCCC
>NW_008824356.1:6594672-6595414 GCF_000699105.1 Pygoscelis adeliae | reverse complement strand
GGGGCGGGTTTGGCCATGAAGCGCCACGTGCCACCACAGCAGCAGCAGTGGTTAGAGCCACTGGCAGCGCTGGCAAGTAAGTTTTGTTGTCGTATTTGGCTGGGCATCTTCCCTTTCCCAAGGAGATAAAGGTAGCTGGGTTATATCTACCAGCAGTTTCTTTCCCTCCTTGTTGTAGCCTTTGGGCAGCATCTGAAATTTCAATTAAACCTGCGTTGCTTAAAGTTGTCTGCCCTAATACTGACACCACAGAACAATTTATTTAGGTGAGGTTTTCCCCCTTGTCATAAAGCCCTTGTTATAAACTTTTAATCTAAATATATAAAATTATTAAACATGAGCTCTGGTAACTCTGTGACCAGAAGCAGCCCTTGCCATTACCCATCTCCAGGGACCAAGCAATGGCCAAAAAGGGAGAGCGAGAAGCGGAAAGCCAGGCAAGATGGGCAATGGGACGGCAGAAGGGTGCAGAGAGGGTGGTCACAGCGATGGGAAGCACCAGCTTGAGCAGACCTGTAGGTTGTTCAGGTGCAGTGGGGCCGAGTCCTGGTACAGCACAGGCCAGTGGATATTAACTTGATTAATTAACATGTTAATTGCTGCCCTGATGCTGCAATAAGATGGAGTGGAGGAACTGTTTGGTGCAGGAGACCAGGCACCCCTTTGCTGGGCAGCGGTTTGCTCCCTGCACAACCACCCTCGGGAGATGTCCTCACCACCTCTTCCCTCTCCAGGTCTCTGC
>NW_008824356.1:6593375-6594592 GCF_000699105.1 Pygoscelis adeliae | reverse complement strand
TGGGCAAGGCGCGGGGGCTGAGGCAGAGCGGGCAGGCTGGCCCGCGGCGGCACAGGCGCCGCGGGATGGCTCAGCAGGCTGCCAGGAGCCTGGCGGTGCCCCAGCCCAGCAGCGCTGGCCGGGAGGAGAGCCTGCCCTTCGTGCTGGACCTGCAGAGCTTGCCAGGGCTGGCCAACGTGGACCTGAGCGCCCAGAACCCCAACATCCAGGTGGGGAGCTGGTCTGGGCGGGCCGCGGGGGGATACAAGCGAGCGCTGCATGTGCTCACCAGCCTCATTTGGTTCCCTAAGAGGAAAGATCTCGTGAGCAGGGTCCGTGTGGGCGCTGCCATCTGTCTTCTTGGTAACTATCAGATGCAAATAGCTGGCACAGACAAGCTCCTTGCCAGAGGAATTTGCTCATGGCCTTTTCCCCCCAGCCTCTCTCCGTAGAGCAGGAGCAAATGCTCCTACAGGGGTGAACTCTCAGTTTCTAAGGGTGGTGTTGGTCCCTGTGGGTGACCACCAGCCCCCCTGCGCCTCCCGCTCTGCCCCTGCTCAGTCCCTCTGGATGAGGCAAGACCTCTTGTGCTCACTGCGTGGTCCTGTAGCCCAAAGCATCTCTGGCCTCTTGGGCTGGGAACCAGTGCATGGGCTAGTAGGTCTGTCCCAGGGCTGTGTCTCGGCTCACAGCCCTGCCTCATATCTGGCCTCCAGGTGACCATCGAAGTGGTGGATGATCCTCAGGCCGAGATGGAGATGGACTTGTTGAAGGAGACAAGCAATGACTGGTCCCTGACATCCTCTGAGTGGTTGTCCCACAAGGACCTCTTCTGGCCCCTCTTCTGGGAATACACCGACCCCTCTGAGGAGGAGGAGGAGGAGGAGGAGGAGGAGGAAGAGGATGACAACCTGGATGTGGGGGACAGGGAGGAGGAAGAGGAAGAGGAGGAGGAAGATTACACAGCAGAGTATGAGGAGGAGGAGTCCATGCTTAGTGGAGTGGGAGGTGACTGGGACCAGCGGTGGCCTGGGCAGAAGAACTGGATCTTTAAGGAAAAATATAATTATGGTGAGTCCTCTTGGGCGTGCGCAGCTGCCCTGCAGATCGGCACTGCCCTCCCCTGCCCTGCCTGACCCTCAGCCCTGTCTTGCTGCAGGGGGGGCAGCCCTGCACCGGGGATCACAGCACGCTGGTGGTCAGCTCCTACTTAAAAAACAAGCAAGCATGCTGAGGAG
>NW_008824356.1:6591274-6593266 GCF_000699105.1 Pygoscelis adeliae | reverse complement strand
TTGCATGTAATCAGACTGGAGCGTGGACTCTGGTGAAGGCATGCTCAGATGAGAAATACGGTGTAAATGTTTAATGGCAAGTGCTGCTGCCATCGACTCAGGTCCCTGCGGTGACACCAGTGCCAGAAGCCTTTGCCACAGACCTGGGCACCCCCCAGGAGAGGAGCTGCAGAGGGCTAGATGGCAGGTGCCAGTGGGCAAACAGACCAGTGCACCACAGCAGCTCCCTCCTGCAGCTTCCCGGCCACGAGCCCAAAACCAGTCAACCTTTGCTAACATATGATGCTTCAGCATCATGGCCAGTGCATCGGGCAGGTTCGGTGAGGATGGGGATGGGCAGCGATGCCTGTCTGGGTCAGTACAACCATGAGCACAGCTGTGAGAGCAAGAGAGCCTTTGCTCGGGGGCTGCTTCCCTGGGGTTGTCAGCAAGGACAGGGTTGGGCCTTGGCATCACGTGGCCAGGCACTTCTGTGTGCCCTGGGCAGCACTGGCCCTGCATCCCTGTAAAGGACATCCCAGGGACATGGCAGAGCTGAGGGAGGTCCCAGGTGGCTGCTGGCTCCCCTCCTGCTGAGGCTTTGCTGAGGTCCACCACTCTCTGCCTCTCCCCTGCTGTGCACAGACTATGAAGATGAGGAGGAGTGGAGCCCGTGGTCCCCTTGCAGCATCACCTGTGGCAGCGGCAACCAGAAGAGGACCCGGTCCTGTGGCTACGCCTGCACAGCGACAGAGTCAAGGACCTGCGACCTGCCACGCTGCCCTGGTGAGCCCTCGGCCGTACCAGTGCTTGGGCACTGTCTGACCCCGATGTGGGCGGGCCCCCCACCGCTGCAGGCTGGGCATTGCTCATGCTTCAAAAACTAGTTACGTTTAATGCGATCTGGGCTAATGACCGTGGGGGGTTGTTTCACAAAGAAGCTCTGATGGGGCTTCATGGCTCCCCAGGCAGTTATGTGGTGCCCAAGGGTGGTAGAGCTGGCGTCCAGCTCAGTGTGCGACCCCTTGCACCTCTCTCACACAGGGAGCTTGAAATCCTTTCCTGAGGCATACTGAGAGCCGGCTCCATCCACTGGGATGTGCATAACCCACAGCCTTGGGCGGGTCTGTCCTGCGTGTCTTGCTGCTGGCCCTTCCTTCCAGGCACAGAGCTGTGTTGCCAAAGCAGTGGCAGGAGACGGGGTGGAGGAAAAAAAACCACCACTCCTCCTGGTGTTCAACCTGGCTCTTTGGTTTGTTTTATGTTTTCCCTTCTCAAGGAGCAGAGGGGGAAATGGTCTTCCCCACAGAGGAGATGCCTTTCAAAAGCGACAACACCACAGAGCTGTTCAACTCAGGTCAGCCTCTGCGTCTGCCTTGCACTGGGGGCTTCGGTGCCAGACCCCACGGGGGGTGTAGCTGGCTGGTGGGGAGGGCTCTGCCAAGGGCTCCCGCATCTGGTGTCCAGACCTAAGTCACCCAAACCATTGCCACTTGCAGGCTTTGGCAGTCAGGCTGGGAAGTTCTGCCCACAGCCCTGGTACAACATGGTCCTGCTTTACGGTGCAGGGGCTGAGGCCAGCCTGCCGCGTGCCCTCTCCCATGGGGGGAAGCTGCCAGCCCAGCCGCTGTAGCGATGGGTGCCCTGGGCAGAGCCCCTGTGAGGGCCAGCTCTGCCTCAGCACGAAACCCCTTCCCTCTGTCACTGCCTTGGGGATGGAGCCTGGCTCCAGCTTGTCCCAGGAGCCTGGCTGCTCCTGCCTGGCAGTTGCAGGCTCCACTGGTGGTGCTGGCGAGTCTGCGGGCAAATGGCAGCTGGGTAAAGCGGGGTGCGAGCTGTGCGTGCCCTCACCCTTTCGGTGCCCTCCCCCCCAGAGGTGGACAGCTGTGAGAAGTGGCTGAACTGCAAGAGCGACTTCCTCACCAAGTACCTGAGCAAGGTGCTGACGGACCTGCCCAGCTGCCCCTGCTCCTACCCGCTGGAGGCCGTCTACAGTGCCGTCAACCTGCGGGA
>NW_008824356.1:6585388-6590965 GCF_000699105.1 Pygoscelis adeliae | reverse complement strand
GGGCGACGGTGTGCTGACAACCCCGCCGAGGAGGAGTACCTCTCCCAGCTGCAGGAGGCTAAGGAGTACTAGCCACAGCCACGCTCAGAGGAGCCATGGCCACCACCGGCTCCCACTCTGGCCCAGCCTGGCGAAGCCCTGGCCCTGCTCATGGGCTCCTCACTGGCGCCGGGCAGAGCGGGGAGGATGCGCTGTCCATCTTGTCCGCTCAGAGGGGTGCCTCGGCCCCCCTCGGATTTCCGAGGGCACTGGAGGTTATCGCGGTGTGATCCCTGCTGTGCCACCCGGGGTGGTCCTGTACCGCAGGGTGCCTGGGCTGGCACGCAGGGAGCTGCAGGGGATGGGAGGCGTAAAGGGAATGGGGGGCTGCTCCCATCTGCTTTTATTTTCTACGACCTTTCAATGCAACCTGAAAGCTGAGCGTCTGCTGGGTGAAATGGCCTCAGCTCCTACTGGCTTCACGGCGCATCTGAGGAGCTGTCTTGCTGCAGGCAGAGCTGCCTGCTCTTGCCTGTACACCTGCCCTGGCACACACTGGTCTACTTCTGAAACTGGGGGTGGGTCCTCCTGGGGAGGGGCAGGGCTGTCCCAGCCATGCGTACAGAGCGGGACCTCCCCTCTCCTCAGGTTTTTTCATGCGCAGTTGGAAAGGAGCAGGGAGAAGCTTAGCAAGGTTTCATGGGTCTGGGGGTTGTGTGGGGCAGGAGGAGACTGGCCACCTGGGCTCCCTTGGCAAGACTGCCTTGCCACCACGGTTTTGGCTGCGAAAGGGAACACTGGGTGCCAAAGCCAGACATGGCTGGACCTCAGAGGAGGTCAGCATGGGGGGACACCACCTGTATGCATTTCAGCCCCTCTGCCTCAGTGCTTGGGGGAGCAGGGTGGCAGCACCCATGCAAGTCCCACCACCAGCCTGCCTCCACACCTGGACTCCCTGGCAAACCCCCAGCGGGTTTCAGTGCTCAGGAGCACCCGTGACACAGCCCAGCAGAAAGTCCTGCATTTCCCACTCACAGACCTGCCGAGGGCAGGAGGCAGCTCAGCCACCGCTCGTGCCATTGCCGGAGAGGAGCAAAAAGCACCAAGCCAAGCTCTCCATGGGGATGGGAAAAACTCAGGCGCCACTGGGAGTACCCAGCGTTGCCCCTCTCTGGTCTGCTGCTGGCCTGGGGCCCTGCTCCATGCTGTGTCTGCGCAGATCTCCAGCGAGAGGCAGCCCAGAGAAAGCAAGTTGTGGGCGCACCCTGTGCTCCTCAGGCTCGCTGCCTGGCCAGACAAGCAAGTGTGGCTCCAAAGGAGGAAGACACGCGTGCTAATAATGTCAATACCTGGTGTCTGCAGATCATGGATCATGATGCTCTCTGTTGGCGCTTTGGTCTTGCTTGGGTTTTATTCAGCTTTTCACAGGATCATGGCGGTTTCTCCCAGCATATTTTGGGAGCTCCCAAGTTTCCCGCAGACAAACTAGGCTGAGCACCTTTATCCCTGGACATTCAGTTGCTGAACCTGGCAGAAACCGTTCATAGCTTTTATTTAGCAAATTTTATGCATCAGAGGAAATAAAAGAGCAAGTCAAGCACATGTAAAGAAGAATGGAGTAATTTCTAGACTAGAGGTTTCACCCAAGGCTATTGGCTACTCCATGTTTTTCTGCAGGCCACTGTTGGACCAAAAAACATCTGTCTGGGTGCAGAGGTCCTTGGTTGACTGTCCTGTGCTAGGTCTGTCCTTCTTGCAGGAGCTTTCTCCAGGGCCAGTGAATATCCACGGACTGATAGCTCTTTGGAGAGTCTTTCTGGGAGCGTCTTATATACGTTGAGTGTATGTTGATCCTATTGCCTTGGTTACTGATAGAATATTGCGTCCTTGGTCATCAGTACCTAAGACTTCATTGCTGGTAAAACAAAACTATTAATCAGGTTATCACTGAATTATTCTTATTTAACTATTATTCCACACTCGTATCCCCAGACTCCAGTTATGGGTGCTATCAAAACATAGGCAGACACCATCTGTTTCCCAACACGCGTGCAGTCTGAGATGACCAGTGTTATGTAAAGGGTGAGAAGGAAGACGCAACCAAATAAGCATGGATGGAGACCCAGACCCTGGTAAATTTTTATGACTATTACATGTTCCCTAGCCCAAATGGTCATTTGCTCACTAGTTTCTGGTAAAGAGGCAGGTCATAAAGAAGTGGTCAAGAGGGGGTGGCAGTGATCTGGTGGCTTGGTTCTGGGAGCCTGGGATGCGTGTGGGGACGCCTCAGCAGCAGACATGGAGGCGTTTGTAGACATATTGAGTGGCCGAGGCCATGGAAGGATGAGCTTGTTATCTTCTGTCATTCGGCAGAGCATCTTCATATTTTGTCTTCCGTATCGTATGTCATCATAACATCAGCAAACTCTCAGAGGGGCTTTATTTACCATCAGTGCACAGACTTCTTTAAAACAACCTCCCATTAAATGTGCCTAGTGTCCAGTATTGGACCCACGCATGGAAGCAGGACCTCTACAAACAGCCTTTCTTGAAGGAGACTTTCAATAGCTCAGCCAATTTGTTAGACTGGCTGCTTTCTGAGGAAGTGCTCTTATAATAAGGACTGTTACCCAGGATTTGCACCCTCCTCCTCTTTATACTGGGTATGTCAACCAGTCTGACCCCCAAAAAAGAAACTATAATTTCTGTAATAAATGGAGTTCCCATCCAAAGGCAAATAGAAAAATTTCTTGCATTGAGCCCTCCCCCTAAAAGCTGGTTGAAAGCCGAGTGGCTGTTCTGCCTCGCTGCCTCTATGGTTTGGATGATACAGGCATGAACCAGAGCATGAGAAACAGGAAGCAGTGTTGTTCCTCACGCAAGCACCTTACACACTGGCAGGCTTTGCGGGGTACCATGAGAAAAGTAGACATTAAGCAGGCGTTTATTTTTATATCCCATCAAAGATTCTGTCCAGCCCACTGCTATTTAAGTGATGAATCTCTAAGCTTCCACTCCTTAAGTTTATTGTGTTTTTTATATATAATATATATAAAATGTCTTCTATTCCTACAAAATTTCATAGAGAAGAATTCTTTATTCTGATGCTGCAATAAAGCACTTTATATATATATGCGTTGCTGATGTTATTCAGTTGGGACTGAAGCATATGTTGCTATTTGTTTTGGTTGAGAAGGATGACACTACATTGAATGCTGTGTGCCTTGGGGCCCCAGCCCCAGCTGTACTGCGAAGACCCTGGTGGCTTTCCTTCCTTCCCTTAGCATTTGCATTTGATGGTGTCTGGCTGCAAGAATTGCAGCTAACAGAGACTATCCGGAGCCCACCGCCACAGCCATGGGATATGTGAAGTTCTGCTCACAGGGAAGGAAGCCTCCTACAAGACGACCATCAGGATCAGTGCTGAGAAGCAAATGCATTGCCTGTGCCTCAGCCCTGGCCCCAGGTTTTATTCCATGCTCAGCCTGGCCAGAGCTGGGGGCAGGCTGACCTTACACCAGCACACTGCTTTAAGCAGGCATTGAGCATGGGAGCGGGTGAAAAAAACCCCCAGCATCATCCCAGCTGGAAAACTGGTTTGGCAAACCACCTCCAGAGCCAACAGCTAATGATAGCAGGGGGGATTTGCAAAGCTTTCCAGGGATCACAACTTTTCGTTGCCGTTAATTTGCTGCATAAATTGTGATCACTTCCAAGCTCTTACTATTTCCAGCTGTTTTCCCTCCTCTCTTGCTCCTTTTGCTTTGTGCTGGCTGCACATCTGTCAAGGGTTACCTGCTACTCCAGCACAGGGCTCTGCTTCGCAGCTGGCTCATGCTGTTGCTGGCCCCTGCCTGGGGGGAGCAGACAACTCCTGTCTGTGAAGGATGGTCTGAGCTTCCCTCTGGTGTTCTGCAACATCAGAAACCTTCTTGCATGGAACCCAAGCCAGGGGGAGCAGGCTGAAGTTTGCTCTGCAGGAAAAGCAGCACAGAGTTTTTTTGGAGGGCAGTCAGCAGTTACTACTGTGTATATAACATGCCTAACATGCCTTTATCCTCTGCAACAAGGTCCTTGCTGTGCTGGATGCTGAGCCCTGCTCCGAAACTCCTGGGCTATAGAAATCCCACAGCCAGAGGATGGAAGCAGGAAGAATTGCTGCCCTAATTCTGCAGGTGCTCAAGACCTGGAGATGTCACCTGAAATCATGGGGAGTCTGTGGCAGAGTCTCAAGTTGCACCTTTGCCCACCGCTTTCAACACAAGACTTCTTGACCAGTTGAGTTGTCTTACTTTGCCAGCCTGGTCTGGAGCTTCTTGTGGCTCAGCTTTGCCAGTTCCCTGGCATCTGACTTGCAGCTGAGTTAGTCTGTACACAGCGGGACCCGTGCCCAGATTTTGCTAGGCACAACGGTCAGCATGTGCTTGTCTCTGCTGACCACCACTCTTGGCCCCAGACAAATCAGGAGCAAGCTGTGCAAAGACCTTTTGACTGTGAATGACACCTTGAGGGCACGGGTGCATGGTCAGCTGCCTGGGGGACAAGGCAGGGTGAGTGCAGCCCATGTCTCAGGGATGAATGCAAGATTTCATAGAAACATGTTTACAGCAACAGAGATGCCATTAGCTGTCTGCTTTTTTTCAGGGCTCCTGCTCCAAGAATCTGCTTCTTGGAAAGCACACAAAAAGCCCAGCTGGGCCCAGAAGGAGCTGCTTTGGGAGGAGAAGACAGAGGATGATAATGCCAGGAGAGTTTGGCCAAAGCCTCTGAGGCAGACCTGAACTGCAAGGCCTGGCCTTAGCTTAGGAAAGAGCAAAGTGTGGTTGTGATGGTCTGTGGACCTTGAGTTAAAACTGAAGCTCTGGAGAGAAGAAAAAAAAAAAAAGACCTTGCAGGCACCCCTGTTCCTGATCTGTAGAGGGACCCACCCCACTGTGTGGCCACATCAGCCCTCCCAGCTGGGTGTGCTGGTGGCACAGCGTGGCACACAGCCACCAACTTCTCTGGAGAAGAGTTAAAAAAAAAAAAAAAATCACACTAGCAGCGGTTTTTCGGCAGTAGCCCTGCTGACCGCAGCGTGGACAGTGGGCAAACAGGAGCTTGTGGCAAGACCTGGTCTCCTGGGCTTTGCCTTTGTCCTGAGTGTGGAGAATCACCCCTGGCTGGTGACCAGCACCCAGCAGAGCCCGTCCTCTCCTCCGCTTTCACTGACACCATGCGGAGGGATGCTGAAATCACACTGGGGTAGCCCTGCCCAATATGTCCACGGGACGGGATCCCCTTTACTCCTTCCATCTCCACAGAGGATGGACCCACATGTTTGCAGTCGGGAAAGGAATGTCTCACCCTCCTTCCCTGCCATGCAGTGGCCAGCTGCTCCTCGGAAATGCCTGAGAGGAGCCCAGCTGGCGAGGCCTGGCCCCTGCTTTGTTGCAGGTCCTTGCAAGCATGTCAGCTATTCTTCTCTCACTGCACGGGCGCCCAGCAGCAGGGATCACAGCCCCGCGCAGCTTGACCGTCATGCATGGGCCAGGGGCCACAGCAGAGCCCGTCCGCCAGCCAGCATCCCCCGCCACACCAGCCCCTGCCAGCCCCAGC
>NW_008824356.1:6579837-6585331 GCF_000699105.1 Pygoscelis adeliae | reverse complement strand
GTGCGTCCCCGTCCCCCCCTGGCCCGTCTCCCCCCCCCCGGCATCACAGCCTTCGCACACAGGGATGTACCACAGAAAATGGATTTAGACAGGGTCTCGAGAAACTACATAGGTCCACCATGGGGACGTGGGCAAATCATTCCTCAACAATGGATCCCACTCTCACCTGGGCTTCAAGCTCTCCAGTGATGGAGATGCCACAGTAACCCTCAGCTTTACTGTTCTTGCAGGGAGAAATATTTTCCTAGCAGCCAATCTAAATCCTTCCTGCTTTAAGCCCACTGTATCTTCTCTGCAGCAGTCACAGAGAGCATATTATTGCCTTATTTGCTCCTACCTCTCATGTATTTCAGAATTTTATCATTGCGCTCCCCATTTCCCTCCTTCTCCGCCATCTTCTCTTCTCTAGACTAAACAAATACAATTCTTTCAGGCTTTCCTTAGAAGCTGTAGTTGTAGACCTCCGGTCAGTCTCGTTGCCCACCACTGGGCTTGCTCCAAGTAATTCACATCTTTCTTGAAACATGGAGCCCAAAACTGAAGCCACGAGGTCTTATCTGGGGCTTTCTTAATGCTATACAGAAAGATTTCTTCACAAGACCTACAAACCCCAGCCTGCCCAGGCGGCTTTTGTTCTCTTCCATGTTGTTACAAATTTATGTTCATTTGAAAATTCACCATAACCTACCCAGCTTAAACGTCTTTTACAGATGTGCTGCCAAGCCTGTTGCTTCCTCTCTTGTACATGTTACTGGTGGTTTCTGCCTCAGTGTAAAACTTTGCAATTCAGTGAGGTCAAATATACATTTTTTTTTTCCTCCTGGATCACTTTTCCACTTGGTCAAGATAATTTTCAAGCCTAAACTTGTCTTCTAAGGGTTTTACAGCACCAGTGGTGATGTAAATTATTTTGGACACTTAAGTTACCAATAATATTATCTTCTGTATTGAAACGTATTGGATTCATTACAGCTCTATTAGGCCTTCCCTTACTTACTAATAAAAATATCATATAAAGTATTGCCTAAAGTCTTCATAAAGCCCAGATATTCTGCCAAAGAAAGGCATTAGGTTGACTCGCTGTGAGTTGTGCTTGATGTAGCCATGATATAGGTGTGCTGGTTGTTACTTTTTACCTGATTAGCTGGGTATTTACAGGTTACTGACTGCATTTTTCAGTATTTTTTCATGAATTGATGTTACAGACTGATCTAATTCCCTTGGCCTTCACCTCTTTTTCTTCCTCCCTCCCTGTCTCCAGCCGCATTCCTCATCGAATTCTGAAAGACTGCTCCACCTTCCCCAGTAAGTCTTCCAGGGTAAACTGCATCAGGCCCTGTCATACTGGAAACATCCAAATACTTTCACTTTGGCTTTTTTAAAAAATAATTTATTTAAGTTCTTCCCATTTTGCCATTGAAGTAGGGTTGGGATGATGTTTCAAAGCAGTTTTAATAGTTACTTAGGCTAGGGGCTTTCAATCTCTTTGATTTGTGGCCTGATTTTCCAATAGAAGTTTCACATACATAACTGATCAAAACGCACGAGAAAGGGCCAAGTGAGTCATAACATAGGTCCACCTAAACCAGCAGCCAGTCTTTGACAGCAGCCAACAGCAGGTAACTAGGAAGGAAGAGTAAAGAGGAGGACAAGCACGTGTCGCTATTTCCCTGAAATACTTTCCTTGTTGCCAGCTGCTGGTGGCCAAGAGGCTTCTTGAGCCAGATGTGATGATCGTTCTGTTTAATAGCCCTTGGTTGGTTTATTGTTCCAGAATTTTTCCACTCCTGTTCTGAAACCATGTAAACTTTTAGTGGTACCATATCACCAGCTGCAAGAAATTCCAGAATTCACTAAATGTGTTCAGAGACCCCTTTGGTTGGGACCCCATATTCTGTTGTTTGATGGTTGCTCCTTACTCATCTTCTCCATGTGCCTCGTAAGTGTGTAGCCAGTTAGCATCCACCTCTGACCTCTCATCACTGTGAAAAATTCACTGTTTACTTCTATCTCTGTTTTCTGTTTTTTCAACCTTTGTTTTCTTTAATCCACAAGACTTTCCCTCATCCTGTGTCAGTTGAGGTTCTTGAAAAGCCTTTGGGCAGGAGTATACTGGACCTTGCTTTTCTTCCTCATCTTATGTAGCCCTCCCTCCCCCAAAATAGCTGAAGGACTGCAAACTGTGTCCGGCTCTCCTGACACTTCCAAGTAAAGCAAAGGTCTGGGGTTTCTCATTAGCATCTGTATAGCTGCACCACATGTCAGCTGTAGCTGAAGGAGTGGGTCCCTGCTGAGAGCAGGCGGGTGTAGTGCAGGGACCTACACTAGCATGCAGCAACTTAAGGCTCAGATCGCCTTTGCCAAGTAAACGGCTGAAGTGGTGTAAGGCACTACCACTGCTGTGCCCCATTAGAGTTAGCATGTCCTGACACGCTCTGTGCCTCAGGCTAAGCGCTAGCTCACAGCCTGGCCTTTTAGCACAGGCTTTCCTTCACCGATGGGTAAGTCCAATAGATTGTTGTGAACAGCAGCCAAGGCATGGCTACATGGCTACACAGCCTGTTCTGCTGCTATGGGGATGGTGATTTCCAGCCCGCGGGGCAGGGAGCCAGCTGGGGCAGCACCAGCATAACTCAGGGCAGTCAGTTTTGCTGGAAGAAGAGCCCTCAAATGGCCTCCGAGCAAAGCCCTGAGCCCGTGAGCCCCATGAATGTGCGCTGCTGGCTGAGGCCAAAGCGTGTTCTATTAGAGTAGCAGCAGGATGCCCGAAGTAAACCCTGTTTGTGATGAAAGGAAGGCAATTAAAATTCCACTTCAGCTGCCTTCCTGTCCCACTTCCTAACCTTCCAGCGGCAGGTGATTAGCAGGGCCTGCCTTCTGCTGCCCTCGCTCAGCTGTGCCAGCGGCACCCCGCTGCAGGCGAGCACTGCTGCCGCAGCATGGCCAGCCGGTGGCACGGCTTGCCGAAGCACAGCAAGGACACTGTGATTCAGCTGTCAAATTTGTCTCAAGTTAACTTAGAATGAGCTCATTTTTTCAGTTTTCAAATCATTTTACTCTTCTCTTACCAAAGCTCTTGCCTTGGCTGTGAACACACGTGCTAGCCCTGCTGTTTAAGGTTTCCCATGTTTCTGTCCAGGATTTCCCAAACAGAAAACCAAACATGCACGCTGCACAGCGACATCAGTGTGCTCACATCATGTCACACTCCTGCAGCCTACCAGCTGCGTACAGTAGTTCATCTGTGCATAAGAATCCTGGCAAAATACCTGCGGCCCCTTTCCCAGCCAGACAGCTCTTTAAGGAAGACAACCCTGCAGGACACAGGGAAGCCCTACCACATCTACAGGTGCCCGGTCTTCATACCGCTTCCTTTGCAGTCACAGGTCCGCACAGGGATAAGCACACGATATAGACCTTAGCTTCATGCCGCAGTCTTGATGTCCATACACACTTTACCATGAATAATCACTTTGGAATAACGAGCGGAAAAGGCTAGAAATGTTCTCCATAGTTTAAAAGGCAGCTCTATCAATTACACTTGGGTTTTTTTAAACAGGCACTAGGGTTTTTTTCCTATCGTCTCCTCTACTGAAGGGGATGGCTACAACATGCCATTCAGATTTAAAAAAAAAAAAATAAAAAAAATCCCTGAAACAGTAATTCTCACCCAGTAACATTACTTACTTCTGGTTTACTAGAGGTGCTCTGCAGAAAACACTAGCAGAAACCAGAAGTATGCAGGAGAAGCTCATGCCTCAAAGGGAAAACCGAGCACTTCAGTCACCCTTGAGGTTAAGCAGATAGACACTTCTGACCAGAACTAGACTTCCCCCCTATCCTATAAACAAGTTTATTACTTTAGAAGACATCGCTGGGAACTAACTGTATTAGCAGGAGAGAACAAGCAAGTGGTTTGCCCTTCCTCACCAGTCGAAGCAACAGCTGAAGTGAGGTCAGCCAAAAGTACCGCACCTTGTTTATTTTACAGAAATAAATCCCACCCCCCTTGAGAGTCTACAGTTTGCTTTGGCCTGAAGCTCTTGGAGGTAGCTGACCCTGGGCCCCACAACCTGCTAGAACCGTTTTGTAGGTGGGAGTTTCCCTAGCAGCGGTTTGCCGGTTGTCTTGGGCATCGGGTGACTAAACGATCGGCATTCTTGTAGAGCAGGCTAGTGTAAGCGTAAGAAAGGATTATGTTGAAGGGCACGTGCAAGGCAGGAGAGGAATAGCTCAAACAGGAGCTTACATCTCTTCAGAAATGGGAAGAGTTTGAAACATTTACTAGCGGCAGATCAAAAGCAGAGAAAGTGAGCAGCTGCTCAAACTAAAAACTGCATCAAGCTCATGCTCTCTACTCCCCCAGAAGCGAGGAGTAAATCACATTGGGATCAGCACTCCTCATTGATCGGTTTTTCCAGACAGGTCCCTCCCTCAGCCTATCTACTGACCCTTTGAACTGAAGCCGATCTGAGGACACAAGTTCCACAGTGTTTTTTTTAAGTTAGGTTTATTTAGCAATAGAAGTATGTACATGTAAGAGAATCCCCTGCAGCACGAGACATGCACAAAGCAGTGAGGACTGAAAGTGGTGCTGCTCAATGGCCTTCCTTATCACCTGTCATCCCACTTTACTCGGCAGCAGGGCCAAGATTACAAAGGGACAGGTGAGAAATTTATCAGTCCACGTGGCAGAGTCTTCAGGCACAGCCTTCCCAGCAACCAGTATTAAAACAAGCGGGCACCATAGCCAAATGTCTGTTTAATGCCCTCGAAGTAGTAGCGCTGCCAGCCTTGCTTTGTTCTTTCCTCCTCACTGGCAAATGCCCTTGCCTTCCAAGCGCCCCTCCGTCTCGCCACCTTTGTCAGTGAAGTTCAAGGTAATTGTTGCAAAGTGCCCTAGAGGAACCAAAGCAAATCTGTCAGCAGTGTGCAGTGTAGTATATGCTGCCTCAAGGAGCTGCTCTGCTCCTCCTCTCACACAGCACCACTCAAAAGACTCCTCAGGCTCCTTCCCAAAGGATCTATTTATGACAGCTGCAGGCCTTCCTCAGAAACAGAGGGAGGAGAGGGCTCCCTCTTCATGGGGTTCGATGCAGTTGCAGCCACAGCTGAGCAAGCTGCTACTTCATCCTTCCTAATCCCTGGCTGCTGCTCTAAGCGGTGGCTGATGATTCTGACCTGATCGTGTGGGATATGAAGCTGGGATAAGGCTGGTGCAGCTCCCAGAAAACCATGTGCTCCCCGATCACGAGCCAGAGTGCAGTGTGGCAAATGGGGCTGGAATTCTTCAAACATAGGCAAGGGCTGTAATACCATAGTCCATTTTTGGACTACTTACCAGCTGGCCAAGATTTAAATCTCCATTTCATAACAAGTTGCTTCTCAGGGACCTTGAAAAGAGAGAGAAAGACTGAGGAGTAATTTTTTGCAAATCCTGCAGTCTAATAGGAAACAACTAGAATTGTGTTGATTAGAGAGCCCTTGAGAAACA
>NW_008824356.1:6574826-6579819 GCF_000699105.1 Pygoscelis adeliae | reverse complement strand
TTTAAGTGTCCTTTTCGTTCCACTCCTCTTCTAGGAACGTAGGCCATAGTACAGCCCCAAACACTGAGACAGTGTCCCTGTCCAGAAGACTTTAGTGCCAGGAGGGCTAAAGAGGAAAAGGGTCAGTTACTACCTTTAACACCTCTCCAACCCCTAATAAATAAGTAAAATTACACAGAGACAGGGTAGATGCATGACTGGAAGCCAGATTTTCTCCCCAGACTGAAGTCCCATATATTAATCCATACTATAAGGAATGCTTCAATAGCCACAGCGATTATAGGTAACTATTGGGCACCAGGTAGAACTCCACAATTAGCTAACTGAAGCATTGTTACAGAATTGATACCTCAAAAATAAAGAGGCTGCCCCTGAGCAAGATACACCTGCTCTAGTTGGTACTTACTAGGTCAACAAACTCTCCTGTGACACTGCCATCCAGTAACTGAAACTTGCCTCCTTTATCAGCCTCCAAGGTGGCTTGTGCGTGGGTGAAAGCTTGGACCATCTGAAAAGAATTCAGGAGGAGGCCTGTATTACTTGGCATTATCTGCTTACAAACTTGTTGCCCGATGCCTCCCACCCAGCTACAAAAGTTCTGGAAGAGGAGGTAAGTCAATAGTGTAAGGTCTTCATCAAGAAAAGACAAAAACCCTGCCCTGGCCAGAAAAGCAAGGTTATAGCCACTACAGCAGCATTCTGCCTGCCAAGGAAAAAGAACCCCTAGCTTTCATATTCTATGCAGTGTTCTGTAAGCCACACTTTGATTTACTCTGTTGATTCCTTAATGAATCCTAGTTCTAAGAAAAGGCCGTATTTTCTGCTTTTGCTTTTTTTTTTTTAAAAAAAGGAGGAACAAAAGACTAAGACCGTGTTTAAATAATGATACAATGCTGCTCTCTCTTCTTAAACTATATAATAGTGTGCAGGAGAGGGGAAGCTACTCCCAAAGTACACTTTGGTACCACCTAGCCTTAAAAGGAAAAAACAAAACCAAACCAAAAAGCACACAACTGTAAATCCCAAGAGATCTGGCCACATGCAGTAAGGGATACACCTACAGATAGGTGCTGGAACTGGCTTCTGGCTGGCACTAATCCTCTCTTGTCAACTGTGTGAAAAGGTGCACACGCGACCTTTAAGCAACTGTTCTGCAGACCAGCTTTCTTATTCCATTCTTACGGATTGTGAGTGCCCTACAGAATGCCTTAAAAAGCTTCTTAGGAACAACCTCCTATGTGCAAAGAACAATTCTCAGAACAAGCCTGGCATTACCTCCTGAGTAACGAATACCCGGTAGAGCTCCTCAGGAGATGTTAAGAAGGTGTCCTTCAAGCTGATCTTACACGTAGGGATCTTGACTCCTACGGATTTGGATTGCGATGTGGCAGTACTGCTGCTAGCAGCCGTCTAAACAAAACGACAATCAAAACAAACACACACGTACTTTTTTCACAAAATCTCAACAAGTGGTTCACATATCCAAGAGAAAAAACAAAGGCCTTTGGTAAAGATGTAATTAGGTACAACCATATTTGAGTTTAAAAAGCAGATTTATCGCTCTGCTTGAATTAAGAAATATCACGTGCTGCAAATCGAGACAGTCAGGCCTACACCACAGATTGCCAATTCCCGAAAATATATATCCTATAAACAGTACAGGTTGCTCCTGTAAGCCCCAGAATCTAATACTGCGTACCTTTCTTCACAGATCCAAAAGCACGTTTGCAGTTTTATTTACCTTGCGGTCTTCCGCTTTAGGAGCCACCTGAGGTGTTGTTTCCATATGTTCACCATTCACTGTGGGCAAAATCATGCCCTGGGTGAATTCTGGAAAGACAGGAATGCACCCATGAAACTAATAAAAGATGAAGTAAACCTTTTAACTGTTCTTTGAAATACACAATCAAAAAGGGCTTCCTGGTTTCTCCCCTGCTCTTGCTAGCACCCGCGACTCAAAACAACTTTAAAAAAAGTAAACAGACCTCTTTTTACAAGCAATTAATTCTTCTTGCCCTCTCTACTCTCCACTGAAGGCCGTATCAGAACCTGCCTACACTAACAGTTAGGAACTTACCTCCTCTTCCTAGCCTAGACATACCGATCACTACCTTCCACGTGTTGCTCTCAATGTAATGCCTTACACTTTTGTAGCTTTTTTTCTCTCTCGCTCTCTAATACAAATAGCAATCACATCTCAAATACTTTATCTTGCTGGTCTAGACAAACCAAACCAAGCTTTTCCACTTCTTTTCAGAGTGGCTCTGCATTTCTCATATCATTGTACCACAGAATAAAGTTGCTTCCAACTCCATCTTCGATTTATCTTTTTTGACACCAGATGCCAGGACTACACACAGAAACCCAAGGGAGGTCTCACCAGTGCCCTGTCCCGCAGCACTAGCACTTTTATAACTCCACCAGAAGCTTCAGCCTCTTTCAGCATCATGTTTGCTTCTTCTCCAGCTCTATCACTTCTGCCTTTACCAATTATAAAACAGTTTGCTCTCTCTCTTTCCTCTTCATCTGTTCAAACTGGCAAAATTCTATTATACAGCAGAATTTTATTGTATGTGTATAATCTTGTACCCCGCAATACTTAGTTCCCACCAATTCTTATTTATTCCAGCCCACAAGATCATACAGTTCTTCCTGAATAACATTCTCATCTTCCACTGAGTGACTGCATCTCCCACCCTGAACACTAAAACACCTGAAAAAACCCAAGAGTACAGAAATTGGATCCTGGAAAAACAGCAACCAGTGGTGGTTTGTACTCAGCAGAACTTGAATATCTAGCACGTGTAGTGTAATACAGGTAAATGGATATAAAAAGCAACTGTAGCATTCCCGGCCTGTACTAAAGCAAAGCCAAACTCAACCAAAGCACACTGATTTAACTCCAACTGCTGGAATCAGATTTATCCTCTAAAATAAAGTAATTTTAATCCAGATGCTGAGACAGCTCATTCAATGACACCAACAAAACCTGTAGAGCAATTTCCAGTTGTCAGTCATTCTCAAATCCAAATAACACTAGATGCCTTTACTAGTGTGGCAAAGGAGAAAAAACAACAAACTAGGGAGAAGACATCACCTTCCAAGGGAGTAAGCAAACTAAAGGCCAGACTGCGCCACATGCAGTGACTGATACTCTGTGTCACTGGGGTAGCAAACACATTTTACTGGCTTTATTTTCTCTACAGCTGCGCTTCAGTGTGTGAAGCTGAGCTTCAGCATGTGAAGGACATTCTCAGTTTTAAAACATAAATGCAAAAATGCCATTTATTGTTGGGTTATCACCAAAAACAATCTTTCTGGGCTGTGCTACAGCATCTAGAGACAGAAGTGCTTCTTGCCAAATGCTAACCATTTTCAAGAGACAGAAAAGTTACTGTTGTTGTTCTGACACCTTCCTGTTGAGATGGGGTGAGGAACTAATATTCACTCCTCTCATTACCCTTCTTTAGCATTAGCCCATATGGGTTTCCATAACACCTCCCTCTCTCAGTTACATACCTGTTTTGAGAGTGCTGATGTATGTTTTCATTGCATCTCTTATTTTTTTGGCACCCTCTTGCTTCATCAGGGTCTTCAAGTTAGTGTCAGGCTCATCTTTAGCAAGGCTGACGTGGATCTAAACAAGAAGGATGAGTGCTGATTAACAAAGCTGTACTTGCACGGTCCTTTTATTACTCAATTCAACATCACGGTTAGACTCCACCTAAACTTTAATAAAACTGCACTGCTGCTTGTGAATCTTTCACTTCATGTCTCTCAGCCTACAGGAATGTACGCATGTACGTAAATACTTTCATGTGCTATAGAGCCCTTATATCTAGAAGACAGGAATTAATTTGAGAAAGATGCAATATGATGGGGAGGGCTCTTTATCAGGGAGTATAGTGACAGGATGAGGGGTAATAGTTTTAAACTGAAGAAGGGTAGATTTAGATTCGATATAAGGAAAAAATTCTTTACTGTGAGGGTGGTGAGACGCTGGAACAGGTTGCCCAGAGAAGTTGTGGATGCCCCATCCCGGGAAGTGTTCAAGGCCAGGCTGGATGGGGCTCTGACTAACCTGGTCCAGTGGAAGCTGTCCTGCCCATGGCAGGGGGGTTGGAACTAGATGATCTTTAAGGTCCCTTCCAACCCAAACCACTCTGTGATTCTATTAACTTAAGCAGTCTCTAACACTAAAAAAGTTCTACACAAGTGTTTTAAAAAAGGTAACATGGAAGGAAATATTAATGTTGTGAGGATTCCTGTTAGAACAGCCATACAGCCAGCAGTATTAGCCTTTAGCTGTGCTTACCTCAACTTCATCGATGTCATTTTCATCTGAGAGGTTAGGAATCTCCACATAACCTTTGTATTTCACTCCTGTCTTTGAGGTGCCTGCAATTACAATTATGTTGTTCAGATCAACATTTCTTACTCCGGTTATTGTAAAGGCAAACTCGTATTGTATCACAACACAATAGTTCCCTTTATTATTATTTCCCAAATGAGGTAAGTATCCTTATCCGTAGTCTTATACTTAAATCTGGCCTTGAAACAAGAGGGGAGAACATCACTCACCGGTCCATGCCAGCTTGATAGCCCACTCATAGAAGAAGATAAGTTTCCCTTTGCGGTTGTTAATGGAGGCCTCTCCATCCAGTTTGCTCACTTCTGTCACCTCACAAGCCCCTTCCTCACTCTCCACCCTGACAGGCAGGAGGAGAGTTTTCAGCCGCTCTGTGGACCAGTTGGAGGCATCCCGCTCTGTCCTGTGAGAAAACCAGATGGTGTGAGAATCTGGGGCAGGCCACACACTGGGACTACCTGGCCTTTCCCCGGTCCTTCCCTGCCTGCCCCGCTCCAACACACACACACACACACCCCCACAGACAGCCCTTCCCCAGGGCACCCACCCAGGCATTCCCCGGGCACCCCCAACACACGCGGAGGCAGGGGCCTTCCCGGGGCAGCAGCCCGGACACCCGCGCCT
>NW_008824356.1:6552632-6573838 GCF_000699105.1 Pygoscelis adeliae | reverse complement strand
GGCCTTCACCTTCGACGACGAGGATGACGAGCTGTCACAGGTAGGGTCCGACCCCGGGTCTGCCGGGGCGCCGCGGCCCGGCGTCAGACCCCCCCCGAGCCAGCCTCCCCGTGGCCGTCTCAGCCCAGGCCTCGGCCCCGCGCTTCGCTGGGGGTCTGTGCTTCGTGGGTGGGGTGGTTTGCTTGCCTTCTGCCCTGTGTGGAAGCCACCAAGTGCTCCCGTCTCGCCCCCCATGGTAGCCAATCCGAAATCTCATTAGGACCGTGGCTCCTCGCCCGTGCACCAAAATGTATCTCCTGCTGGTTGAGCTGTCAGTGTCTGTGTAGGTGTTGGTGGCCTTTCGATTCCCAGTGGTGAGGAAGGGCTGCTGTGTCTGTTGAACGCCTACAGGCGTAAGATATGTCCTCCGGAAGAGGCATTGGAAGCTGTATTCAGAGCTCTGAGACTGTTTGAAGGTAATAGGAAACAAAGCGCACTCTGCAACACTGGTGGTCTTTATACAAGCTCTTTCTTTTGTCCATAGCTAAAGGAATCCAAACGGGCAGTGAATAGCCTTCGGGACATTGTCGATGATGATGATGACGACCTTGAGAGGGTCAGCTGGAGCGGAGAACCTGTGGGAAGTAAGTGCAGAAGTACTGCAAGTTATCCTTGAGACAGAGGCAATTTAAAATTACAGCTTAAGTCATGTCATTTAGTCAAGCTCAGTAGTACTACTTGCTATCTAATCCTGCATATCTAATCTAATTCTAGTCTCCTTAGGTCACATTGTGAGCTGCTTGATTTACCTGTGTCGATCCACTGAAAAGAGAGCGAGCAGAAGCCCAAATTACATAAAGAAGAGTGCAGACAAGTGGAGGGAATTCACTGTGTTTTTCCCGATACGTAGCCCAGCTTAGAGCAGATATTTTGGAGGTTATGGCTTAATATTCATCATACTCAGCTGGCCTGCAGGATTCTAGGTGATCATTACCTTCACACTGCTACCTGAAATGGCACCATTTAAAGTTCTCTGTGCTTTGTCCCCACAGCACTTTAAGGAGATATTCCAAGTTTTAGTGTGTGTTTATAGACTGACTCTTATGCTTGAAGTTTGAAAGGGAATTGTAAGCATTAAGCAAATGCGTTTCTAGTGATGATGGGAGCAAGCTCATGACTACACACGATGCTGTCTGCCACGCTTTGGAGTTCGTGACCCTCAGAATATGTGGCACTCGCTAGCCAGTGCCAAACAGTGAAAATTTACATTTGGATCACCCAGAGGACCTTCAAAGAGTCTATTCTTCTTGTCCTATGCTGTAGCTCCTCCCTCTGGTTCAGGCCATTTCTTTTCCCACCCAAGGTCTCTACCTATTGGCTTTTTTGCTCTATCACCCTGTCTTAAAACGTGTGTGTTGTGCAGCTGCATGAAAAGAAGGGAAAACTGTGTCTCGAACAAGCAGGAGGGAGACATATGCATTGTTGCCAGCAGCGTATGCACATTGTTAACTGTTTTGTCTGTGTGGGGAGGAAAACTATCTTAGTTTTCCAGTGTTCAGGAAGGTATGCTCTTATGCTTCTGTAATTTGAGGTAAGCCAGGGATTCTCTGTCTTGCTCTGTACCTTTAGAGCAAGGATTATGCTTTACCCCATGCAACAACATAGAAATGCTGGGTGGTCTGTGCTTTTTTTTTAAAAAAGCCATAACCAGCTGTACAGCATTGCTGAAATCAATCATTTCTGGAGGACAACGCGCAACTGTTTCACAAGCAGTACTACACGAGATTGGGATTCTGTGCACTGCATCTACTTAGTGGTGAGGGTCAAAGTTATCGGGATGTACTCAAGCAGAACTGACCAGGACACACTCGGTAACATTCCTGTTGTGCTGTAAGATCATTCTTTATAGACTGGTTTTCTCTTTCTCTGTTATAAATGACCTCTGTCTGCACATAGGTATCTCCTGGTCAATCAAAGAGACAGCCTCCAGCAGCACTAGCTTGCTGGAGGGCCGAGACTCCAGCCTACAGAAGGGCTCTTCCTCCTATGCTGCTCTTCCCAAACAAGTTTCCTCCTACTCCCTAAGCAGCCTGTTCAAAGGTGAGGTTCCTCATATACAATATGGACAAATGGGTTTTCCCTCAAGAGTGTCAAGGGGCAGTTGTGTTTTCTTATGTAAATTGTCTTCTCTTAAGTGTGTGGCAAAACAGGGAAGCTCTGATCTCTCCTCAGTGTGGGAGTGTATCTCTCACTGGTCAGAAATTGGAGACTGTCTTGTACAGAAGATTGCATGCTCCTGTGGTATGGGCGGGGCTTTTGCGATTATGGCTTCTTAAAAGCCAGGTTCCACAGAACAGCAAGGTAGAGCGTAGCACTATACAGCAATCTGTTTGCATTGTGGAAAAAAGCAGGCTACAAAGGGACTGGCTTGACCCACGTGGCCCTCGTTTGATCTTCAGTACTGTAGAGAAGACAGGTTGATTATCCTTTATTTGGAGCTCAGCTGGCTGCTGTTGATGTTATAGTTGGTTCAGCAAACACGTGGTAGCAGCAGTGGTAGCATAGCCGGTTATGGGGGGAACCGCGCAGCAGGCCATGGGGAGACTTACACAGCTTGTCTGTCTCACAGCCAGACAACAAACCAGCTTTTACTTTGTCTCTCTTTCTTTGGGGTGGTTTTTTACTCTCAACTTTGATAATACAGTGATAATGAAAGGCATCCAAATCGCAGCCCTGGTGAATGCAAGCTGTCCATGTTGCCATGGCCTAAGCAGTGCTGTGTGCTTGAGCCTCTGCTCTGCAGGTAGATGAGTGAATTCAGGCTCTCTAACCTCTCCTGGCCTCAGCAACAAGAGGGCAGATAGGGCCAGGGTGTGATATGGTTTGTGATGCCACAGGCAACTTCAAAGCCTTAGACTGCAAGCAGGTGAGCTCCAGCTATGCCAGTGTAGTGTGAATCACTGTACAGAGTGGCTTGTTCTACAGTGGCACAGCTGCAGCACACTGGCTTGCAGTCTAGGCTTGTGTTCCCTCTGCAAGAGATGTTGCTGGTGAAGAGACAGTCTCTCATGAGTGTTTATTTTGATTTCAGGACGAAACAAACTTCCAAGTTTCCAGTGCCTTTCAGATGGTAAGTTTTGAATCCCTGCCTCATTTTGGGAGGGGTGCAGATTTACATAAAACAAAACATTTCCAAAAAAAAGGGAAGTGTCATCTTCCTTCTGTTGCAGAAAGAGAAACTGAATCATGGGTTGTCTGAAAGTCATTCAGTAAAGAAGCAAAAGAGTTGGCGTGATGATTTGGGGTAATCTGCTTATGTACAACTGATGCCTGTTGGGTTTAGAGCAACTTTGTATTGCCATTTGGTGCTTGAGTTTGGGTCTTCTACCATGAAAACCAAGAAAAGGGCAGTTTTGGAAGTGGGTGTGAATCAGGATTTTGATGTGCTACTCAGCTTGCCTTTCCCTCTCAGCCCTCTCTGACACAGGAGTTAAAAACTACGCCCCAGAGCTGCGCAGACCGAAAGCTGAGTACAAGGTGAGCAGCCTGTGTTTGTAGTGTGCTGAGATCAGAGTACTGCCAGGAGAACTTCCTACTCTATTGGTTTCATGGGAAGTGATTAATCACTACTTCAGACAGCAGAGGGCAATGCAGGGAATAGGACTGCAAAATGCAGCCTCACAGTAATTTAGGTGTTCTCTGCTTTTGCTCAGAAGTAGGGAGCTTTGCTGGGGGTCTTAGTTACTCCTTCTCCTAATGAATGGCCCAGCAGTCTGTGAAAAAGATTTCTAAATAGTGCTTTGCCTGTAAGTTGCTTTCATGCTGGGTCAGATGAATTGGCATCATGTGTGAATGCGTTTCTAGTGATATTTATTATTTAATTTTTTAAATCTAAAGGCTTCTAAATTTCTTTTTCATGAATCACTGGGACAGCACAGAGGTGGGGTTCCATTTGGCAGGAATGTTCTTCTCCCACATAGGCAGTGTTAGGTGCTGCAGAATCTAGTGGATTTTGGGACTGGGTGGATTCCTCCTACTAGGTGTGAGGTTGCGGTTCCATGTCCCCACGTCCAGCCAGTAACAGGACTGAGCACATATTCCCAACAGCACAATACTAACACAGCTGCCCACACAGATTAACACAGACAGAAACAAATGTCTTTACTAACAGACACATAAACGTACAACACTCAAGCCTGATCCTGAGCCTCCTTTCTGTCTGACCAGCATTGAATTCCACTTGTGGAACATACACACACTCTATGGGACTCTCCAGTAGCTGGTCTTAAACATCCAGTTTGTTTTGTAGCTGAATCCCAGACCCCAGTCTCCTCCGGTGGCTGGCACCTGGACCCTTGAGCCCCTAGGGTTCATGGTCCCATTCCGGTTCCTGGTACTCAGTCACTGGCTGGTTGAGCTTGAAGTTCACTAGCGTTCATACGAACGCATACACTTGGAATAGAGAGCCCACCCACACAGAATATGGTTAAATATAGAATTTAATAGGAATATAAGACAGACTGCAGTGATCCATTGCAGGGCTCAGTCAGACAGGCACACTAACTAGCCACTTGTTTAAATTTGGCTAGTACCCTATGGCTCCTTTTCCCTCTATTTTCCCATGCTTGTTCCTGCCCAATTAATTTTGATCCCTCCCTTTCCCTGCTTTTTGTCTTTCCTGTAAACTTCTGTAACAAGCCTCACACATTTACACAACCCTCTTAAAACATTCCAGGATTCTCTTTCCCCTGTGTCTCATACTAAGTCCTGTGCCTCTTTAGGGTTGCATGGTGTTTAGGGAAAGTTTCTTTGGTTTACTCATCTTGGAGGGTTTTACACAATGGATAATGACCTAATCTGTCTCATTTGATGGTGGCAAGGATTGGCCAAGTCAGTGTGCTCAGATTGCACTGATTAGGTTACTGGGTTTTCTCCACCTATCCTTGGCTATCTGATCCTCACCAGGTTGGTGTGTTTATGTTGATTAGCCATTAATCACATAACCTAACAGGCAGCACTTCCTGAAAGCCCAGCAGGAGAAGTAAGTGTGCCCTGTTGTGTTCTGTTCTGTGCCTGCAGAGGCAGTGAAGCAGGAAGGAGAAGGGTTGTACAGCCCCTTAAAAGCAGGCAGGAGTAGTGTAAGTGGGGTGGAACAAAGAAGGGAAAGTTAGTGGCGGCTTTGAACCAGTGTCCTGACAGCAACAGGCTGAGGAGCTGCCTCTGACCAGAGGTGCTGGATGGAGCCCTGGTGCTCAGGACATTTGACAGTCAGCTATACGTTGACTTGAGAGACTTGTGTGCAGTGGTCCATTAATAGGACTGGGTCAGCCCTTTTTTTCTTTTGATTTGGGCTTTTAATAAATCTTCGATGAATTTAAAATTTGGTGTCCTCAGAGCTGGTTCTGGTTACTCCCTTTCTCTGGCTCTTTTGAGGCAGAAGGCTGAATTACAACTGCTGGCTTGAGTGCCTCACAAAGACTTAGATGCCTTCTTGGAGTCTGAGTTCAGGAGTGGCTCAGGCCACTGCCAGTTTTTATCCAGCACTTCCAGATCATGGTGTCTGCAGGGGAAGAACTTATGGTCATTGCAGCAGCGGTAGCATATTACCTTAAGATGGTCTCCCTACAGGCTTCAGTGCTCTTGTTATGTTGTACTAGTCCTGTGCAACTCTCCAGGCACTTGCCTGAGGCTGTTGTCCCTGTGTTCTCCACACTGCTGTGGAAGGCTCACCAGCAGGTCTGTTTGAATTGTAACAAGAAACTGACTCCTTCTCCCTCAGTTTTGGGTTTGTCAGTTTTGTGTGTAGTTTGTTTGTCCTTCTGAAAGCAACACTGGAGCTTTAATTTGCAAGGAGGACAACCTGTTGAGATGCACTTCTTATAAAGGATATGATGATGGACTTTACTGAGGCAATAGAAAGACCGTGTTAACATCTGAGCCTCTAGCTTCCCTCCCCACCAGCATGTAGAGTCTGAGGGCCCAGCATCTGCACCTGAATGCTGTAGGGACACATCTTATCAACAGCCCCCCTGGAGCAGCTGAATGATAAGTCTGAGAAGCTACACATGGGCCATCACTCTGATCCAGCACAAGTGGAAAGCAGCTTGGAGATTGCTGGTGTGATCTGGCCTCTTGAGACTCAAGAGCTCTTTATTTTTCTTGTGGCAGGATTACAGCAGTGATTGGAGCCCCAAAGATACAGTCAGACGAATGCAGAGGGGCAAGGTAAGGACTTTCCACTCCCACCTGCTTGCAAGAGACGGAGGGTGGGTGGTCTTAAACTGCTTTACACTTCGCTATGCTCCTGGCTGTTCTGGGAGCAGAGCAGGGATCCATGTTGCTTGCAGCATCTAGCAGGGACGGTGCTCTGCCTGTTTGCTGCTTTGCCAGGTGGCAGTGCTGGGATCACACTGGCTCAGGAGAAGCAGGAGACCTTCAGGGTTTTGTTGCATTGTTTACTTGAGTCGTCCCCTCAGCTAGGCTCTGACAGGAGGTATCTGTACTGCTGTGTCCCTCTCTACCCTTTCTGCTCCCTGGGGCTGGGTTTATAGAAAAAATCCAAGGGTGTGGGGCTTGACTTCCCTTCTTAGTTGGTGGCAAATGGAGGGAGGAAGATGGAAGCAATCTTGTTACACTGGAGCTGGAATCTTAGTCTCAGCTGCCTCAGTTTGCAGTGAGCACACAAGGAGCTTGTGGTTTTACTCTGCATGTGTTTCCTCAAAGGCTGAGGTGAACTAGACTGAGAGAGGCCACAAGTATGGGGTAAGAAGAAGGGAGGAAGTGTCTTAAAACTCTACTTTTCTGGTCTCCTCCATGGAAGGGGCCCTGCAGAATTCCCTTCTCCTATCAGGGTTGATGGTTTGTGGTGTGCAGGGATGTTTTGCCTTGTTACAAGGGTGTTTGTGCTGAACGTACAATGTCTGCTGTCCTGGCCTAGGCAGTAATGAGGGCTAACTCTGCAAACCCTGTGGACAGATTCCCACGGATCATGCAGCCTGTGGTTTCAGCTAAATGAGAAGTTCTCCGCTGGTTGGGAGGGCAGTTATTCATGTTGCTGAAGGGCTGATGGGGAAAGAATAGGTAATACCTTGGGGGTTGGTTCAGCCTGGGGACTGTCTGAAGTCCCATATGCCTATTTATACCTCTTCTATCTCCAGGTCTGCTCTCTAGAGAGATTTCGCTCCCTGCAGGACAAGCTGGTGCTCTTGGATGAAGCTGTGGCAGGGCATGATGGGAATGTCATTACAGCTGTGAGTCCTGCTGGGGCCATATAGGGCTGGGACTTCCCGGGTGACCCCATAGAGGGTGCTTGTGTGAATGCAGTCAGTTGGCCATCTAATCTTGCAAGACAGGGGGTTGTTCCTTACTTAAAACCAATAAGTTACTGAAAAGTGTTAAAGCTTTTCCTGCTGGCTTTCCTGCCGTTCTGCAGAATTCATGTCAGGGTAATAACAAGGAACCTGATCCTTCAGCCTCACAGATCTTTGCAGCAACTTCTTGAAGGCCAAGGTTTAATTTGCTTATTGCAGCACAGAAGATTTGAGGAGCCTCTCCGTTTTATCTGGCTTCCAAAGCATCAGGCAGCAAACATGGGACTGTGTCAGAGCTTCCCTCATCCAGGTCTTTTAAGCCCTTGGATCTCTCATGGAAGGATTTTTCTTTGTACATCTCGGTCTCACTTACCTAAGCTCCAGAGTAGGAGCTTAGGCAGGCATCCAGGCAGCTGTGGCCCTGGCTCACTGCTTGTCCTGTGTCTAGTGGGTAGCAGAATTCAGTTCAGTGCTGTAAGAGCTGTGTCTTCAGAGGCCCTTTGCAAAAGCTTCCCAAGGCCTTGACCAGTTTGCTGTCTGTCTGTCTTAATTCTGGTGAAGACTGATCTGGTCAGCTGAGAGCTGCCTTTCTGTGCTCACAGGTCCTGATATTCCTGAAACGGACACTGAGGAGAGGTAAGTGTGACTGGGGCCAGGGCTTCCGTAGTGTGTTTCAGATAAGGGCATAGGGGCTAGTTCTTTCATTGGGTGCAAGTCACAAAGAGACCATCTGGGGTATTGCTGCTTTACTGAGCATGAAATATTTTTGCAGTGAGTGTAACATGGGAAGGGGGATGGTGATGCCCACGAAGGCCACAGAGAGGAGCTTTTAAGCAGTGGTAGGTGGTAGTGGTGATGGGGTGAATGAAAATGAATCTGTAGAGGTAGCACAGTGCTGTGAATTCAGCCGGCAGCCTAGTGAACAAGCTCTTCTCCTGTGCTCTACCCTCAAGACTGTGCTTTGAAATGGGATAAGGTTGTCGAATCCTGCCAATGGCTTGCAACTCCAAGCGTCATGCTTAGCCCCCTCTGGCTTGGTAGTGCTAACTTACTTTACCCACCTGTACATATCTCTCTCTCCTGTAGAGATCTTGTTTCGGGAGCTGGAGGTGCGGCAGGTGGCCTTGTGTCATCTGATCCATTTCCTCAAAGAGACGGGTGAGCAGAAGTTGCTTCTGGATCTGCTCAGGTGAGGCTCTTGCCCAGCCTTGTGGCAGGGCTGAGCACGCTGCTGGGAACCTGCCTCCAAGTTAATGCTTGCTTATTCCCTTTTGCAGGTTCCTAGACAGGACTGAGGAAGTTGCTGTGAGTATTCCCAGGAGCAGAAGCTCTCTTTCCTCAGTGAAGAGGGAGTGTAGTGGGCAGGGGGAGGCTGGCTGCAGAGTGTCTGGTAGTCAGGCGAGAGCTTTGCATCCCCATTTTGCCCTCTGGAGTCCTGCGTCTCCCAAATCCATGAGAATAGACTGTGCTCCTTTTCCCTCTCCCTCCAGCTGTCCCAGTACCGGGAGCATTTGAACATCCAGGATGTAGAAAAAAGGAGGGAATTTCTGAAAGGCTGCATTGGGTAAGAAAAAATGCAAGAGCGTGGGAGGGATGTGGGTGCTTCACAAAAGGTGGTAGTAAAGAAAATGAGACCTCTGTCCCAGTGCCACAGCTTATGTAGTTTGAGAGCTGATGTTGGTTTTGCCTCAGTGGGAGTAGGGTGTTGTGGACAAAATGTAGACCAGGGAGGAAGAATTTGTGGTGATTACTAGTGCAGCAGCTTTTGCTGCTTACTTGGGGGCAAAAATGCTTCAGGGACCTTCTGATCATTGACCCTTCAGGTTGTGAAGGATGAAAGCTTGGGTGCCTGAGCACTTGAGGAAATTGGTAGCATCAGCTTTAGGTTGTTCTGTGAGAGATGCCGCATAATTTTTCCTTCTCTTGGAGCCTGTCTAGGAGAGAGCCAGTTGGAGAGGGCAGCAGGGCAGGAGCTTGAGTACCTACTAGCCACTCAGGCTGGGGAGAATGGGAGGTGTTCTCCACATCTCTGGGGAGCATGTTTGGTAGAGAAGAGCATCCTTCTAAGCGTACTGTGTTAAGAGCTGCTGACAGTGTCTCCTTCCTCCATGTCTGGCCAGGCTGCCATTTTCAGCTGAGGATACCTCCCACATCCAAGACCATTATACCCTGTTGGAGCGACAGATCATCATTGAGGTATGAAACCTTCCCTGCTGGTCAGGAGATGACTGGGACTAGCTGCGAGATCTCTATCTGTCCCTAACTTACACCGCTTTGGATCTAACCAGCCTGCCCTGGCTAGTGTAGTTTAACTGCTATCCAAGCTGCTGTGCCAGGCACATGTGTGAAATACCAGACCTGAGACTTCATGGCATGTTGAGGTTGTGCTTGTGCATTGCTATCACAACACTCTCCCCAGGCCTATTCCACAGCTAGGTCAGGCAGTTGCCCTGGCTCATGTTCACCCTCTCTGTCTTCCTGTTTCCGCAGGCCAATGACAGGCACTTGGAGACAACTGGGCAGTCAGAGATATTTCGGAAATATCCTCGCAAGGCTTCAATTCTCAACATGCCACTAGTGACTACCCTCTTCTATTCCTGTTTCTACCACTACACAGAGGCTGAGGTGAGGAGGATGTGGGAGAAGAGAAGGGTTACATCTCATCCCTGTAGCCTTCAATATGTGGGGTGGTTAACCTGGGGCACGTTAAGGAAAGAAGGGGAGGGAGGTCATATTTCATCCCTCAGAAAGACCTAGAGGAACCCAGCTCCCCTTGTCCATCTGGGACCAGTTTGGAGTCTTCTTTTGTGCTCTAAGATGGGACATTCAACCTGGGACAGCCTGTCAAGGAGTTGCCTCCTAGAAACCACTGTCTTTTACTTCTGGCTCTAAGGAGCCAGAATTGGCCCTTAATCCCATGAGGCTGAGGTGTGTGATACTGGTCTTGGAAGTGCTGGAGGTGCACCAGTTGAGGATGTAGGGGAAACCAAACCAGAGGGCTAATGGGGTGGGATAGTTGGTCTCTTCTGCCAGCTGTCTCCTCCTGTGGCACTGACATGAGCAAAAAGCAGTAAAAACTTGGGGAGATTCACCCTGTGCGAGGCAAATGCCTTACAACAGGTGTCTGAACCTCTCCCGTGGCCTGCCCTGCTGCATTTGCACTGACTTGTCTGCTCTCTCTAGGGAACGTTCAGCAGCCCGACCAACCTGAAGAAAACATTTAAGGTACATGAGTCTCCTGCTGTTGTGGCAGCACTAGCTGAAAATGTGGGCAGCCAAATTGTATTTAGCAAGGGGGCTGGGTACTAGGAGTTTGAGGGGCTCAGCACTGAGATAGGGAGGGGGGCATGGCATCCTCCTTGAGCAGGGCCATTCTGGAGGCTTAGAAAGGCAAGTGGGAGCCGTGTGGAGGTGCACCCTGGCAGCAGCAGCACTTGCAAATCCCCACCTGCTGCTCTCTGCAGTGCTGGCCCTGGCCTCAGGCAGCATTTCATGTCCTTGCCTGGCTGCCGGTGTGGGTCCTGACAGGGCTGGGGGCAGATGCCATTTCTGTCCAACCCACACAGGCCTTCTGAGCTGTGCTAGTGCTCTGACTGCAGCTTTCTATCTTGCAGATTCCTGATAAGCAGTATGTGCTGACTGCCCTGGCTGCCCGTGCAAAGCTGCGAGCCTGGGATGATGTGGATGCCCTCTTCACCACCAAGGTGAACTGTGGAAAGACTTGCTGGGGACTCATTTCCAAGTACTGATATCTACTACTCATAGCTGGCTTGTTCTGGAGTTACTGGACAGACTGGTTTTATTTCAGCGGGGCCCAGTACCTCTGCTGCAGGGTGTTGCAATATGTTCCTCCTCTCCCTGCCTAAGACCTCTGCTGAGCCTGGCTTGGCTGCAGCAACAAGGTCAGAGAAGGGGGCTGCTCTCATGCTCTGTTACCAAAGGGTTCGCAGCCAACCTGTGCCCAGCCACTGCATGAAGGGCTCTGCCAGTGGTGCATGTGGTGGCTGGTGGCGTACGTTGCTGGCTCTGGGGAAAAACATTTTCTTGTGGCTGGAGGGATTGCCCTTTAGGATTAACATAGGGTTTGGCTCTCATTTCAGAACTGGCTGGGCTACACCAAGAAGAAGGCACCTATTGGCTTCCACCGGGTGGTGGAGATCTTGCAGAGGAACAATGCTCCTGTGCAGGTGAGCAGGGAACCACTGCTTATGTCCTCCTGCTCTTTGTTGGGATTTGGGGTGTGAATGATTCCCCGAGTGAGCTGCTTCCTAGCTGGGAGTGGGAGAACAGCTTGCCGAGCTGCTGGCTCTGCCAGGTGGGCGCAGCACTCAGCTGAGTGACCCATGCACCAGCAGGAAGTCTGGGTGGTGGTGAGGGCTGGGTCCTAGGTCTGACTGCAGGAGTGACAGCAGGCCTAGAGTTGTCTGGGAGCTCTCTCCCCACAGTGCATTGCCACCTTTGTTTGCTACATTAACTTTTCTTATGCTTAATCTGGCTGGCAATGGTTAACCCAATCCATAGGTACGAGGTAGCCTAGGACTCTGAACTTTGTGAGCAAAGCTTTACTGCCTCTGGGGTCCCGAGCAGTCTTGTCCTGGTCACTTGTTGCCTTAGGAAGGAAGGGGTCAAGCCTGTGTGACCAGCGACCTTGAAAGGTTTTGTGACTAGGGTGAGAGAATGAGGCAGAAGGGAGCTGAGACACTCTTCCTTCCCTCACAGGTGCTGCAGGAGTATGTGCGCCTGGTGGAGGATGTGGAGACACAGTTGAACCTCGCCACCAAATACAAGTGCCACGATGTTGTCATTGAGGTAGGTCCCTGCTGTGTGTGTGGAAAGATGGGACAAGAGCCTGCTTTTTCTCCCTAGCTTTCCCATGCTCTGCCAGGTGCCACTGCTGTCATGTGCCTGGTGAGGTTTGTTTATCCCTGTGGCCTGGGAGCAGTGATATGGTTCCCAGTGGAAGCCAAATGAACCAGGAGAGTGGCTCCTAGCATTTGTGCTGTGGAATTGTGCTGTAGTGAGAACTTGAGGGGGGATTGAAGAGTTGCCCTGCTCATCTACAGGGCACCATCTAACTGTGGAAGTGTCCTCTTCACTCAGCTGGGGGCTGGTTTTGCTGTTTATCTAGACGTACAGGGATCTAAAGGATCGCATCCAGCTGACAGCATATAAATGCAAGGTGGAGCGAGGCTCTGCAGAAGAAGAGAAGATAAACAGCATTCTCAACAACGTGGTAAGAAACGCCTACTTTTTCTTCCAGAGACTCTCATCAGAAATGGCTGTAGATTAGGTGTAAGAGCATAGCTGTCCTGCATACTTTTTATCCCTGCTGAGAAGCTAATCTTATGTTTGGGGTTGTGGTCAGTGTAGGAATGAAGGGTGAAACTGATAGAAATAGCACCCTCTGGCCATACTTGTCCCTTGTTAGGGATTGGGACTTGCTAACTTGGCCCTTGAGGGTTCTGTGTTCAGCACTGATGTTAGTCATGTCTCATTCTCTCTTTAGCAAATCCGATGGAAGAACTGAGCATCTGTGAAGCAGCCTGCTTGGCCGTTGCCTTGCCAGTGAAAAAGGAAACTGCAAAACCCAGTCCAGTGCCAACAGAGCAACTCTGTTACTACTCATTGCATGATCAACGTTCGTCAGTGACAGTGGGTGCCCGTGGCTTATGGGACAGTGGCATTCAGGCTGGTTGAAGGCAGCTGCTCCAATGTTGCCAGCAAAACCACGGTACTGATCCACCAGGGTTGATTCTTTTTGGAATCTGATTCTCTTTGACTTGGCTGTAAGCCAGGCATCGCTTTTGTTTACGGAGAGAAGTTACTGGGCACAGCAAGGTTACGTTTGCTCTGGGTGGTGCCTGGGCTTATTCTTGCAAGAGGAACAGGTCAGTCACGCTCGTGGGTCTCTCCACCAGACGGTGCTGACCAGTCCCTGTAACACTCAAGCTGGCTTGGGCATCACCAGTCATGGCTGTGGCTGGAGTAAAGCCGACTGGACTGTGTTCTCCCTGCATCAAAGAGTGTGTTGGGGGAAAGGACCAGCTGCACTTTAAAGCTCATTTTTTTCTGTTGGTTTGTTCTGGCTTAGCCTAGAAGAGGTGTTGTATGAACTCCTGCAGAGAGCCAGGACAGCAGCCTCTGCCAGTATCCGTGTGCTGGCTCTCTGCAGCTCTTGGAAGATCTGTTTATCAGGGAAGAACAGGCACCTAGTGTGGAGCTGGTCAGAGCCCTGCTGGGTTGGATGGAGAGCAAGGAGGGACCCCTCTCAGTTGGCACAAACCTGCTGGCCCCAGCACTTTTCTCTGAGAGTGTTATGCCAGGAAGGATTGAACTGCACTTTCTCAGAAACACAACTCCTCAGGCAACTGCTGGCTTCATCCTTCCAGACCTCACTTCAATTCCTTAAATAAAGCTGTCTCTTTCTCCTTGGGCTGTTCATTTCCTTCCTACACTGAGCACTTTGTCACTCTGTGTGCTAATCCTGAGCAATTTACCACACTGCCCACAAGGTGAGTATGCAGGGTGTTTTCTCATGTCCTGAAAAGCACAGTGCATGCCACCATGGAGTGGCTTTGCTTGCAGAGGTACCTTATTTCACACCTTCAATGCCATCAGCACAGATGAATTAATTTTAATGTTGTAGGAGAGTTTGCTGCCACAGGGGCACACAAAGGTGAAGGTTATATGTAGCGATATACCAGTCTGAGGGCAGGTTTGGGTTCCAGCCTCCCTGCTGCACTGTGTACTCTCAATTTTTTTCTGTTGGTATTTGGTTTTTATTCTCACAGAATTGTTTAGGTTGGAAGGGACCTCTTGATCATCTAGTCCAATCCTGCTCAAGCAGAGTCACCTGGAACAGGCAGACCAGGACTGTGTCTATTTGGGTTTTCAGTATCTCCACAGTTGGAGACGACTCGGTGTCTCTGGGCAACCTGTTCCTGAATTTGACCACCCTGACAGTAAAAAGGTGTTTTCTTGTCTTCAGATGGACTCTCGCGTTTCAGTTTGTGCCCGCTGCCTCTTGTCGCCGCTGGGCACCACTGAAAAGAGTCTGGGTCCCTTTTCTTCATTCCCTCTTATCAGATACACACATTGATAAGATCCACCCTGAGCCTTCTCCAGGTTGAACGGTCCTAGCTCTTGGTCTCTCCTCATACAAGAGATGTTCCAGTCCCTTAGTTATCTTAGTGGCCCTTTGCTGGACTCTCCAGTATGTCCATGTCTCTCTCGTACTGAGGAGCCCAGAACTGGACGCGGCACTCTGGATTTAGAGAGGAAGGATCACCTTCCTTAACCTGCTGACAACATTCATCCTAAGGCAACCCGGGATGCTGTTGGCTAGGGTAAGGTTTGCTGCCAGGCTCTCCCACATACCCCAGCCAGGACATTGCTTGGCTGTAGGAGTTGGAATGGTGGGATTTATGTCAGGGAGCAACGGCAGAAGCTGAACATGCCCTTGGAGGAATCTGATGAAGCCATAAAATAAATCTTCATGCCTCTATTCTCCAAGCATGGGTCCTGGATGCCCCTCTTGTGGTATGACCAATGATACAGATGTGTAAGGAGATGTGTAAGTCCAGCAGCAGGGGAGCCGTGAGCTGGCTATGCCTACTGATCCCTGACCTCGGTGTGCAGCTTGCAGGATGCAGTGCTTCTGACCTGTGGGTATTGGCACTGCCAATGTCCCCAGCAAAGCAGGACCACTTGTAACAGAAAATGCTGATGTGCCACACAGAATGGGGCTAGTGGTTTAGTTGTTCCTCACACCCCAATACTAGAAGCTGGGTTCCAGCTTTGTGAGCACCTTCCAGAGCACCAGGATACCGTGGCTGGTGTAAGTGTGCGATTGATTGCGCGTGGTGCATGAGGGAATGTTTGTCTATAAGGCAGCATCTGGGAGCCCCAACAGTTATTCCTGGGTTCCTCTGAGGTGACAGCTCATAGGTGACCCATGACTACTCTGTTTGGGGCAAGAAGAGGAGGATTTCCAGGGAAATGCGTCCTATGGCTGGGGAGGGTGGGGTTTATGTAAGTAATAAATCTAAGATTACTGTAGAGCTGCTGGTTTTGGTTGGATTTTTTTTTTTTTTTTTTTTTAGCAATGTGGCAGGCACTGCCCAGCTGGTGCGGATGATTTTGGGACAGCCTCAGTGGGATACAGGTTTCCTCTTTAATACCTGTCCTAGGCCGTGTGCTTCTGGCATGTATCTGCTTTTAGGCAGCACAGTCCAGCTGATGAAGTAGATCGTGCATAGAATTTGCATGAAGGTAGCAAAATGCTTTTTTTTTTTGCTTCCTTTGGAAATTCAACCCACCTGCCCGCACTGGAGAGGCCAGCCTTCTTCTGGTTGAGAGCACCTTTTCCCCGTGAACACGTGTGGGCAGGAGCTGGCATGGAGACGTGTTCAACCCCTGCCCTCTTAGTTTTTTCATGCTAACCTAGCTGCTGGCTCTCGGGGTGGCACAGCTGTACCCAGCAGGAAAAAAAAACAGACTGCTGCAGTGAAGGTGGTCCTCCCCCATTATTGATTTTTGCTTTCTTCTGTGCTCCAGGGGATGCTGCGGTAGCCCTGGAAAAGCCCACGCTCCCAGCTTCCCCAGATGAACGTGTGCGATTCTCCAGTAACCGGGCACTCCCCGTGGCAGCGGCAGTGCCCAGGCTGGGCTGGCTGGGTGCCCCCAGGGGTCTGGGCTTGCTGCCCCCGCAGGTAGGGCTGGTGCCTGCTACACACTGGGGGACATGAACCAGGACAGAACCTGAGCGGGTGGAAATTTGGGGTCCTCATTCAGGCCACCCTTGTTCTTCATGTCGACTATGGTGCCATGGGCATCAGCGGGCTGCGGGTGGTGAACAGTGCAAGACAGGACTCCAACCACTTGCGAAGGGGCATGGGGTCATTTTTGTCCCTGATAAGCTTGGCTGAGGGCATTTCAGCCCGTTGGTGCCTCTCACCCCATGGGAGCCATGCCTGAGTTGGGTGAGCTGCAGAGAGCCTTAGGGAACGGGCCAGTTTTCACCTCTCTCCATCTCCAGTGCAGGTTTGTGATACACTGAAGTGTGCTCTGGGTTCGATCAGGGGACACAAGTAATTCAAATAGCTCGGCAGTGTCCTGCTCTGGCCAAGAGCACTGTACATTTGCCTCATCTCAGGTTAAATGGTGCACCAAGCTGTCCTCTGCTGAAGCAGGCAGGGCTGGGAGGTGTTGCTCCAGCCACCTCTAAACCCCCAGCACCTTTGCTGGCTGAAACACCATCTCCTTAGCAAAGGAGGGAATCAACTGCTCTGGTTTTCAGAGCTTTCTGGGCTAGTCGTAGTCACTCTGTTGTTGTGACGATTGCCTCATACCCCTGAAAGCATCCCAAGCAATAAGGCAGGTCCTGGGCAAGGGTTCCCACACCTGGATGCTGCTGAGCTGGCCATGCCATGACATGGGGACTTCATAGCAAATACATGCAGGGAGAAGAAGCTGAGAGGCTGCTCAGCTGGGGAGGGCAGGAGGCACAGTATTGGCCTAGGAAAACTGAGGGCGAATGAAAAAATAGCTTTGAACTGGAAAACTGAACCTACTTGCTGAAGGTTTGATTTTCTCATTACTTCCAGCCCAGGAGCAGCTCCAATGAAGTCTGTCCCAAGTGCTGTGCCAGCAGCTTTGCAGGTGGCTGGGCTTTAAAGTCCAGCTGGGACTTGTGTGATAGAGAAATGTAGCGTCAGAGAAAGCACAGGTTCAGACGTCCACTGATGCATTGTGTTCTCAGTGGCTGCGTTGCATGTGGGGACCAGCCAGTTTTCTAGGTCCCGTGTTGGCAAGGGGAAACCCTGAGAAGGTGTAAGGGACGAGGCCTAAGTGACTGTGCTGAGAGCACAAATGCCCCAGAGAAAGCTCCAGAAGCCAGCCACGGGGAGGGGCCCAGTGTCACTCTCCTCGACTGACTAATGTCTCAACCACTCCTGAAGCTGGGGTGAGAGAAGATTCCAGAAACCTTGGACTGGGGCCAATAAATAGGGGCGCACATGAGCCTCCTCGGGGCGCTCTCCACACTGACACCCCCCGTCGGCAGGTCCGATGCTGGATCCAGGATTGGTGATATCTCTCTCTCTCTCTCTCCTGCTTCCCAGCTCTCTCTTTCTCTCTCTCTCCCCTTCCTCCTTCTTGCTCTCTGCTTTTGATGCTGCTAAGTGACACAAGGCCTACCTCAACTCCTCATAAAGCCGCTTAGCTTGTATGACATATTAAGACACAGAGGGTTGATGCTTATAGAAGTGTTCGTGCCATTAAAGTCGATGTTCGAGTTTGGACCTTGAGTGTTATCTCACCTTAACCCACACCGAGGGGATTTGCGGACCTTAGTCACTCACCCCTTCTTG
The DNA here is from genome assembly GCF_000699105.1 of Pygoscelis adeliae. NCBI lineage: Eukaryota > Metazoa > Chordata > Aves > Sphenisciformes > Spheniscidae > Pygoscelis > Pygoscelis adeliae. The sequence continues at coordinate 6,556,179 of NW_008824356.1, read as the reverse complement.
TAGGTGGGATGCGACAGAAGGGCTGGGGTCTCACGCTGCGGGTACAACCCTGGCAGGTGCTGGGATGGACTGGGATGCTGCGTGGGTGGAGACCATGTCCCTCTTCTAAATCCTCGCTGCTGATGCTTGTCCTTCTGGGCCAAGATGTGGGACATTACAGAGCCTTTCAAGTCCTCTCAGGCTGATGAAGCAGTAGAAGGTGAGGAGGCCTGACAGACAAGGCACCGCAAGGCAGTGAACGTGTGTGCCCATGCCACCTTCTTCTGCAAACTTACCTCAGGTAAGGTGGAAACAAGCTCCTCACTGTCGGTAAAATGTGCTGGCTGGGAGACATAGTCATGTCAGGGAGAAACCTTGACGTGCCAAACTCTTCCCAAACTACTGCATCTTTACTGAGCTAAAACGTGACACAGGCACATCACTTGTCATTCTGGTGTTGGTCTAAACAGCATGAACGTGTCACTGGGAAGGTGGCTGGTCTCTGTAGGGAGTTTCTTGCGTGGTTCACACCAGCTCTGTTTGAAGTTAAGCATTATATAGGTATTCCTACACAATGCTACAGTTTGTTAGCTCTTTATCTGGTTCTGCATGGTTAAAAACTCACCTACTGTTTGTACCCACGTGTCGGTTACTGAACACGTGCATTTGTATAAACTCACTGTCAGTCAGTCTTAAATCACTTGGACTAGTTTTCCCCTGAGAAAACAAGGGAATGGAGATTGTCTCCAGCACCAAATCGGGGTTTCATCCCGGAAACCTTGTAGTGCCCAACACTTGTGACTTGTTCCTGCCACTACTCCATATAATTTATAATGAGCCAATCGTCCTCCACTAGCATGTGCTGTCCCATGCCCCTTCTCAGCAGCAGCCTCTGCTGTCGCTAGCCTACCCTCCTCATGCTGACTTGTCCCTGAGCTTGGTCATCGTGTCGGTTGATGTGTCTGCCAGGTATCAGCTCTTAATTGCTGAGCTGCTTTACAGTTAGTGGCCAGTTAGCCTCAACATGGGTGGTGTGTTTTGGGATGGGGACACCATGCTCCCTGGGGTCTAGCCCCAAGCCCCATGGAAGCTGTGCATGCCAGGCTGCAGCCATCAGCTTCTGCCTCTCTGGCAATCCCATTGGAGAGCAGGGACATGAGTTGGGCTGGATGCAAGGAGTGGGGTTGGGATGTGCTATCCAGACATGTGGCATGGGACCTTTCCTGGAAGGGTAGGACTGCACATGGTCTGGGGAAACTGGGGTTCGTGCTGGGCTGATGCCAGCTTCTCTGCTTCCCCAGGCAGAGCGGGACTGAGAAGGGTTTGCCGACTTCCCTGGGGGACGGCCATGGCCTGAAGGTTGGGATTATTGGTATTATTGGTGGGGGCTACCTTGGGAAGCAGCTGGCCCAAGCGCTCCTGACACTGAGCTGGGCTCCGTGCCCCAGTAGCTGTGTTTCCACTAGGCGCCCTGAGAGCCTCGGTAAATGCTCCCCAGCCTGGGCCTGGAAGTGGCACTGCACTTATGTGGACTTTTAACTGCATTTTTTGCATAGCACTTCAGGCAGAACTCACTAAAAAATGTTTTTCTGCCAAAAATATTGAAGGTATGGAATCTCTATTTTTTTAATTGGGAAGCAGAGGATGCTGTTGTAGAAAAGATCTTTATTTGGTTGGAAACCCACTGTCCACCAAACATTAATTTAGTTGTTTGCTTTTTTTTACCAGTCCCATCTGAGTGGTGGAGTCATTAACCCTGTTCTTTGAACACTGGCTAGTTTAAGGCCTGTTTTAGTTTAGTCCCCCCATTTTTGTAGCTCTTCAAAATTCTCCTTGTCATTTGCCAAGAGCCTGGTCGATGACTGAGACTCCAGGTTCTTAAATATTCACCCAACAGAGAAAACTTCTCCCCAAATGAGTGGCAGTGCTGAAACAGAGACATCCCTCTCTTTGTTTCATGACTGCAGGGTCAGTTGTAGCAGAAAAGCTTGTCGCTGGGCTCTGAACATTCAGCCGGGAGACAAGATCAGCCTGCAGCATTACAGCAACTGTTTGCATACAAACTGTCAACTGCCCTGTAAACTCTTATATAAAACAAGTGGGGAGAACGGTCCTCCAGGGAGATGTTTGGAACAATAAAATCCTCTTTCTAATCATCTCAGGGCAGAGAGGAAGCAGGGATTATTAAATGGCTTTTTATAGATCTTGAAAACTGGCCAGATCCCAAGGCTCGGCTGTTTCAGCTGAAGTCTTTAAATCAGCGTGCATGAGCTGGGGCCAGGCAGCCGAGGGAGCTGAGCTCTCTGCATGTTTATTCCTGGCAGAGAGGCTGCCTGCTCCGTGTCACTCTGCTGCTGCTCTTTGCCATGGAAGAAAGGTGATGGGCAGCAGCCAAAGTCCCTCCATGCCACTTTGGGCAGGCAGCCAGTGGTCCCAGCCTGGGAGTGGGGGTTTGTGTTTCACTTGCATGTGGCAGAGCACAGGTAACTGCGCTGCCGGTGCCCGGAGATGCTGGTCGGTCACCTGTGCTTGTTCTGTGGGCTCTTGAGACCCTTTCTCCTTGCTTGTCGCAGCAGACCTGCAGAAGCAGGGGCTCGCGTGCCTTTACGACAACACTCAGCTGGTGGCCTGGGCTGACGTTGCGTTCCTCTGCTGTCTTCAGTCGCACGTGCCGTCCATCTGCTTTGTCATTCGGCCTGCCATCCAGAAACCGTCCGTTGTGTACAGCCTCGTCACCACCGTCCCTCTCCTCAGGTAAAACAGACCATGTCGTTTCAGACCCTTGGATGTGCTGCCATCATTTGGGACCTCACCGGGCAAGCACAGTGCGCATGGCTGTGCAGGAGCACAGCTCTTATTGCCTCTCACAATTTTATTGTGAAACGTCATTGCAAACCTTGTCATGGTTTGTCACTTCCCCAAGCCCCCAACTGCTGGAGTCACGGGAACACTTTAGAGTTTCAGCTTTCTGTTTGACTAGAGGAAGTTGTAGACTTTGTGGCTATAAACCTGAAAACATGATCAAAAGCAGTCAAGGGAGCTCCAGATCAAACACAATGCTGGCATCGAAACCCTGCTCCTCCAAGGGCTTCAGATTATCGCTGCCAGATAACCTGTTGTGAGACAGCGCAGGAAACAAGGTGCAAAGAAGCAGCCTGCAGTCTCCACGGTCAAAAAAACAAACTCAGTGCATCGTGTTTCACTTTAAGCTGCTGCTGTAGCTCTCCTGAGGGCTCTGAGTGCAGGGGTATGACCTGTTCCCCCTGCTCCTGACCCCTGGCGGTGCCCAGCCCCTGCGGTCAGGCCAGTTCTGGCCTTCTGCTGAGGTGACCAGTAAGGGGTCAAATGTGACACTGCTCTTCATGCTATGGGTGAGGCTGTTTACTAGTAAAAGGTTTGCAGATCCTGCAAAGGATAACTCCTTCCTCCTCCTTACCAGCTAAACCTAGTTTCTCCCCATCAGCTGAACCTGAGTGATGCTGGCTGTTGATTGCAGGGCTGACAGAGGGCAGACAAGTAGTGGGTATCCAGCTGGAGAGGGGAGGGGAGGGGAGGGGAGAGGAGAGGA
>NW_008824356.1:6551758-6552320 GCF_000699105.1 Pygoscelis adeliae | reverse complement strand
CCACCCCCACACACACCCACCCCCACACCCACCCCCCCACCTTTTTTTATGTTAAACAGACGACTACATGGCAAATTAACAAGCCTACTGTGGCCATCTCTCCATTAGCAGTGTTAAGGCCCACGGATTATCTTTAACACAAGGCAATGAAGGTCCATCAAATAGGAATAACCTTTCTAGCTGGTTAAGATGGCCATTGGAAAGGAGTCTTTACAAGAAACATTAATGGGATGAATCCCAGCAACTGTTGACTCAGCGACGGACGGTGCAGTGGAGTATTCCCTGCGGCTTCCCCCGAGTTTCCCTCACGAAGGACCTTAAAACCCCACGATCCCCCCCGTGCTGGGCGGCCACCGCCGGCTGCGGGCACCCGCTCCGCCGCAGCGCAGCCCGGGCTCTCCGGGAGCACCCTCTCCCTCTCCCGCTACGCTCATTTCGGCCGCCTCCGCTTTCGGGTTGAAGCAACTCCTTCGCCACAGTGCCATCGTGAGGCCGCAGTACCAGTGCTCCGGCCAGGAGCCTGTCGATGGGCGGGGGGCGAAGGGGACAGTCCAGGGCGCTG
>NW_008824356.1:6545811-6551705 GCF_000699105.1 Pygoscelis adeliae | reverse complement strand
AGCTCCCCTGGCTGTTTGATTCAAGGCTGGATCTGGGCTGGCCACAATTTTGTTAGGAGTGCAGGATGGGGAAGAAAACCCTCCTAGAGCAATCCTGCCACTGTGCAGCTAAAGCTGGAGTGGAAATAGCGTGCATGGAAGGGGGTAGTCGTGCACGGGAAGTGGATGGGCAAAATGAGGCTGTATGTGGCTCCTTCACCAGTTTCTCTGATTAGGGCCCCGGGGGTCACCCTTTCTTTCAGGAGCACTGCTTTCCATGTGCCTGCCACCAGTTGCTAAAGAGCTACCATTTCCCTTTGCAAAACAATAGTAGCTCTGAGGCTAAATCAGTGAGCAGGAGCCGAGGTACACTTTCTGAGCAAGAACATGCTCCAAAATCTTTTTCTCTTCCCTCAGGCACAACTCCTATTTCCATGGACGTGCTGTTCCTATTGCCGGCTGCTACCGCTGTCCATCACAATTTCATCGTACACTTCTGCATGCACTTCTAACTCTTGCGTTGCTGAACGCTCTTAAAGCACCTACAGCGCTCATCATGCCATGATGGCTGAATGGTTATATTACTTTACATGCAGCCTGTAAAGGACTCCTGCTTACTCGATGAGAATGAGCTACAGAAAATACAAGCTATACTAGACTCGTTACTATTAATTTCAGCATCCCTTGCCTAAAATGATCCTAGATCAGAGGTTTCAAATACTCCAGCTCTGATTAATTGCCAAAGCAATTCTTCACAGGAGCAGGAGATGAGACTATCTCTTCACACCTGTGTGCACACTGGTAATTGACATTTGATTTTGTTTGTCGTGCAGGGAAAATAGAAGTCAATGCTGAATGGCTGGTGGCCATTTTCTACGCAGCCCTGAACAGCAGCACGTGGCAGTGCCTGCCTCACCAGAAGGCACTGGAATTACTCAGTGACCTCTGTTTTCCTGAACGCTGCCCCATCTGTGCAGGGCGGAAAACTTGCGGCCCACGGTTTGTGTGCAAGAATTTTGTCAACAAAGGTTTTGCCTCTTCAGTGACTCAAGAGGAGTAAGTAAAGGGTTGAATGCTGAGGTACTGCTTGTCCAGGCTTCCTCTTTGCTCTGAAACTTGCCTCATCCCACAGCTGAAGCATGGGCTGTCTTTTTGGGTTGGAAGGTGCTCAACTGCGTGTTGCCCTTAGGGCCACGTACCTGCGAGGGAAAATTGCCTTAGACGATGTATTAGCAATGAAAGACCTGGACTATGATCCCTGAGTGATTCTGTCCCTGGTTCCTGTTTGGCTACTTATCAGGGTTGTCTGAAGCCACTGATCAGGCCTGGGGCATTGGATGCAGAAAAAAAAATTCCTATGGGAATATCTAGAGAGGACAGTTCTTACGGGGAGTGAACTTATGGTAGTTCATGGACTAGACTATTGAGGATGTTAAGTCAGGGGAACACTGCTTGAGGGAAAGGACTCCTGCTTGTGCAGGATTGTTCTAGAACCATTAGGCTCTGTTTTGCTCCACATGGCAGAGTAATGCCTGGAACACTTTAGATTCAAGCCTCTGAGTCTGACTGTTTCTCAAAGACCCAAGAAAGAGACTCGTAGTCAGACATTGAAGAAAACCATTGTTTGTTAAATTATTAGCAAGCTGCCTCAGGCTGTTATTGCCCATAAATGTTTCCACTTGTTTTCTCTTCCCAGAAACTTCCCCTGGTTTGACCTGACAGCTGCACAACTGAGAGAGTGTCCCTTTAGCCAGTTGCTAGAGCGAAATGGCACCGGACAAGCTCACGCTTTTCTAATCCTCTAAACTATAACGAAGCCCATGGCAGAATGCTTTGCTGAGATCTCATCCCAGCACCCTGAGGGGTGCAAGAACCAGCACTGTTCACTCTTGGATTCTTTAAAATGTTCCAGCCAATAACCCTATGTACACATTTGCTTCTACAAGTTTCACTCTAGACTGCTCAGCAAACTTGCTTCTCCCTGGCTGCCTGAGTCTTGCTTTATTTTGGTCTGAATCTGCTTATTACATAGGCATCTTGGCCTACAAACTGCTTCAGTTTCACAGGGTTTCTGTTGCAGTTTCAACAGAAAACTGAATTACAAAACCAAATTACTGTTCTTTTGTAGTGGCTACAGCTTTGGCCTAAATAATTAAACAGGATTGGGCCCAGGTTTTTTTTTATTTTATTTTTCCATGGGGGATCTTGAGAAAGCTGTTGATGCCAGACAAAATAGTAATGATTTAGTCAGGAGCACTCTTTCTGTTGAGCCGGGCTTTAATTAGCATTTATTCATACTTCCTTGCTGGCGATAACGCACCCCACCACCACCACCAAAGACTACATGATACTTCTTTCAAGGAAAAAGGAGGTAACTGGATATTCTGTCCAAATCTACCCAGGACAAAACATTTTTTTATTCCCTAAATTCGCTAGTTCAGCTTTCAGTATTCTTTTACACTTCCCGTTGTCATCTATCGTGTGTTTCAGTACTGTTTACTATGAGAAACCACTGCCTGGTTTTGCCTCACAGGAAATCATTTCTGTGGTGAGGCCAGGGACTAGTTGTGCATGTTGTAACTAGTCCCCTCGCTTAATTACGATCGCCGACAGCAGCTGGCACCACACCTGTATACCAGTTATTGCATATGCCGTTTATCTTACATCTGGGCTTTACAGTGAGCCCAGTCTGCAGACACTAAAGCCTGGAAGAAATCTATTCACTTGAGCTGCAGGGAAGTTGTTATCAATCACTGGTAAAGTATGCCTGTGATTGTTTTTTGGTCTTTTTAATCAACTGTGAAGCAGAAGTGAAAGACAGACAGTGGTACAGTCTGGTTTATAGCTTCTGCTTCGCTTAGTTCCTGGAAGCAAACAAAGGATTGCAGAAAAGAGCCAATGTGGGGATGTGTTTGCTGTCATCAAATGGCTGAGAGCTGCGATGGCCTTTTCTACAATCAGGAGAAGGTGGAACTGTACCTCCTTGGACAAACTGCAAGGTAGTAAGGGTACGTTCTTCTGTCCCTGCTGGGCTTCTTAAAAAGGTGGAAGTGCAGTGTGAGTCTCTAATCCTGCCTCCGGGTGCCCTGCGATACAGGGAGAGCATCTGGTTCTACCCCAGTCTGGGCTCGTTGCAAAGGAGGAACTGCATAGGGCTCCAGTCCTGCTTCTTGAACAAACTGTGAGAAAGTGAGGACATCTGCTTTCTTTCCTGATCGAGACTTTCGCTCCAGGAAGAGACCCATGTTGTCTCTGTATGGGAGGGCAATGGATCTGTTGAAGAGAGGCTCCTCAATCTCCAGCAACTCTTGCACGTGTCGTGAAATCTCCTAAAATACAAGACAAAATACCAGAAAAGCTCATTTCACAGAGCAACAGCTAATACCACTCATTCTGTGTCAGAGCAGCAGGAAAAAGAACTGAATTTCTGAATTTTGGAACAGTTTCACGCTTGAGGTTGCAACTCGAGAGGGATCTGAACCCATGAGCCCTGTGTGACATTGTAAAAGCAGAGCAGACTGCTCATTCTCCAGATTTACTGTGGGGGATGGCATCACGTCTGGTCTCTGAGTGGCACAAACAGCTCTGCTTTCCTCTTTGCACTTGCAGAACAAACAAGTTATGGGTGAATGAGCTGGAGTCTATTCTGCCCAATGCAAAAACATTGCTGTTTGCTAAGTTATATTGTCAACAACAGAGTCTATACACAGAAGAGGTGTAAAAGCTAATTAAACCAATAAGCCATATTGCTCATGAAGAAAATGATGGGTGACTGGCTGTCTGAGCAAGCTGGACCTGGAACTGTCAGTGAACAGAGCCTTGCCATTATTTTTGAAGTCACTTCTGAGAATGTAACCTTCCGATTTGACTGAAGCTTCAAAATACAATTCACAAGGTTTTACTGATCTTTCACAGCATTTGCTCAAAACCTTCCCCCTACTTTGGCTTGACTCTGAAGAGCAGTACCCTACTTTGTGTGATATCAGAACTCCGGACTAGTATCTTCAGTGGTTTTGGTATTTAAAATACCAGTACAGTGGAATTAAAACCAGCAGTAACTTCATTTGTCCATGCTGCGGGGCTTCCACATAATTTACTGTGTAGTTCTCTACCAAACTGCCATTTCCCCTAAATTGCAAAAAGTTTCTATCTCACTGAGCTGATGCTATCGTTTATTTCTATAGTAACTATCTTGGTTTCGACTGGTCACAGTCTTTCATTTATATTTCTTGTTGGGAAGCTGATGTGCCCAGGATTACGGCCTTAACTTTGCACCTGCTCTAGTACACACTTCCTGAAAGACCCGAAGGGCCACATTCTGCTCAGAGTTCTGCATGCTTGGATTCTATCAGAGTAAAGTTCTCTAAAACACAAATAACTAGCAGGCTAGGGCATGATCTTCAAGAACATCTAAGTTCCACTGAAGTCTGTGAGATGTTCCCCATTCACTTGCAAGCTTTGGAAAACATTACAGAGACAGTCTCATTTCCAAGCTTGCTGCAGTATGCTGGCTATTGCTTATCCTAGCTCTGAGGAATTTCAGTTTTTACAGGAGGAAGAATGGGTTACAGTTGATATCTCTAATGCATGGCTTAGTGTTTCTCAACAGTCAAACTACCACCATACATAATCCCTATATCCCAGTGTGAGGTGAGGCTTACAAAGCCTATAAAATTCTTGCCATCTTTGGTAAGTGCAAATGACTATAAAGGGCTGTGTCTGCTTGTACTAGAAATACTCTTGAAGGGCTGCTGTCTGAAAAACTAAGCGTTGTAATTTGATGCCTTCTCCAACCAACAGGCAAAGTTGTGGCCCTAGTCGATGTTTTCAGCGGCATGTTTCATTTCAAACAGTTAAGATTGTGCAGCCAGACAGAACTGTGGTGAAATTGCTTTTTGGTGCTCTAGAATAAAACAAACAGTGTTCATACTCTAGTCATTGGAGCATAAAGCTTTTTCTCTCTTCCTGGTTATTTGAACTTCTACCTTGTGTCCTCTGAGGAAAGGAACTTTCAGTCATGATGAGAAACAAATTATTTGACTCTGTAAATGCAGCCCCACGGCCCTCTGTGGTTTCCACTAGGGCGGGGAAGGAGGGTAATGAAATTTAAGTCAACTTGCTTATTTTCTGAACCTTCAGGAAGCTTTGGAAGGCCAGGCTGTAGCCCTGAACTTCAGTCTAGTTAGCTTAACTATCAGTGTTTGTTAAAGAAAAGATGCAGGTTTGAAAGGAAAATTACCAGACATGTTTATAAAATGAGGAAGAGACAGAGATGCTGTTTGTGTTCAGCAAAGTGTAAAACAAGGAAGTAATAATGAGTTGCCCTTCTGCTGCTTGAGATTGGTGGCTCAATTGCTGCAGGTTAAATGTGACCAGATTTTTAGAAGTTCTACAAATCAGTAAGTGGAAAATTACTGAAAAGAAGTTCTGAAGGATATCTAAGAAAGGCGCGTGCATCTTGCTAAGCAATTTCATGGGGCAAGAGGAGCAACATAGGCTTAAAGAAAGGCTAAGCACTTCTGATGAACTTATGGTGTCCCAGAGAGGAGGCCTGCGATCTCCAGCCGGCTAAGGGTTTATACCTGAAAAGACTCAAGAAATTTAACTGTTTGGCTGAACAAATTTGGTTGTCCAGTTTCAGGCTCACCCTTTGAATAAGCAGTCTGCCTGGGTGGACAGGCTATAGCCTAGCTTGCTCGCAAGCAGAAAGGGTCAGAGCTGGGCTCCGAGGGACTGAGGAGGGAGCTCCGGGACCCGCTGCCGGCCGCACCTGCATGTGGCCGAAGTCCGTGACGCCCATGGCGGGCAGGCTGGAGCAGTTCGCGAGGATGAGGCGGCGGCCGGTGATGCCGTTGGCCCTGAAGCACTCCTGGGCAGGGAAGCGGAGGGAAAGGCAGGTGAGCCGCGGGCAGCGG
>NW_008824356.1:6544338-6544891 GCF_000699105.1 Pygoscelis adeliae | reverse complement strand
GTATTTTAGCGTTGGCCTTACGGCCGGGGGGCACGCCGTGAGTTTCCTTTCCGTGGTGGGTTTCCTCGTTTCTCCCGGAGAAGCCCGAGTTCCGCGGTGGCGGTTGGCTTCGGTGCAAATACGGTACCCCTCGCGAAGAGCGGCGTCGGGAATTAGTCCCCGGCTGACGCGTGCTGTGCCGGGTGGGTTGGCTGCTGGGGGGAAGAGGGCAGGCTGCGGTCTCTATGCGTACCCTTCTTCTGCAGCTGGCACCCGCGCTTAGGGGGGACCCCCACCGGAGAAGCCCGAGTTCCGCGGTGGCGGTTGGCTTCGGTGCAAATACGGTACCCCTCGCGAAGAGCGGCGTCGGGAATTAGTCCCCGGCTGACGCGTGCTGTGCCGGGTGGGTTGGCTGCTGGGGGGAAGAGGGCAGGCTGCGGTCTCTATGCGTACCCTTCTTCTGCAGCTGGCACCCGCGCTTAGGGGGGACCCCCACCCCCGCTGTGCCCTGGGGCTCGGCTCGCGCCTGCCGCTCGAGCGCCCTAAACTACAGCAGCAGTTCCCCCTGCCTCTC
>NW_008824356.1:6535956-6544289 GCF_000699105.1 Pygoscelis adeliae | reverse complement strand
GAGGCGGGGTGCTTTCCCCAGTGAAAGAGTCCCCGTCTGGCCGGGAGCTGGACCACCCCTGCCATGGGGTCTCTGCCGTGGGCTGGGGGCTCGCTGCTGTGTGCCCGTGGGCCGGAGGTGCCTCCCGGCTCCGAACTGACTCTGCGAAAGGGCCAGTGGCTGTAAGACGTATCATCAGACAGCTGCAAAGGCTGGAACTTGTCCATGCCCACTTCACTGCCTCAGTGCAATCAGACAGCGGGGCTGCGGAGTGCGTACCACAGTTATATGGGGACAGAGCTTTCCCAGAGTTCAGGAGACTCGGGGGAGACCAGGAGCCATCTTTATAGATGGTCCTTTTAGCAGTGACCTAGGAATTTCCATCTCGTTAGTGCCCTGTGGGAACCGCTGCATGATTGCTTTTTTCCAGGGCTTTGTCAGCCCAGTTTTACATGATGAAATTTGGCCTTGTTCTGTCCTTCTAAAGCTAGGACTGGTGATTCCTGAACGAACCCTGCTTCTGAGATTGGTTCTGCACCAAAAACATGCATGTGTTTTTGTTCTTCCTTTCCTAGGGTTGAGACAATTAAAAATCTTTGTTCTGCAAGGTACTAGATACAGCTCATAACACGAAAAACTGGTTGGCACAGCTCTTCGTTCCCCAGCCATGTGACCTTGTCAACATTTGAGTGCTGGCTGTAGTTTTTCCTCCTGTCTGTGTATTCTAAAGACCGAAATTTATTTCACCTTCTTTCTGTATATTCTGTTTGTTGTTAGAAAATGAAGACTCGGCCCAAAAGACAGAGCCTGCAGATCAGCTGGTTGATTCTTTGGAGTCCAGTACTTCACAGAGCGGGTACGAAAATCTTCTTGTGTATTGGGGCCCGCATGCATGACAGGCTGTTTCACCCCTGTGACCTCCTCCATATGGCAGCTGATTCTGTGCAGGTGAAGAGAAGGGACTGGAGACTGAATTGTCTGCTTTGGGACAGTATATACCAGAATCAGTATAGGAGGGGCTGTTCTTACAGGCTTAAGCTTGTTTTAAAGCTTATGAAATGATGAAGTGTAGTTCATGGCTCAGCTATTCAAATCACAGAATCATTTAGCTTGGAAGGAACCCTGCAAGGTTTTATAGTCCACTGTAAGAGCTAATAAACTTTCAGTGGGAAATTTTCTCTATCCTGTCTGAAGGATACTTCAATAATTAAGCATTCCCACTGTCTATAATTCTGGTGAAAGCTGAGCAAGAAAACACCTTGTACTGTTTTCTTGATAATGTTTTGGTTTTTTCCTTCACCCTTTGTTTTCTGTGTCACTCCTTCATTAATGCTGCTGATCGATCCTGTTGTCAGATGTTTGGCTTGTTATTATCTGTTGGGTATGTGGTGCTTGTGACCGAGTCATTGCACTGGTTACAAGCACTAATACCGTATGCAGTGGAGTTTCATTTGCCATCATACATTTGTTGTACAGGATACAATTTCAGAAATGTGTGAGTTAATTACATCAGACAGTAGATAAACCACAACCTCATTGAAAAAGAGGGGGGAAAAAATTCCAGCAAAAAAACCAACAAACCACCCTACTTACTAAAAATAGCAGTTTGATGCCATCTTGGCTTGATGCTAATGACATCTGCATCAGCCTTCTTGACTCCAAACATGTATTTTTCCATGTCTTTATTATGTCCTCTAATTTTCTTCGAAGAGATTAATATAGACTGTGAGCAAAATGGCCAAAGTACATGCTGGATACTTGTGTATGTTACCTGATAAATTTGTCTAAGTTAGATCTCCTTTGAAAGGGATGGGTGTGGTCCAAAAGGGTTGTGTGAGGAGGAATCAGCTGAACTCTGTCTTTGCCAATCTGCTTATAAAGCTTGTGTAGCTCTTCCTAATCTTTCAGTGAGACTCTTGAGCTTCAGTGGTGTCTGGAGGAAAAAATTCCTAAGCTGTTAGCTCCTATGTTGATGGAGAGCCTTTTGAGCAGATGTGTGCACCTATGGTAGCAAGTGACCAAATAGCCCTTCTAGGTGTGATCATGCAACTGCTAAGCTAAAAGGCAAGTGGGCTGGAAAACAATGGCATAGAAGTCCAAATTTGTCCTGGGCTGCCAGAGAAATTGTTACGGATCACTGTGAGAGTTCTTCCTTTAAAATATTGTCCCCTCCAAGCGTCCCTTCTTTTCCTATATTGTCCATCTGCTGCCATTTTTGTATCCTGGTATTCAGCTCCTTTGAGTTGTTCTTACAGACTTTCTGGTCTATCATGCCATTTCTAGGAAAGAAAATCACACTGTTGAGAGAATTTAAGTAAGAAATGGCTTTATTTCTGGATAAAATCTGTACCCCCATGGGACTAAAGATTTGGAAACAAAAGCCACATTTGCCCTGTTCTAGTCTTCTCTATGGATGCAGCAAGGAATGTGTCTGAGTTGAGCTGTGTATGTTTTTTTTAAATTATTTTTTAAACTATTCCACACTATACTGATAGTCTGCTTCCTTGCTAATGAGAATATTTCTCATTTCTGAAAGGAGACGTTTGAGGAAATGCACCTGTTTTCCATTACTGCCATGTTCTCATGTTTCTGATCCTTTACACCAAGGCAGTTGATATTGGTTTTATAGTGCTGTGAGAAGGCTTTGCTTTTGAAAAGGGCAACTGTTTCTGTTCTTGTGAAAGACTAGGTTGCTTCTCATGGAAGTTTCACATAGTATCTGGGAGTATGACAGAGGAGACTCTTCTGGCATCCATCTGAGTTCATTTGGGACGATAACTCTTTCCAGTTATAGACAATATGCAGCATTTTTTTAATATAATTTAGAAGAAAACCCCCAACAGAGAATGAATGCCAAAGTTGTTTCCTTTCTTGCCCATTGTTTTCCTGCTACGTACCTTTCTTTTTGTTTTAACGTGTCCATCTCCTCTTGTCACAGTGCAGTACTTGGACCTCTTTGCTATTATTGTGGCTGCCGTTGTATGTGTTACGGCTTGCTTGTCTGTGCAACATATTTGAATATGGCAGAGAGACACCTGGGTGCTCCCTGTACCCCTTGGGATTGCTAATAGGAAAGGCATAATGGGCCACATAAATAAAGGGCTTTTTCAGCATGGCTGTCAAAACTGTTTTGAACCCTTTCACTGACCAGCCGCCCTCTGATGGAATATGCAGATGTCATGTAGTAGCTGGCATAAAAGAAGTTGTCCTTTCTTGAGCAGAAAAGTTGCTACTGATTTCTGCACTTAGTACAGTGTTGGTGAGCTAGCGTGGTGTGGGGTGAGTGCAGTGAATTACTGCCGTCTAGAGGATGGTAAATACAGAGTATCTCACTGAAGTTGCTCCCTCTGTCTCACATGGAAGATAGTCACGTGGAGATGAGGGCAGGACTGGGGTGCACAGGGCTCTTTGTGCAGTTGGCAGGTGCTGACCACAGAAGCTTGTTCCCTTCAGTCCATTTGAATTCGAGTTCCAGAGCAGAGTGATTCCTCTGCTGGCTGTGCCCTGGGTGCAAGTGCTGAACTGTAGTGCTCTCTTCCTCCAAAAGGTTGCAGATTGGGTCGCTCGTGAGTGCGGGCGCAACAGAAGATTTGAAGGAAGAAGCTGGCACTTTGGAGGACCAGGAAGTGGCTGAACTAGAAGAGAAACTGCCTGACCAAATCCAGTCCCTCAAAGAGGTAGGTGGGTGTTTCTCGTGTCTGAAAGCAAGGACAGAGGTGCAGCAATAGTTCTTCTACCCTACTGCTGTGTTTATGGCTATGGGACTGAGGCTTTAAGGGTTGTGTTAAGACAAAAGTAGTATTAACATAGATTCAGTTATATTTTTTTTCTATACATTAGCAGGAGGTAAATGTTATCGGTCTGATTTGCAAAATCCCTCTTGTGTCTTCGGCTAGTCCTCGCTTCCTTGCGGTTTTTGGCTCGCTAAGGCTTCAAGGTTATTCTCACCTTCTGCCTCTTGTCTGGGGCTTCTGGGAATTCCCTTCTTGCAGATTTATGGAAGAGGGAACTGAAAGTGACTCTGCTGTCTTTTGTTTCTTTTGGTGAGCTGCCAATTTGTTTGCATTACAGATACAGTAGGGAAAACCTGTGCAAATGGCACCCAGCTCAGGAGCTGTGAGTTTGCATATATGAGGAGAGAGGGCTGGCCCTAGTGAACCAGATGGACTTTTATCTAGGACACAGCAAATGACAGTTTGATTGTGGCTGTAGTCTAGATGCACACAGAGCTGAAAGGCTCTCCCTAGAGAGATTGTGTCTTGGGAATTCTTTCTAAGAGTAGTCAGCTAAATCTCTAAGGCTGTTGCTTTGTTGAGAGGTGACAATTAACTCTGAGGTAAATGCAAAGATGTGCCTGCCCAGGGACTCCTGGGGAGGCCAAGGGGTGTGTAATTTGTGAGACTAATGCAGCATTTGACTTCAAAGTTCATGACTTTGGTGCTGTGGGGGAAATAATGCAGAGAGGTGTCTTGGAGCCAGCCAGTTCTTTTTAACCAATAGAAGCTTCTGCAGGGTCTGATTCGACTTCAGAAAGATGCCTGAATTACTAATGAGTTGTTTTAAATCCAGCTGGGAACTTTCTTACCACAATGGTCTTTGTGACAATGTTTTTTATGTGCTTTGTGCAGGAAGCTGTCGTTCGGATAGCCAACTACCATGTACCTCAAGGAGCAGGGGATATAGTCATGATTCAGTCGGATCACACTGGTGCTGTGGATATCCTTTCAGCTGAGCTGGAGACTGCAGACCTCCTTGGGGAGCAGAGGAAAGGTGAGTCTTGAAAGGAAGACACTTGTTGGGGGCCACTTCTTAAGTGCCTGCCCTGGCTAGAGAGGAGCAGAGGCTGTCCTGGAGATACTGCTAATTCCTGCTGGAAATTTGTGCTCCTGGCTAGTGAGTGGGAAAACTTCACATCCAAGGCTTCTGGGATCAGACTCCAGAATGCAAAAGCCTTATCGGAAATAGCTTCACTGTTTTCAGATGACAGTTTGTCAGTAGTGAAAAGTCAGGTGAGCCCACGATCTTTTCCCTTGTCTCAGCTCAGCCTCCCCGTCTGGCTCCACCCACCATGTGGACCACTGAGAAGATGAAGGAATTCAAAGCCAAGATGGGAAAGGAGAAGAATGGCCGGATGGTGGTGAAGCGAGGCGAGGTGGTGACAGTCCGCGTGCCAACCCATCCTGATGGGAAATGCATTTGCTGGGAGTTTGCTACAGATGACTACGACATTGGGTTTGGAGTCTATTTTGACTGGACCACAGTTACTAGCACTGCCATTACTGTTCAGGTCAGTGAATCCAGTGATGAGGAGGATGAAGAGGAGGAGGAGGAAATTGAAGGTTAGTGCGGAGCTTATAAGGGTTAATTTGTGGTGCTTGTTGCCATGCTGCTGAGAGTGTCTGTCAGATGCTGTAATTTCCATCTACTTTGTTTACTCAGCCCACTTGTTATCTCTGCAGCCTTTTGGGTTCTTGGTTAGGCTGTGATGAGAAAGCATTTAGCCTTTCCTGCTTCAGCATATGTCAATGGCTGTCCTTCTCCAAGAGAGTTCTTAAAATTGAACGCATTGAGAAATAAAATCAGAATTCACTTGTTCAACTTCTAGCCAATAAAAAGACTTGGGTCTGAAATTTTAACTTGACTGTTTTTCTTAGCCTCTCAGACTGAGAAATTTCTGGTGGTGAGTAGGAGCAAGAAAGTTTTGTTTCTGGGGTTTTTTTGTTTGGTGGTCTTTTTCCGCTCAGTACATCCGTAGCTCCTGCTGACTGCATTTGAGAGGATTGCTACCTGTGTCTTTGTACTTGTGAAACATACAGTGATGTTGCCTTTTCCATGGCTTCAGTGTGTGACCAGTGTAGCTGGGGGGTTGGTGTCCGAAATAAATTCTGCAGGTTCCTCGAAGAGGGGTAAGTTCCTGTGTAAGGATTCCTCTTGGAGAAGTGAATTGAGGACATAAATGCAGTGAGGTTAGAGCTAAGAGCTTTCCCACCTTTCTTTTTCTTCAAGTCTCTATCACTGGACCACTGTTGTGTGTATAAAAGCAGTGAGGTGTTTAAAAGGTAAGTCCAGGGAGAGGAGACCAGGCTGGCAGGCAAGTGGATACTGTCCCATCAGTACTCCCAAGAGAACTGGTTCTCGGCATGTTCTTTGTCATGATAAGAAAAGCTGGACTTTGTGGGTATTGTCTGCAGAAAGGTTAGAGCAGACGCTATGGGTAATGCTATCATAGTTAGCCTTCCATATATCTGCACGCCTCTGCTGCATTCTGGTCTTGTTGATCTTTTTCTGGACTACCTAGTGGCTTAACTGGCTCTGGCCTACTTACTTGTCTCCTCTCTCCCATTCAGGACTCGCCCCTGTTGGTGACGTGGAAAGGGGCTCCAAAAGCTATCTGCGGAACCGCTATGGAGAGATCATGCCGGTATATCGGAGGAACAGCCATCGGGAGGTGCAGGCAGGCAGCCACGAGTACCCAGGCGAAGGCATCTACCTGCTGAAATTTGATAACTCGTACTCTCTCCTCCGCAATAAGACTCTGTTCTTTCATGTCTATTACACTAGCTGAAGAAACGGGAAGGGGCAGGGACGGCAGGCAGGTAATTGTGAGTGTAGCAGGCTGCCACCCAGCCCTGGTACCGCCTGATGGGCACTGCTGTGTGACAGAACCAAGGCACAATTCTGCCGGCTCCTCTTCAGACGCTAACTGGTTTCTCCCCACACCCTCCTTCCCCGCTGTCCCAGTGGAGAAAGGTAGTTGCGACTGCCTGGTTGTCCACAGGCAGCTGCTCTTCCTGTAAAACTTCGGGAGGTCTGCTCTGTGCAGGCATCGGGCTGGGCCTTCATGTCACAGCCGGTAAATGTCCAGAGGCCAGGTTCAGGTGGTTGTGGTTTCGATCTGTTGCGCTGGTACGAAATGAAGAGAAAATATTCTTGATCTGTTACTACTTTGTGAATAACTTTTTTGACTCTCCTGCTGCATCTGCATCACTAGAGGGCAGCTGTCAGCTGCAATGAGCCAAAAGCACAGCTGGCTTGTCACCTAGCCACTGATAATCTCATCACCTACCACCACTACATGTCACCAGCAGCCAGTGCTTCCTTCACTCTGGGGGTGGGGGTGCAGCTGGCCAACGGCAGCCCGTGCTGCAGCAGCTAGGCCATGCTACAACAGGTAGACCCCAAACTGCAGTCACGGCATGTGTTTGAACAGGGGATGGGGGGAGGATGCACACCTAGAAGCCCGTAAGAAGGTTTTCCTACAGATTAAGAATTGGATGTTATACCTGTTGATTGTAGGGATATGTAGATGATTAAAACTTCAGTGACCACCAAAAGTTTTTTCTGTAATCCAGATGTGAAGCAGAAGAAATTACTTACTGCTGTGCTGAATACATATAAAAAGGTTGGAGTACAACCAATAAATATACAGGAAATGTTTCTTAGTAGCAGCATGTTCGTTCACTGGTATTGCTGCCCGCTGGATATGTATGAAAAAAGAAAAGCTACATATGCCATATGTAGCAAGGAAAAGGCTCCCCAGAGAAGTGTAGCTTGTCAGCTGCTATTGCTGTTGCAAAGGTATTGTTAGAAAACATCATCTGTGCCTAGAAACTCGAAAGGTGTGTGATTTAACCATTCCTTTCTGTGAACCAGAATCAGCAAGGCCGTTGCTAACCCTGACCACATAGTAAAGAATGGAGTTCCTTGGCATGTTTTGGTGGCTAGTGATGGCATTAGTGATCACCTTCTGCTCAAGTACTGGCAGAGTTGAACAAGGATTAAGTTAATCCTTCAGAGATGAATTTTAAATCATGTTTATCTGTAACTGTTGTTTATTTTAATACTTTTAACTTGAAATCATTCTCTTTTCTAAGAATACTGCTGTATCTACGTTTTGATATCTCTTTGCAGAGACACAAAATGGCTGTTTGCATGGTGATTCTAGTAGAGTTCTGAGTTTTGTTTTTAAATCCTCCAGGTAAAGCACCTCTACTTGGCCCGTTCCTTCTATTGAGAGGGAATGATGGACAAAATGATTTTGGGGTAGTTAAAGCCAAAGATTTCACTCTCGTAGGAGGGCTGCATATTTCTTACAAAGGCTATATTGTAATGCCGTGCAATTTGCTCCATATTCAAGCTCTTCTTTTAACTATCTCTGCTTACTTATTCACTGCTCCAGAGCACTTAGTAGGTCAAAATGGTAAGAGAGAGCAGTCAGCCTACAGTGGAGCAAACCAAGCTGGGAGCAGGAGAAGTGGAAATGCAAAGAACACTGGTTGGAGCACAGCAGCTTTCTGGGTGAGCAGGCAGGGAGCAGAGTTAGTCAGGGTAATGAGCAGAGCTGTTGGTGCTTG
>NW_008824356.1:6530142-6535927 GCF_000699105.1 Pygoscelis adeliae | reverse complement strand
AAAAAAAAAAAAAAAAAAGAGAGAGAACGCACCTGAGCAGGAGGTGAACTGCAAAGCTGCCTTATTCAAGCAGGGGCAACCACAGGACAACCTTGCAGGGAGACAGAACAGTAGGGCTTGGTATCTGTCAGGGTACGATGCTTTTTCATTTAGCAGCTTGAGGAGGACTATTCCTTTCTTTAGCCTCTCTTGGGGGAGATGAAGGACCATCCTGTGGCACTTGAATCAGGCCTGAGCAACTTGGGTAAGGCGCTCTCCTTTTTTCTCATCCTTTGTCTATCAAGTTCCTAGATACTGAACAGAAGACGATAGAAAAGACCCCTCAGTCTGACTACAATGTTAGCACTGCCCCACTCAATGACTGCCTTTGGTCCTTTGCTGTGAGATCTGCAGAACCCTGTGTGCACTTGCTGGTTAATGTATGATGCACTGTTTGGCACCCACTCCATTTTCTAATTAGGATTTATTTACGATGAAGGGAACTCTGACCTGTACATACATTAGATATTCCAGAATTATTGATCCTCAGTTGCACAGCTTATTGCAGGCTAGTGGGTTATCTCCACTAAAAAACCTGTTTCCCTTATAGTGTGGCCCCTCTGTTGCTAACTTGTAGCTACTTCCCCCTGTCTGTCTGTTGCTCATATTAAGGTTCAAAATACATTTTGTCATGTTGTAAGAAGTTAATAAGGCCTGCCTCACAACTAATTTTGATCACTCACTGACACATAAATAGTATGTGCCAGTTTTCAAGCCTTTAGTTAGTGGTTTTAGTTAAGGTAAGTTGCACTGTTAGATGGTAATCCTATTGCTCAGTTCTAGCTTTCTGAAGTGTGGACCAACCTTTAATAAGGCTCAGGTCACTTCTTTGGAGCTCTGCCCATCTCCTAGTCCCATTGACTTAAGCCCAACAGCAGCATTGAGTATGGTATGTCATCCCAATCAGCACGTGCCCAGTCTGCAAATGCAGTGTGCCTATAGACAGGCCTGCTGCAGTGGAACTGAAAGCATTTGGTGTGTGTTACTTCACTGCTTAAGCCTCCCAGAAGCATCTGGTATCTCTTATGAACACAGGATACTTTTAGGCACAGAATATTTCATCTGCAGGAAACAGAAGCTTCACAGTTGTACAGGATAATTCCTCTTTTTAAAATTTTTTTTAATTTCCACATTATGTGAGTATGAATTTTCTCAGGTATTCAAATAGCATTCGTTATCCAAGTGGCAACTTCTCTTTGGAAGGATGTATAGTCTTTATTCATGTTCTCATAAATCCAATAGCTTGGCTGTGTGGCTAGTGATTAACAGCAGTCATTCCCATTCCAAATCGAACCCACAGTTGGTTCAAAGAAGTAATCTTATTCCTCACGCATCCTTTTTTTCCAGTTTGGTGTAATCTCCTGGATTTGTATCCAGTCCTGCTATCTGGCTGAGGTAGTGATAGAAACTTATTTTAATTGGAGACCTTTGGAACTAGACCATGGGTCTAGAAAGAAAAATTAATTAAAAAGGCAGTTGCACTTCAGCGAGGGAAGTTAATCCTCAAGAAAGGAAAATTCCTTCTTTGTTTCTGTGGAAGGAAGATTTCAGACAGGTTTTTAAAACGTATTTCTTCTCCCTGTAAATTGTGTCTAGAAATTCAAAAAGCTAAATCAAGGAAGAAGCTGCTTTTGTATTTTGGGTTTGCTTTTGTGAAAGCACAAAATAGTTTTCCATTTTGTTTTGAATATAATTTAGATCTAGAAATAAGATTTACATGTTCAGCCAGAGATACAAGACAGTCCTGCAGTGCAGGACTTGTATAAAAATTAGCTTGTATAATTGTTTATTTATAACAATGGTAACAATCTGCTGGGCATTTTTTTATGTCAAAGAAGGTCATAAGCTTTCCATTGTTTTCTCTTTTTTTCCATTTAGGTGTAATGAAGCAGCAGGAGTTTAAAATGTATATGTTTTACTGAGGACAGAGAGTTAAAATTGCTTAAATCAGGGACCACTTGTACTGATTTAATGTACTCATAAACTCTTTGGAGGCCTGTAATATAGATTCTTGTGAAAGGTTATTGGTGTCAGATATAGGCTAGTTGCAAATTAGTGCTTGGGACCCGGGACCCATTTAATAGTTACGTAGATTATTATTGGTAATGAGCTGTTTACATGAACAGGTAAGATGAAAATGCATACGAGAAAAAGCTTAGTTGTCTGACTTCAGGTGCTAAGGAGAAAGTCGAGTTACTATGCGACTGAGTCTAAAAGACAGCCACACACCTTTCTTTTTGGCTCTACCTTGTGCGCTTGTCTCCTTGTAACATGTAACCTTCATCTATGGCCTGCAGTGGGTCAGTTATCGTGGTGCTGGACCTGGTGAGGTGGGTTGGAGGTGAACCTTGTCACATGTCTAGTTGCTGAAAGACTTACTCATTCTTGTGGGGAATTAGGGTAGGGAATGAATCCCCAAATGAGTTCACTTTTATCCCCACTGCTTATACCCTTCCTTCTTTTCTCACTACCCCTGCTAAAGCCACTCTACAGAGGATTTATCACAAGGTGCCTTAGGAACAAGGAGCATGTCTGAAATAAGAGCCATAGATGTCATTAATCCAAGGGATTTCTTCTTGTTTCTCTGCCTGTTTGGGTAGAGGGGAGGCACTTTCTAAGGTCAAGCAAGGAGAGCCCCTATAGGCTGTTCCTGGAGATTTAAGCTGTTCATTAGACTGCCTTGTTGCTGTAAGATGAGTAGTAGAATGGTGTTTGAGTTTCCTGGCGCCATAAGATCTTTGCCTTTTAAAATCACATGCTGCTGTCAGACATCGAGGAACACCAGAGGACTACTCCTTTTGATATGCTGATGCTAAACCTGAGGACCAGAGGAACACTAGATAGACATAGAAGAGCATTCCTTGTGGCCATTCTTCATTTTCTCTGAAAAGATTGTCTGAATCAGTGTTGTGAGTGGTGTGTGCTTATGTGTATTGAGGCTGGATAAGAGACCAAAGCAACAAATTTTTTTTTTTTGATCTACAAGTGTGAAAGAAAAGACTTTCTCCTTTTCTCATACATGGGAAAATATTGGATGTGGCAATGTCATGTAGATGTAGCAGAACATCTCAATTGGTAAAATGAAAAACTGGGAACTAATTGTGTAAAATACATTGGCTAATTAGACTGAAAAAAGCCAGAAGTTTAGCAGGAGTCAAAGTGCTAAGTCATTTATCTAAATAAGTTGATTTGCAGTAAATACCAACTAAATAAAGTTTTAGAAGGTACATAAAACTGCAGAGTTCAAATACATCTTGCTAGGAGGAGAATTTTCTGTGGGGTTATTCCACATTTGCCTCCAAAAAGTCTCTGGCAACTTATTCTGAAACACTGGTGCTGTTGCAGCTGAAGACACAACCAGGACAGGTGGATGGTGGATCTGACTCCCCTTGGCTTTTCTGCATTCCGTTCTGGATTTTACATGTTGCTTTCTCAGAAGCTTCATCACAAGCAATGTACCCTTTATCAGGCAGGGACAGAGGAAGAATTTTGTGATCCATCAGTGAGGGTTATCTGGAGTGGGTTATTGAGCCCATCTGGAGTGGTGAGTCAAGTCCCTTGGGCAAGAAGCTGGATGCCAACCATTAAGCTCAGAGCTAAGGAGGCTTTGCCAAGTAATGACCCTGAAGTTTAGGAGCTGCATTTGGAAATTATAAATAGCTGGAGATGGTCTCCCTGCAACCTCCAGGATGCCCTAGTGACTATCTGCTCTCCTCAGAGGGAAGCAGTCTGCTCTCAACTCGCTGCTCTAAGCTGCTAGCGTAGTCTTTCAGTGGGGAGCATCTTGTAGCTGGTCATGCCTCTTTCAGACCTATATTCTCGTGAACTGTGATGGTTGTCTGTCAGTCCTTATCTATGTGATGTGAATATTTTTGATGTCCTGTGATTTCAAACTTGAGTTCTCAGTGCCAACCGTTTGCTTTTCATGGCCTCCCAAGATACTAATTTTAAATGGAGGAGAGGATATTTTAACAAAATGTGGCACTGAACCTCTTGCTGAAGGGCACATATGAAGACTATATTTATAGTGTGCTTGCATTCCTTCTATGCTTGGTTTGTATTGTTTATATTTGATGTGTTGTGGCTGATTTGTAATAGTATATTGGAACTTACTCCCTTTAAATAAACTTTTCACTATGCAACCATGAACTTTGTCTTCTGTTTTAAAGCAAGTGTCTTGATAGGAAAAACTGAGCTACAGACTTTCCAACAAAACAAGAATACAATTAAACTTAGTTTTATGAGCAAAGAGGCAAATACTCAAAATGTACTTTGCAGTGTACTGGATATTCTGGTTGCAAATGGATAGGAAAATGCCCTGTTGTCAGCTGCTGCTGATGGTTCCAGCCATGAAATCTTCTGTCTGTTAAAATGACTTGTTGGAATATTTTTTTTAATTCTTCAAATTCTCTGCAACGCTTGAGATTATACTGAATGCCTGAAGAATTAGAGAGGAACAAGCAAGCAGCCAAGCTCATATCATGGACACGGGTAGAGTTTGAATGCTTTACCCTCCAGTGCTTCATATTGGTACTTTTCACCTCCATTTGTAGAGATCCCCTATAGCTAGCTGTTCTGTTACTTCAGCTTTCAATCTGAAGGATTAAAAACATCTCTTCAGTTACCAGGTACTGATTAAATTATCTAGAGAAAAGTGTTTGCCCTTCATAGCTCCTCATAGCTGCTTGCCCATCAACTTTATCTTACTATGAAGGCTATATTTACATGGCCTGGAGGAAGCACCTGCTGGTCAAAATGAGGAATGATACCTGCAGCCTGAGCCATCCCTCCTCACTTGTCTCATTATGAAGCTCAGTAGGACAAGTACTGCGGAAGTTCAGTTGTCTGTCCTAGTCCTGTGTTTCCTTGGAGCACTTTTGTAAAATAATTGATGGCAGGAGCAATCATAAAGCAAGTTGATCAAAGGGATAGATGACTCTGCCAAGTTAAAGATATTTCATCTCGTTTTAAGACTGCTGAAGAGAAACAGTAGTACAGCTATTTGATTATCATGCACTCACCATGAATCCCTGTCCCTGTGCTTGGCTCAGGCATACGGCCAAGAGGAAAACTAAGCAACTTGGTGGGGATGCAGGAAGTGAGAACGTTAGTTCTTTCCCACGCTTTCTGTAATTTTTGTGGTTGGGCTGCAGCAGAAACGCTCTGATCGCAAGCTGCTCAGTGAAGATCTCGCAGCAGGCTTTGTTGGCCTGGGAAGTGACTCTTCACTGTTTCAGCTGCATATGGAGAATATCGTTCTTTGGCTGCTGAAGCCCTGTCGTTGCTTTTAGTGGTGTTTGATTATCAACAGCCGTTTTGAGCTTAGCAGAGCTATTCATCGCTATACAGGTGGTATTGGATACACAGTGGAGTCTCTGTAGTAACACATACACAGATTTAATTATTGTTTAAGGAGGATCTGCCACCACCCTGCCGCCTTCTTGGTGGTAGCCCTGACTGCGGAGTAAGGGAAGCAAGTTTCACACCTGCTCCTTGTTATGACAGCTACAAGAAATGTGTACAGATACCGTCATTTAGGAGTCGGCAAACAAACTACCCCTCCCCGGAAAGGGATGGGTGGCTTGGGCTCTAGCAATGAGTGTAATTTGCTACGGAGGCGAGGGTGGCCCTGAGGGCCAGAGCTGATGGCCTTGCCCTCCCGACCTCCTCCCTGCTCCCACGGCTGCCCCCCAGGCACTGCCGTGAGCGGGGGGCACTGCGACCTCGGGCGCTCCGACGCCGACCA
>NW_008824356.1:6528696-6529861 GCF_000699105.1 Pygoscelis adeliae | reverse complement strand
GCAGCCCCGCCGCGGCAGCGACCGCTCCGGGGGCTGTGAGGGAGCGGTGGGGCCGGCGCGGCCCCGTCCCTGTCCAGGGGTGGGCTTCCCCGGGGGCCGGGGGCGACCTGTACGCCTTGCCTTGCCTTGCATCTCCTCTCTGGAGCTGCCCCTGCCCGCATGGCTGTGCTGCCTCAGCTCACGGCTGCGCTCCCTTCCCAGGCTACAAGCTTATTTTCTTCATCGCATCCCTCCGCGGTCTCCTCTTTAAATGACACAACCCTCTCCTTTCGCCCTCCCCTGGCATAAACGTGTTTTCAAGCATTTTCATATATTTTTTGGACCTTCCATTTTACTCCTTGATGATTACCTCTGTTTTCTGTTGTTTTTCTTCCCTCCCCTTGCAGCCAGTCCAGCAAGATGGGTTTCCAGGCCTGGCTGCCCCTGCCGTTGCCAAAGCAGCTGGTGGTGTTCGGGCTGGGAGACTGGAGCTGTTACTCTCCGGACACAAGCGTCGCGGTGGACGTGCTGGTGTCCCCGGGCGTTGCGCCGCAGCAGATCGGCACGCTGGAGCCTGCCTGCAGGTTGTGATGGGAGCTGGCGCTGCTGGGGTGTCAGGAGGGGCGTCCGGGAAAATCTGCTCAGTGATGCTGCCCAGTTCTGCGGTGTCATCCCAAAGCTGCTCAGGCCTGCCGGTCCTCCACCATGGTGTTTCTCTCTAATGATGCTTTCAGCTTCCTTTTGGCTGCTTTCAGGGCTGGATCTTCTTCAGCTTTGGGGTGTTACCAGCTAGTATGGGAGCAGGAATTTTTCCCTGGTCAGTGTCACTTGTGGGCTGAAAACCCATGATCCCCTGTGCAGGTCTCTGGTGTGGGAAGGTGACTGGAGGACAGATATTTTCATGGCCTCGTTGAAAGAGATGGACAAAGGCAACTCTGTGAAGCTTGTCCTGACTGTCAATGGACAGGTAAAAGAACCGATGTTCTCCTCTCTTCCTGCCCTGGGTCCCAAATGTTGTCACTTCTGAGCTACTGAACTTCCTCTCCCATCCTCTCCTTTTCCTTCTCTTTGCTACTCTAAGGCAGAGCCACCTCACATGGATCTGTTGATGCACACCTGTGCTGAGCCTAAACCCTCTGTGATGCTCCAGGCCTATTCCCCAAACACAGCTTTGCCAAAATATTTT
>NW_008824356.1:6510584-6528658 GCF_000699105.1 Pygoscelis adeliae | reverse complement strand
CGGTTCGCTTCCAGTTCCACTCTCTCCTGGGTCTGTGGTACTTACACAGTTGTTTTACCTTGTGCTGAAGCCCTTGGATTTAGCATCTCCCAGTGCCTGGCTTTGCTTTTCTTTGTTTATTCTGTTACCTGTCTGGTGGTGCTGGAGGTGAAAGCACTTCCAGGGAATCTGTCCCTTGCAAGAAATCTTTTTGGTCACCCTTTGTGGATGGAGGCCAGCATACTTGGTGTGTCCTTTTATTCTCACTGTCACTGTTTCTGCCGCAGCTGCTCCGAGGTGTCTCCAGCAGTACGCCCGCCCGCCCCTTCCTCGTCCCGGAGACCACCCAGTCACCAGTGCTCCCAGCAGATGATATGCCCCTTGGCCAGGATCTAGAGGATCCTACTGTGGTATGTGTATCCTGGAGCCTTCCTCTTGTTATTTCACCCTCTCCTTAATATCTTCTCCCTCACTCGTAGCTGTTCAGTTGATGTCTAGCAGAAACATTTACCGCTGCTGTCTTAGTGGAGACCTGGCTAAGCAAGTTTTGGAGCCAAAGATTCACGTGTGCTAAAGAAAGTGGTACTCTCCATTGAAATGCCTTTGGAAGGGTTGAATTTAACAGTCCTTGGTGGGGTGCTCGATCAGCCTGGTTACTCCTAGCACAGATGGCCTTTCTGCCTTTCCAGTTGCCTTGTGCTAGCTGTGCCCATCGCAGCCAGCAGTCCGAAAGCGGACCACTGGGCATATAGCAGCAGGTAGCTGCATTGCTCAGCATATATTTGGTGGCTGATACTGTTGGCATGCTGGCCCTTAAGACTCAACGGGAAGACGAGCCTGAAAGCAGTCACCACGTGAAACTAATCTCTGGCCCAGTAATAGACAACTCACAGTGGCCTCAGGTCTTTTTCTTCAGGGCTGATTTGACTGGGACTCTTGTCACAGGTTAAGAGTCAGAATTCAGAGGTGACTGCTAGAGCATCCAGGCCTGGGAGGAAGGACGTCCGCCCACCACTGAGGACCCTGGCGATACCCTGTGCCCTGAAGCCACCATTTGGCAAGGTGGAAGCCAGTGAGGCCTGGAGGAAGAGTCCTGTCCATGCCAAGAAGCCCAGGAAAGTTTTATTTGAACCCACAGCATCTGAGAGAGATCTCGATGAAGAAGGTAACTCTGGCAGCTTCCAGGTTTATTTTACAGGTCTTGTCTGAACGATCTGTCAATGCTGCTGGGCAACAACTTCCCAGTCCATTTCTCTGTATACCTCCAAGGCAAGATGGGCTTGTCTGTCTTGGCTTGTGAAATACCGAGAATGCTCCTTAGTCCTGGATAAACTGCTTAATGAATTTTTGCCTGTTGGGAAAAGGCCAGAAACAGAACATGGGATACTCTTTAAGTGCCAACACTCTGTACCATAACGTAATATGCATATCTTTTCATACGAGTAAAAGTACTTTGTAAATGGAGGCAAGTATCGTTAGCCTTGTTTTACAAAAGAGTAAATTGAGGCACAAGAAAGTTACCTACTGTGACGTTCTGTAACCTCTCCATTAGTCTGTTCCCTTACTAACAGCATAATACTCGGTCCATAGAAGACATTGGCTATTATTAAACATAGAGAATATGAAAAGGAATATATGTATAATTAGTATAACTGTGCTGACTTCTTAGTAGTGAGAAGGTAGCTGCCGAGGGGTTTGGCAACAAAACCTTTAGCTTCCGGAGTGTGAATTCCAAGTCGGCTACAGGGTGTGACCAAGTTTGTGTGTAAATGTTTGACAATAACTCAGTGGTCCCCATGTAAAGTGACTTCTTGGGACCTGGCTTGCTTCTCACAAAGGCAAATATAGCTCCATCATAAAGCCACTTCTGCTGTAGGCAGTGTGAGAAGCTTCCATCGGAGGGGTAAAATGCAATGGTGACAGCATGATGGCAGTCAAAGGAAGTGTGCCCTGCTCTTACCTGACTTCTGCATTTCTTCTGATGAGACTTTCTTCAGGATTCTTGGTCTTGCACCTTGTTTGTTGCAGTGAGGTAGCTTTGTGCTGGGGGTTGGAGGAAGGAAGGCCAAAGGGCTCTTAAGCCGTGGAACTGAGCATTTTCCACGGTATGTCTGCTGGTTGCTTTCTTTATGGGGCCATCTCTGTGTTTCCTCTGCAGATCTGGCGGTGGAGGAGTTGCAAGGTGAGGATCTGGTTCCTAGACCCTGGTTTGTCTTTTCAGCCACTTTGTGATGCCATTCCTTTTAATGTCACAGGCCTTTCATGCTTCATCGTTTATCTCCCCAGTGATCAAGAATAACAAGTAGGTTGTGTGTATATACTGTTCCTCTCCATGCAATTGCCCTCAGTATAGGTGCTTCCAGTACTGTTAGGGTCTCCAATACGCTTCTGTAGCCCCTCTGAATCTCAGGCACACCTCTGGGTTCATAGGCCTTTGAGGCAAAGGGTAAGATGTGGAATAGACTTTGATTAAAAAGGATTCTTTAGCTTGCTTAGCCAACTGCAGGGACCTGGGAGAGGAAAGGAGGAGGAACAGAGCAGTATGAGGAATATCTCTGGAAGCAGCTCCAGGCTTCTGGTTGCTGTATCTTACGCACTAACAAGCTGTCCCTGGATAGCCCTCCCTCACAAGGAGTAACAGGGGGATAGCACAGCTGGGATATCTTTTGGGGATGGGTAATCAATGGGGGGCATCCAAGCCTGTCTGAAGTGGCAGCCTGTATGCATCCTACATCCAGCCAGATTCTTTGCTGGCTCCCCCTGCTAGCAATGTCTCTCCTAGTACAGCAATTATTCCCCAAAGCCAACACAAAATCTTCCTCAGGGAGCTATGTCTTTTGCCACCCCAGAGGGAAGGGACCTGGGGCCCTTGCCTTGCCATTTCTCCCCTCTGAGCCTTCAGCTGCCTTGTTCTCCCCAGCAGGGAAGGGCTCTGGGGGTGTCTCGTCTGACTCTGCTCACAGCCCTGTGCTCTCCCCTCCCCAGGCAGTCCCAGCCCACGGTGGTGCCATGCCATGTGCCTCGGTGACCTGGGGACAGCTGTTCTGATCGGTGGAGAAGGTGTCAATCAGCAGTCCTGCAAGGATGCAGTCTGGAAGCTGGAAATTGGTGGGGACTTTAGGGCTATCAAAGGCAATGGGGGCAGTGGGACTCGAGGACAACTCATGCAGATGGGAGGGGGTACTCAGGGGTCTGTGCATAGGGAGGGGACAGCAAAGGTGTCACATCTCCTAGCATGGTCACCAGGCTGAGCTGACAGTGTAGGGTGCCATGAGAGGCTGTGGGGTTGTATGTGAGAGCCCTCCAGGAGATAAGGTATAAGTTCTGGAAAGAGTTGGGTGAATTTTAAGGGGTAAAAGCAACAGCGCGGTTTGCAGTCTGTGTGTGATGACTGGTGGAGAAGTGCGAGATACAATTCCAGTGCCTTGCAGCTTTCTGCATCTCACCAATCCTCTCTTCCACCTTACTATTCCCCACCTGGTTAGTGCTCCCCTTTATTCCTTACACAGAAACATTTCTGTATGAGTCCCCTCTAGCCCTGAATCAAAGGAGAGGAGGAGATGAAGGGAGCAAGGTCTTGAGTAAAGACTTTATGACATATTCTTTAAATCTGGAGAAATCGAGAGCATCTTTGAACTCCCACACCATCTGTCTGGTGTTGCTCCCACAGACAGTGATTTCTGGCTTCCAGTGGGTTTCCAGCTACAAAACGCCATGCCATTGTGCTTGCATGGTCACACAGCTACCTACGACCCAGACACCAAGCGTATCTACATCTTTGGGGGCATAAGGGAGGACAAAGACTACAGTGGCATCTACATTCTGGACACAGTCACCTGGAAATGGCTCCTCGTGGCTGTAAGTACTGCAGCTCTTCCAAGACAAAAGCACAGGAGGGGTGGCAGGTCCTGCCTGAATGTGGCAATCAATGTGCCCGTATCCTTATTCCAGTAGTCTTGGTCCACTGTCGCTGCAGGTTGTCTGAGCTGCTTAGTTGGCATTGACAGATATAAGGCGGCTATGTTGAAAGGCCACAAGTTTGGCAGAAACCAGGGGCTGTGCCTACAATGAATGAAGCAAGGTGAAAAAATGGTTGCTGCAGAGTGCTATGTCTGACCAAGGTTGTGGGTGGGAGGTACTGTACAAGCAGCCTCTCATATGGTGCTATTGAGAGCTGCACTGGATGCTGAGGTGAAGAGCTGGTCCTCTCAAATCAGGGACTGCTCTGAGCACAGCAGATCTCTGAGCTCTTTAGTTGCCTGTCATGTCCTTGCAGGGGGCCCTGTCAGCGAGGGACTGTCTGTCTCTTTCCTGGCTAAGGCACAAGATGGCTTTTACAGAATAAGCCTGGATGAGATCTTTCTGTTCTCTGTCGTCTTCTGAGGAAGCTGGGGTAGGAGGTTGACTTCTTTCTCTCATCAGAGCATTCTGGTAGTGCAGAGTACACAAAAGGATGTACTGTCTGCCTGTGTGGCAAAGATCTAGCTGGGGAGCCAATAAAGTGAAAATTGAGACTTGTCAAACTCACTGCATGATGTGGGCCCCTTTCCTACAGGTCATGCAGCAAATAAAGCGTTTCTCATAAGAAACGTATGTTGAACTTTTTCCAGGCTAAAGGGAGGATGCCAGTGCTCACCTACCACAGCGCAACTATCTACCGCAAGGAGCTCTTTGTTTTTGGAGGGACATTCCCCAAAAAGGCATCACTGGCAGTTGGACCCTGCAGCAATGTGCTCTATGTCTTCAATCCAGAGCATGAAATTTGGTATCAGCCCATCTCAGAAGGGGAGAAGCCTCTGCCTAGGCTTGGGTGAGAGTGCTCTTATTGCAGCCGTCCAAAATAGAGCAGGAAACCTCTGCTCACCTTCCCTCCCACCCCAGTGTAATTTCCTAAATATTAGGTGATTGTTCTCCACTGTTTGCTCCTTAAGATAGGGCTATGTTTTGAGCAATGTGACTCCCGTTACCTCCTGTCATGAATCCTGATGGGATTCTGTCCTTGGGCTGCAGTGGCTGGGGGTAGAGGCAGGTGCAGGCTGAAGCTGTGGCAGCCCAATAGCAGGAGCCAAGGCTGAAACGTCAGGTTTGGGAACTTGCTGAACATGCTTTGTTCACTTGTTTCTTCTCTGCCCAGGCACTCAGCTACTTTACTGAAGAACAAGCTGCTGATTTTTGGGGGTCGGAGGACTTCTCTCTACCTCAGTGACATGCACATCCTGGATCTGGGTAAGAAAGTCTGTGCCAGATGGCTGCCTTGGCAAGGTCCATTCTAAGGCAGGGACTGGGGAATGAGGCATACTCAGTGGGAAGGTAGCAATGACGTTATAAAAACTCCTGACTAGGCAATGGAGATGGAAAACTCTGGGGCAAAAAAACCCCTTTCTGGTATAAGAGAGGAGGGAATGGGGAAAAACAAGAGACTGCTTTTTTGGAAGAAGCTGGGTAATAGAGAAGGTAGGTTGCTGATGTGGCAGCATATGGAAGTTTTTGTCTAGTTATGAGGCTGAGCTTTTTGGACATTTCACCTGCCTTTCCCCTGGTTGTCAGGTTTCATGGAGTACACACCAGTCCCCCTCCTCGCAGGACAGCCTTCCGCACGTTGGTAAGATCCTATTGCAGACCCAGAAGCTATCTTCTTCCTCTGTCCTTTCTCTTTGAAGCCAGGTTTAAATGGTGCTTGTGATCAGACCCAGTTGCATCTCTCTGTCCCACTAGTCAAAATACAGTGGATGGTCCCTCTGTGGGACCAGAAATTCCTGTGCTGTCCTAGTTGGTGCCTGTAGGGTGTGGGGGTACAGACCCCTTAGTCTCCCTGGAAATCTGCCTTTCAGGCTAGGGGAAGTTTTCTGCCGTGTGCTAGTGAACTGTATTGCCTACTCTTTGGTCTCCACAGTACCGGGAGTACAACAGATACACAGAGAGGAAGGAACTCTTGTACCAGGACTATGCTGTTCCTAAAGGGACACTAGTGCCCACTAGAACAACGACCTGAATCGGACCAAAGCCCAGCTACCCTGCTATCTCACTCCATAGAGCAAAACATAGGAGTTTTGATAGCTCCTTCTGAGATAATGAGGTGCTTTTCAGGCCTGATTATGGCCTGACCTGCAGAGGCAAACAAACAGCTCTTTCAGGGTTATTCAGCAAGTCAGAGCAGAAGAGAAGCAGAAGTTAACTTCCATTCTGCAGCTTAAGCCCCAGCCTCCTGATGAAGTCTGCCCACCCCTGCCCATTGCTGACTGAGGCAACCTCAGCAGGTTTTGCTGTAGTCATCTTTTGGCTTTGCTTTGGTCGCAGTTTTCATGCAGCTCTGGCTGTGTCGGACCAGAAGGTTCTGATCAGTGGAGGCTGCAATGCCAAGGGAGCCCTGCAGGATGCCTTTGTCTTCCACCTAGGTGAGTGACTTTCCCTCCCTGTTTCCATAGCTGAAGGTGAATATTGGGCTGCAGTGGTGTTTCTGAACACCTAGTCTGGTCCATTTGTTTCATCCCTTGCACTAGGAATGGGCTTGTCAGTATTGATAGCCCCTTTCTACTTCAGATACTCTTTCATGGAGCACGGTGATCCACCATGACCTCTGCTCTGTGCCCCGAGCTGGCCACACATTGCTTGACCTGACTCCTGCCCACCTGATGGATGTGGACAAGGAGAACAAAGAGGAGCATTACCTGCACACGGTGTTGGTCTTTGGGGGCTCCAACTGTGCCGGGACCTTTTACAACAGCACAGTCAAGATCCAGCTTGACCTAGGATAATGCACAATACTCAGAATGAGCCTGGAACAGCAAGGGCTCTTCACCAGCCTGAATACAGACATGGATGGCAATAAATGAGTCTAAGCGATGTGGCTGTCCAAGTATCTATATGTAGGTGAATGCTACCTTGGCACAAGAGATCATGGGTTTGTAAAGTCTTTCTGAAGGCTTTGTAAAGTCTTTCCTTCTGCCTTCTTAGGGTAGCTGATAGACAGCATCAGACTGGCAGAAATGCCCTCCCATATCCCTGACTTGGTACCTGGGTGCCAAAACATTCAGTGGGAGCTGAGCTGAGCCTGCAAGGGAACGCAGTCACAGGCTTCTGGGTTTCCCTTCTTGCCCTACAGGTTTCTGGGTGGGAGTTCCCAGGGTGCTTTCAGCTCTGAAGGTGACTCAGGTGTTGGGTTTCATTTGGGATGAGTGGAATGGGATTTACTCCTGCCGCTTGGAAGGTCCTCACGGTGAAAGTACAGGCATGATTCTGGTTTGGAGAGAATCTGGGGTGGGATTCCCTTGGGCAATAGTCTGCAGCTGAGGACTAGGAGAACACCTAGAGCAGCATCTGAGCATGGGAAAAGGAAGAGAACACCATCATTTTCAGCGTATGGGAGTGAGCTGGTTGTGTCTTGCTGACTATGGCACAACCACCTAGCTTTGCTCTAGACAGACCTTTATTATAAATTCTACAAGACTGCTGCTAGACATAAGGAAGACGTGCAAATCAGCTGTCCCAGGTAGTAATTCTCTTGTCATTGCAAGGGGTGGCAGAGTTGTTGACTGTTGGCTCTTGCAAGACCCACGGGACCCAACAAGGGTTGGGATTATGCTCTCTTCTGTCAGATACTAGCTCTTACTGTTTGTATCCATGGCACTGATGATTATGCTGTAGCTCTGAGGCAGCTGCAAGGTCAAGCAGGCCTGCTAGGTTAGTAGCACACTGTGTACACTGGTTCCCTGATGCTTTCTGTAGATGGTAGAAAGAAGCCCCTGTGAGGAGTCCAGAATTGGCTCAATGCCTCACAGTTGTTTGTCGCCACATTCCCCAACCCAAAGCCATACAAAGGGCACTTCTGATAGTTATGGATGCTTCTGCTTTAATCTGCTTCATGGAGATACATCAGATAGATAGAAAAAACATAGAAGTAGCTGCAAGCTTTCCAGCACAGGCATAGCTCCTGTAAGTCATCCAGGCTACTTCCAGGTCCTCTGTCCTTCTTCCCACCCGGATGAAAGTGAGACAATAGTACTAGGGCTTCCTGCTGGCACTGAAGTTCTACTCAAGCTGTAGCTGTTGTTCTCTTTGACACTACAGCTTACTTGATTTAATGAGTAGAAGGGCTTCAAGCTCGCAGCTCTGCTGGAGTATCTGGCTGCTGGGATGGGTGGCTTACTTTGAATGCCTCTAACTCCAGGAGAGCTTTGTTTATTCTAGTTATTGTGGGATATGGACCCATGTCCACTCTGAATCTGCAAAAGGAAAAGAATTTGTGAGGTACTATGAGGCGGACAGCCAGTGCAGCAGTGAGCAGAAGGGCAGAGCAGTGTGCTGTGCCTGCCCAGTATGGGAGAATCTCACAAGATGGGGTACATTTGCATTAAGAGAAAAGGTTCATCCTTGTAGGTTTAAAAAATACTAGAGGAAAGGTTAGTTAGTTCCTCCATCTTCACTAGGCTTTTACATAGTGTGCAACATGGGGTAAGAAGGCCCTATGCTTTTCCTAGCATCATGCAGCCACTACTTGCATAGGTTTAAGGCTTTCAACAAATATAGTCAAATTAATCTTTTCCCCCTGTGTGCAGTGTAAATATAGGGCAAACAGGGAGAGAGCACGTGGAGCGCGGGCAACCTTAGCTTTTCTAAGGATATAGATCAAGTTTCCTCAAGGGGCCTCTGAGAAGAGAGCACAGCTCCTTATTTCCAAGAGCTTCCAAAAGAGACAATATTTATGACATAGGAAAGCTCATGCAGAGAAGAATCCATAACTGGATAAGGCAGGTAGGAGGGATGCTTTCCTAACAGGCACAAGGAGCTGCAGAAGGTAAGCTCTGACAGCCCAGCACAAGGAGTAGGTTCCCTTGAAGAGTGCCTCAAGCTTAGCCTTAATTACCTTTCAGCATTGGAAACTTGCGGCACCAAGCACAGATCAGCCATGGAAACCTGCAAATGTAGCAGAGAAAAGGGGTCAGAGTAACTCAGAGCCTGTCCCATCACGCTTCACTATGGTGGCAGGTTTTGAGAGCAAGACAGAAATTATTTTATCAGCCAGTACAGAGGAGTTGTCACAACAATCACATTCTTTAATCCAGCATTGATAATATGACAATGGTACAAGGAAAGGAACTTCATAGCAGTCACTAGTAGAAGAAGCCAGCAGCCTTCAGGGAGCTTCATATTTACCAGCTGATCATGACAACCTCAAGGACACAGTGCTTCTATGGCAGCTGCCTCAGAGCAAACAAGTCTGCTGGCAAGCTGCAGAGGGCGGTGATGGAGGGAGGGGGAGTTTGCGTGGCTGGGAAAGAGATAAGTAAATTTTGCTTGTTTGCATTGCAGGCGTATCAAGCAGCTCCGGCCAATGTCAAGACCTGATATGTGATAGGGCCTTTGCACACAGGCTCAGGGACTTGCAATCTGAAAAGAAGACTCAAGGACAATACGGCTAGCTGCCTATCCGCACAGAGGCAGCTGCCACCACCCCACTCCCCAGGTCACAAAGCCCTGGGTGCCTTTCAGAGCACACATTACTCTCCAGCGTAAGATCTTGTAACTAGCCTTTGCCCACCAAGGGCTCCAGTTCCATAAGGCTCCTCCTAGACAATCCTCTGCATCACAGGATATTGCAGGAGCCTTCCTTTTTTCTCAGGCTTTTATAGGAAAGATGCAATTGCCTGCCAAACAGGACTACTGCCTGAGTGGCCTCTAGCTTGGTAAGGGTCAGAACAGCTCGTATGTGAGCTCTCTGAAATCTGTCCATGTTAAAATTGGACAAACAGAGATGAAAAATACAATACAACTTGGTTAAAGGTTCCACAGAGCAGAGCTAAGAACTGAACCTGTGTTTCTTCAGCCAAGCTTTGCCCCTGTGATAGGTCACTTTGAACTCCAAATCTCTTAAAGATGAAATATATATAATCTGTTTCCACATCCTCTGGTAGCATCCAGATCCTAGATACAGCTGCAGAATCTGGTCAGCAGCAGGTTATGGGCAGGGAGAAGTAAACATCTCCATAACTATTTGCAATTCAGTAATACATGTTGCCCAGAGAGGTGGTGGATGCCCCATCCCTGGAAACATTCCAGGTCAGGTTGGACGGGGCTCTGAGCAACCTGATCTAGTTGAAGATGTCCCTGCCCACGGCAGGGGGGTTGGACTAGATGACCTTTAGAAGTCCCTTCCAACCCAAACTATTCTATGATTCTATGATAATGGCCTAAGTAGGATCCATGCAGCTGTTTTTCTTTTGGTGAAGACACCGCATGTAACTCCAAGCACAAGATGGGGTTGTGCTATGTCTCCACAACTAATTTCCTTTCCTATTTTATGGAATATACCGGGGTTTTCAGTTCTCCAATGGTACACAACACTCTCTCAGATACTTACTTCATCCCCCACAGAGTAGCGCCCAGCAGTGTGCTGCAGAATCTGCTCCAGCGCTGTCAAGAGAGGTGGTACACTGGAGTGAGGCATTGGAAACTGATTTGAAAGGGACACCAAAGACCTTTTAGACTGGGAATTATGAACAAGGGCATTTTGAACCTGAGCTGAGTATGAAAAAGGAGCAATTTGGGACAGAACCTAGAAAAAACAGAAATCTTACAACAGCATAGTTATGGGAGTCTTTAGGGTTCTTCAGCTTTTTGGGACCCAGGGTGATTTCAGATGCTTCAGGTAATGCACCTGAAATACTAAGAGGACAATGTAGAGATATGTGAGTGGGGAGGGGAAAAATGCAAAGGAACAGTCAGTTTGCATCTGTCCAGAAGCGAAGATGGGCCTGCCATTCCAGCACATGGGGGAAAGGGTTTTGAGGAAACAAAAAGCACTCTATTTCTCCCAGGGAGGTAAAGAAATGCTCTGCTACTTGCTAGATTCTGTGGGAGTTTGCCATCAGATATCTTTTGTCTGATTACAAAAGCATATAAATATAGATTGATAGAACTTTAAAGCAAAAGGCACTAGTTTGGGAGTAGCTGGGTGGAAAGGAGAAGTGCTATCAGCCCTCACGCTTCAGGGTGAATCAACTGCTGCTGTATACAGGATGGCCCCTCCTCTTCCATGCGCAGCAGTGGAAGCGCCCTGTGGACAGCATCTTTCCTCCGAGACCTTGGAGAGCTACCAGTCCTGGACAAGGCACCCTAGTCAGGAAGAGCATTTTCTCTGCCAGCAGGGCAGTACCCCAGCATGCCAGCCTAGGGAGATCTGTTCTGCTTGAAGAGGTGCTGTGTTTCAAAGGGTCGGTCGAAGTGCTGATCATTTTGTATGTGGGACGCACCTTGAAAGCCAGATGCGATGCAGTTCTGAGCCCATTCCATTTTTTTCTCCCCCATTTGTTTCAGGACGCTCAGGTTCTGCCAAGGCAAGCAATCTCCAGATTAGATTGACCTCTGCTGGCTGGATCTTGCCTACTGCCTCATCCAGTGGGGGAGAGGGGAGATAAGGAGTTGCCAAGCCTGAACCCCCAGCCTGAGTTCAGCCTGCTGGATCAGCCCTGACCTCACCCTCACCGAATCACGCACCCTGCTGTATCTCTCTCAGGACTGTCCTTCTGTAACAGCTGCCAGGGTATCCCTTTGCCCCTGCCCTTCGGGTTGCTCAGTTGTCTTCTTCCTAAAACATCCTAGACCCAGCAGTGAAACCGTATGGGTTCAGCTGTTTCTGGAAAGAACCCTGGGGTGCTATAGGATTTTCTTTGTAGGAAATACTGTATTGTAGCCATTGGTAGATCAGGCAGAGGCTAAGCAGAGATTTCATCTGCTACACACAGTCTTGAGGTCTGCCACTCTATTGGCTGGCAACAATTTAAAGAGACTGAGCTTTTCAGAGATACAGACTCCTGGAAACCCATCCTGGTTTTCTTATTTGCATGGATGTGAGAAGGCAATACCTGGAGTGGCTGAATGCCGGAGACAATGTGATCGGCGATCATTCTGACTTGGGCTCTCTTCTTCGGATCTTGGGGCAGGAGTCTGGGGTTAGGACGCGTGTCTTCTAGGTAATGAATTATAGCTAGCTGTAATGAACAAAGAGATAAGAGGAGGTTATTGGAAAGCCAAGGAAAAGTTCACATCCTGAACACCTGGGAAAGAGAATACAACAGCTTTTGAATGAAGTTTGTTACCAATCCAAGCAACAGAATATCCCCTTTGATGTCTGCTTGGGACTTTGTTGTCATTTAGCCTAGCTGTAGTTTCAGGCAAACCATGGCACAGCCATCTAAGTCAGACTACAAACTGCTCAGTGAAAGGTGGAGTTATGAACCAAAGCTGAATTGAGCTATTGATTTATCCGTGACAACAGTTTCCCAGCAGAGGCTATGTGCTATTTCTGCCCCCAAGTGGGATTGTTTATCACAAATGCCATCTCTTTTCCAATGCACAGATGAGAGCTCTGGGGGAAAAGATGGGGCAAAGCCATCCCCTCCAGACTGGGCAAGCAGGCTGGAGTGAGTGGTTAACAGGGATGTGGCTGGTAACTCACCGACTGAGAAAGGGTGATGCCATCAATTTTCAAGGCTGGGACTTGCTGCATTGGATTCACTGCCTTGAATTCAGCAGAAAACTGTGGAAACAAACCTGAGATTACCGCAACAAGAAATTCTTCTTCCTTGTTTTCTTCCCCTAGAATCCAGTTACCAAATTATTTTTTTTTTTTACCTGGCTTTTCCCTCTACCTCAGTGCTAACATTTGCAGTAAGTTATGCTGTACTATTAGCCTACAGCAAGCTCTCACTGGGGCTCAGGGATCACTGCATCCAGGGCCGGACTGCCTTACCTTTTGATAAACCATCAATACAAAGCCCAGGATGGGTGGTACTGCAGCAGTGTCACTATTACTGTTCTAGTTCTCCAACTCTGTCTTAGCCCATATTGGCACATCAAGCCGGTGGTACTACTAGGTGCACAACTCCCTGCTATGGCCCCCCAAATAAGTTCTCAGTGAAGATCTCTTCTGGCAACCCACCCTTTCTTTGGCAGGCCCTTTGCAGCCCCTTGCTATATCATTTAGCATCTTTTGGGAACACACCCCCTGCCACACACACACTTTCTGGTGCTAATTGAATGAGGTCCAGTCTGTTTAAATTGCATTGCAGCTTCTCTGAAGTCTGTGTGTTCACAGACTCTGAACAGACTCATACCCGGCTCTGAAGCCAGGTATGTTCAGTTATATCATGCTAAGCAGGAGCAAAAGATCTTCAGCCTTATGAAATTCAGTCACAGATGTTTAAGAGAGAAAAAAACCTTTAGTCTCCTGCAGCCATCTTCTCCCTTTGTCTTGCATGCCAGGGAATACTGGCTGAAAGCAACTATTAATTACACAGAAGCGGTGAGGAATTCAGTGACTTTGCCTGTGAACTTTCTAGTACTAATCCCAATTGTTCCAGTGATCCCCAAGTTCAGTACCCCTGGAGAGAGCAATGGTAGCTGTATTCTTACCTGCTGTCCCCCGTCCTTCAGGAGGTTCACTGGCACCAGGTCATAGGAAATCCCTTTCAGAGCCAGTGCTAGGGAGAACAGAGTATACAGCTTCAGACAGGCAGACTGAGACCATTTTCATTGGTAGTGAGCTCAGGGAAATGTTACCATCTCCACTTGAAAAAAGAATGGCTTTAAAACCAAAAAAGACCCTATCCCTTAAGAAAGGTGGCCTGAATCCACCGAGAAGGTAGTGCTCTGGCAAATGAAGGACCAAAGCACTAAAGATCGGTCCTGGCAAAAACACTTCATTTTCAAAATAAGCTCTGCCACTCTTTGCAGCACAGCCCCTCCTGATTTGACTTATAGAGGGCAGGGGGCTCTGTGCTCACCTGCAAAACCTTGCTTAAGACTGCCTCAGTTCAAGTAGGGACCATTCCCAGTCCTGCTTAACTCTCAAGACCTGGGCAGACCAGAGTCTGAGGCAGTATCCACGTAAAAACAGAGTGTAGGGCCCCTCTAGATAATGTGGAAGAAACAGCCATCTGCATCATGTTAGCTTTACAAAGCTGCAGGCTGAGCAAAACCCTCCTGTCCGTTCCTCTCCCTTCCCCCTGCTCTAGGTAAGCTGTGGTATTCCCTTCCCTCCCACTGGGGAAATACCTCACTGTTCCAGGTTCACGTTTGCTGATCTCTTGTCTTAATAAGTGACTGATTAATTGGGTTAGTGAAGGGGAGGATACTGCAGTAACACCAAAACAATAAAAGAGAGATCAACACTGGATCTTACCAATTCTCACTCTCCAAGAGCAGGAACTTCGGAAATAGCTATAAAGTATCGGCTGAGAAAAGAATGAGATAAAGTGGTTATATGGTGAGAACACCAGAGTGTTGTAAGGAGAACAATGCATGAACAGAAGGCATTTCAGAAACTGTAAGACAGGGACGAGCAACATTTGGGGGAGAGAGGGCTCCTTTCTGAAAGTGACAGTTCCTGGTTTTGAGTGTACAGGTAGTATCACTGTCTTTCATGCTGGCCCTCTGAATATTTAGTTGCACCTGATGTTTCCAGCAATGCACAACTGAGTTTAAAATTATCCCCTACAAAGCTTCCCTCTTTGTCCCTATCAGATGTTGCTAACTTCTATGCCATCTTAGATTTTTGAAACAAATTCCCTGCTGATTGGGCCGAGCGCCTGCACTGGCTATTTGCGTGGCATGAAATAGCTTTTCCAGCCATGGAAGGCAGGGCCAGGCCTCTTTCCAAACAAGAAGAGCTTCTGCTGTTTGAGATGAAGGCCAAGAGGGCAGACAATTCATCTCTATCTGAACTCTAGCACCAAGGCAGCTTTCCCGGACGCTTCCACCCTGTCCAAGCTCTCACCTTTTCAGATGCCATGGTCAGTGTGTGCAATCTACTCCAGGAAATAAAAACAACCTCTTCGCTTTCCCTTTTAACTCAGCTGGGACAGGGGAAGGCTTCTCTCCTAAAGCCAATGAGAAAAGGACTATGCCCCCAGATCTGGTCCCAGGACACAAAACCCAGCCAGTCAGATTCAATCCTGAGCAACTGCAGTCAGCTGCATTCACATCCCTGTGTGTTGTGCTGCAGCCCCAGCCGTGATATCAGAACCATTAACCAGCTTTGAGGTTGGAAGCACATTTAGCAACCATCCTTATTTCCCTAGTTTTTTTGTCCAGAAATAAATATCTAGTGAGCCTGTCAGGCTCTCAGCAGTTGCCAATGCAGAAATATATAGAACAAAACAAGGAAACTGAAGCCACGTGCAGAATTTCTGTTTCACTAGGGAATGACTGCCAGCTCCCTGGACAGGGGCTGCCTTTGTGGGGAGGTCCCTTTGGGTCCTCCTGGAGCCCTCCTCCCATCAGTACCAGCCAGTGCAGAGGGTTTTCTACGTTGCAGGCCTGGGAGAGGCTGCTACTTTGCTTCTGGGCCAACTTTGTGCAAAATACGAAGCTCGCTTTTTTGTGTTATGGTCTTTTCTTTCCACACAGGAAATTGGTACTCATGCATGTCTCTAAATAAACCCATAATCATGTCTCTCCTTCCTTCCATAGATCCCATGGCGTGCCAAGGATGTTTCCGTCTCTCCACCCTCCCAAAATGCATAGAAATTATACCAGAGGCTGACAGCAAGGCAGAAAAAGGCAGGGATTGGTTCACTGACACACAATCTGTCAACAGAAAACCAGAGAGACCCTGAGGATCTCTGTGCTCCAGTCCTCTTTGTAAACTTGATGCTTCTCTTACAGTTTAGATTGGTTCAAATATCTTCAAATGAGGTATGCATTTGATTAAATTACTCTCGTCAAAATCTACTGGAGAAATGGTTTATAAGTGAGGAGGGAAGTGATGGCAGTATTGGCAACACTTGTGGACAAAGTATTTACTGATTTTTTCAAATTCTCTGCTTCTGGAATCAGTGCATTAGAAATCTCAGCTATGCTTTTTTTTTTCAAATGTCTAGCCTGCCGGGTTGCAGGGAAAGAAACAGAAACTATGACTTCAAAAGAGAAACATACAGCATTCATGATGTATTTTTACTTGTTTTTCCTGGGGACCTTGATGATTTTTTGGCTCAGAAATTCATGTCCTTCACCACATCTGTTTTGGGCTCTGGCCTCTCAGCTGGCAGAGACACTTCTCCTGATCCTCTCTACAGTTCTTTGTTGTTTTTGCAGCCTGCACTACAATTTGTAATAAACTGTGCTAAGCTAATTGCTTTGCTCTAGAATTTCAAGGCCCCAGGGGATTTCACCAAAAAGAACATGGAAAACAACCCATCCCTCAGCTGGGAACTGTGTCTCCGAGGCTGGGGCCTGGAGTGATCTCTTAAGTTCATGCTGTTTTGCTCCCAGCAGCAGGGCAGATCACAGGCAAAACAATCAGCTACGTAAAGACTAGAGACAGCAGGAGTGTTTTGTCCTCAGTGGACAGGTCCCAGAATGGCATTATGTCTAGTCCTTCTTGGAGGAAAAGCTCAGCATGGGCGAGGGAAGTAGCGGGGAAGAACTGCCTCCATTTACAATCCCGTGGGGTACAATCCCCATAAGCTGCAGGTTAGATCAGTGGGAGCTGGGAGGATAGCAAGAGGACAACATCTGCTTCATGTCTACTGAGACTTCTGGTTTGGTTCTGTTTTCATGTCCAGCATCAGTGGTGCAGTGAGGAAAGTTTGGGCTTAAATCCTAATCCAGAGTAAAAATCTGGGAATTGCATTTCACTGTTTAGGAATGTCCTGGTTTCAGCAGGGATAGACTTAATTTCCTTCTTAGTAGCTGGTACAGTGCTGTGTTTTGGATTTAGGATGAGAACAATGTTGATAACACACCGATGTTTTAGTTGTTGCTAAGCAGTGCTTACACTAGTCAAGGACTTTTCAGCTTCCCATGCTCTACCGACTGAGAAGGCTGGAGGTGCACAAGAAGCTGGGAGGGGGCACAGCCGAACTGGCCAAAGGGACATTCCATACCATGCGACGTCATGCTCAGTACATAAACTGGGGAAAGCTGGCCGGGGGAGCCGCTGCTCGGGGACTGGCTAGGCACCGGTCGGCGGGTGGTGAGCAATTGCATCGTGTATCACTTGCTTTGTGTACTATTATTACATTATTATTGTTGTTATTTTATTTCATTATTAAACTGTTTTTATCTCAACCCATGAGTTTTTCTCACTTCTACTCTTCCAATTCTCTCCCCCATCCCAGCCGGGGCAGGGGGGAGAAGTAAGCGAGCGGCTGTGTGGTACTCAGTTGCCAACTGAGGTTAAACCAGTTTCTGGATATGGTCAGTGGGCTGCCTGTGCAGCATCACCCGGGGTACTCCCAGCGCTAATGCTTTTCGCCAAAGGTTGTTCCTTCCTAGATTGTGAGCTTGATCCGGTCTATCTCGGGAAGGTATGGGCTCCCTGCAGGGATGCTGTCAGGGCCGGGGGTTTTGGCTGGCTTGTCGACCCCTCCTATCACTTCTACTCTTCCAATTCTCTCCCCCATCCCACTGGGGGTCGGGGGGGAGAAGTAAGCGAGCGGCTGTGTGGTACTCAGTTGCCGACTGAGGTTAAACCACGACAAGGAAGATGAAAGAGACACCCCAAACTTTGTGTGTTGAGCTCTCAGGTTTCCAAGCCTGCCTGCTTCAGTATGGTCTCCTCTGGATACCACCCCTTTCCAGGCTATATTCGGGATGCACTTGGAAAGGCAAAGTCTTTCACGTGTTTCCTGAGACCCATCACTCCAAGCAGCCTGCACACACGGACTGATGCTGAGCAGCTGCCCATGTGGGACACGAGAGAGAAGAATGCTCCTTGGAGGCTTGTGTAGGGGAAACCTCAGCGTCTGACAGGCACCACTTCTGTTCTGCTGGGTTAAAATGTAAAGGTATAAGCAGAAGGAACAGGTTTGCTCCTAAACTCTCAGTATCTCTGCAGCAGGCGTTGGTGTTAACAGCTCACATGGATAAACTATCTTAAGTAAACACTACCACTGCTTTGAAAAGCATTAGTTTTATTTAGCACAGGCGCAAATTCCTAGCTCTCCACTGAGACAGAGACGTGGGTGCAGGCCGGAGCAGCAGAAATCTACTTAAGACACGCCGTGCACCGGGGTCAGTCCTCTCAGTCACCACCATCCCGGCTTCTCCGGGGAGCCCAGGGCACCAGAAGCTGATTTAGGCCGCGATCCCAGTCA
>NW_008824356.1:6503315-6509873 GCF_000699105.1 Pygoscelis adeliae | reverse complement strand
GGCTTCCGTCCCCGCGCCCGGCCCCTCGGGCGGGAGTGCGCCCAAACTCCCGGCCTTCGCCCCGTTCTCAAGCACCCGCCCGCCCCTGCCTTGCCCGGCTGGGAAGGGGTCCGTGTTTATTCCAGGCAGGTGGTGGGATGGGATCCTGGCAGCGAGGGCCAACAAGGAAGCGCTGTGCTCTCTGGCCAGCCCGCCTCCGGCCCCGGTCCCTGCCCCGCTCTCACCGCTGCTCTCGGAACGTGTTGCAGAGAGGGGACTGGGTCTCGGGGAGGTGGTTTTGGGGATCTGCGGGTTGCGGGCTGACTTTTTGTAACATCTCTAAGCTCAGCCTGGAATCAGAGGGGCAGACTAGAGGTTTTGGAGTCCTAATATCAAACTCTTTAAAAAGGATCCTGCCTAGAATGGCTGAAGTGCTCTCCATGATTTCCCAGTGAATTTAATGCATTGTCTCATATAGAGTGTATGGCACTAACCCTCTATATGATGAAAAGCGTGAGTAGAAAGACCTTCCTGGATTTTTTTACTGTCTGCAGCATTATAGCAGGTTGTTTGGTGGTGTTTTTTTTCCAGTTGGGATGAAACTCATTTTGGGAAGATGG
This sequence comes from Pygoscelis adeliae, assembly GCF_000699105.1. Taxonomy (NCBI): domain Eukaryota; kingdom Metazoa; phylum Chordata; class Aves; order Sphenisciformes; family Spheniscidae; genus Pygoscelis; species Pygoscelis adeliae. Next base: position 6,509,274 of record NW_008824356.1, on the reverse strand, counting down.
GAAGTTACTACATTAATCGGACCTTCTTCTTTGATGTCCACCCCCCTTTGGGGAAGGTAAACCCTTTTGTTACATGTTTTAGAAGCCACAGGAGTGGGCCAACAAAAGTCTTCCCCATCCTTCTGGCTGAAGGATGTGATGAACACCAATACCTTTCCTAACTGTTGTTGGCATCATGGTAGTTTGCATTCTCTATCCAGAGCCTCAACTTTCATCTTTTCTTCTTTACAAAAATCCTTTGAATGTGGGAAAACAAAGCAGTATTGCATGTTGGGTATTTGAAAGGCTTGACGTTAAATAATGAACATGGCACTTACCTGGTTTGGAGGGGATATTTAATAGAAGTCTACAGTTCAAAGGAACCAAACAGTTCCTGATAGCTTGTGTGTAAATAAGACTCCTCCCACAAAGGACCCTGAAAGCCTCAACTTGCTATTCTGTAATCGATAAACTTATTCTAGCAACAGTGTGCAGTGTTGATGAAGGTGCACTCCTGCCTCAGAACGATATCTTCCTTTCAGGTTGAGTCTCCTTAAACTATAGGAATAGGGTGCTATGGGAGAATCTACCGAGACAGAATTCTCTCTGCTAAATCCCACACCTGGTATTTCTCTTGAGCTTGCAGTCATCACTATAGTCAGCAGCCAAAGTCCTTTTGATCCCTTCTGATTTTGCCTTTAGACAAAGGGCAGTATGTATGCATATGAATTCTGTACATAAACTCTTGTTTGGATGATGTGGCTGAGTTAAGTAGTTATCCTCTGGATCAGACTTGGCTTCTATAAAAATCTTAACCTGCTGCTGGCTTGGATACTCCTTCCTCCAATGTGATTTCCCTGACCGTTTTTTTTTTTTTTTTCACCTTTCCTCTTCAGATGCTGATTGGACTTGCTGGCTACCTTAGTGGATATGATGGTACATTTCCTTTCCAAAAGCCAGGGGACAGATATGAGCAGCACAACTATGTGGGAATGAGAGGGGTAAGGCTCTACAGGCTAGTGTCAAGCTGGTTAGCTCTTCTGTGCTTTTCAGTACAGAGTGTTACGTCATAAGAACAGCTCTCCTGGATCAGATCAGAGGTCTGTTTAGCCCTGTGCCTTGTCTTTAAGCTCCTCAGAAAAGTGTTAGTGGTTGTATTGTGAATAAGTCTTAATGTCTGGCTGTGAGAGGCCAGGTAAGAAAGTAAGGTCATTGTTGAGGCCAACCCTTGCTGCTAATTAGTGGGACTACACTCCTGAGTGGGATAGGTATCTTGCCTGTTCTGCAAAGGGAACATTGCTGAGCTTGGGCTTCTGCTCACTCCATTGTGCCTGGCTGCTCTGCTGGAGAGCCAAGGATGTCAAAAAGCCAGGATCATCATGGTTTGCCACCACCAGTGACACTGAGCTGAGTAAGCTGATGGGGCGGGGGAATTACTATTCAGAGTGGTATTCTATCTGAAACCCTGGCTGTACTGCTATCTAGGAGGACCAAGAGCCATAAAACTGACAGCAGATAACACGAGCCAAAAAAAGAAACAGTGGCCAATTGCTAGTGCCTAGAAAGAAGGATAAAAACTGGGAAGGCATATTTTCTTGGTTTACTTTCTAGGTCTCCAGCAATTTGTGGTTCTAGATTTCCCTGAGCCAAAGGTGGGAGAAGTGCTAGAACCAGGCGTTGAAGAGAACAAATTTTACTGTGATGCTGCTTTTTTTGTTTTGATTTCTGTTCTTCCTCCTCCTAACTATCCTCAGTCTCATTTGTGTAGGGGAGGTGATACTGGTCTGCTAAAGATGTAAGGTACAGGTATATTTTGTTCTTAGATTTCATATTCTAATATCTTGTTAAAATAAGTTGAGTGTGGTGGATGTGTAGTGCACCTACTTGACATATCTTTTTATGAATATCTGATGTAGTCTAGCAGGAGGATGACCAACTGTTGTTACTGACACCTCTAGAGACAGAACAGAGCGAGCAGCTGTCCTCTGAACAGTATCTTTGTTCATTTGGCTTTTGTCTGATGTTCTTAGTGAGTCAGTTCGGCTACTGCAATACCTCCTGTTGTTGGTAGGTGTGGAAGATGAAGGAAGGGAAAGGGTGTGGGTGCTTTGGGGAGGGTTATAACTTCTCCCGTGATCTTCTTTTCCTGCAGTTCTGTGCATTTCTTGGCTCCTGCCTGGTTCCCTTTGCCTACCTCACAGTGTTGGAACTGTCAAAGTCACTGCCAGCAGCCTTACTCACGGCTTTCATCCTTATTTTTGGTAGGTGTTCCTGCTACAGCAAAATTGAGCAGGCTAATTGTTCAGAGAATTTAATTTCTGGATTTTCGTGTGTTACTTAGCCAGGGGATATTGGGGTTAACAAGAGAGGTTCCCAAAAGCAAAGTAATTCTGCTTTATATATATAAGGCTTTTTAATTGGTGATCCCCTTGAGAATTTTACAGTCTTGTTTAGTTCATAGGTACTTCTGTTATGTGCGTAACCACAGCGTTGGACTACGTTTCACCTCAATTTTAAGAATTTTTATAAGGTGGATAGTCAGGAATGATTTTGCCCACTAGTGACATATTGATGTCTCCTGTATGAATTGTAGAGATATTTAACAGCCTACTGCATTACTGTGGAAGAGTTCACAGTAAGAAATGAATAAAGTTCCTTGTTGAATTGAGCCAAGTGGAGAAATTAACATTGCAAATGGAGTTATGCAAGTTGGGGTTTTGTGAGGGGACATGGATATTGAGGCATGGAGACTTAAAAAATGAATATGACTTGATATTTTATAGGTAACATCTGAAAGATGACTTCTCCTGTAGCATCCTCTGGCACCATGCTCATGCCTTAGTAGGTAGATCATTGCTGTCTGTAACGCTCTCCATCTGAATATGTTAGCAGTACCTCCCAAATGGTGTTTCACAGATACTGTTTTACTGCCTGTTATTTGTGAGGGGTTTTTTTCATTTGTTACCCAAGTATAAGTTGAAATGTTCTGATCTGCTTCTGTTTCTAAAATTTCCCTTGTTCCCTTTGTCTTGACTACACTGAGGAAACTGGCTTCCTGCAATCTTAGATTCACTTTGGAACCGCAAGCCTTTTTGACATTGTTGTGCATCTGTTTGCAGATACGGGCTGTATTACTTTGTCCCAATATATTCTGCTGGACCCCATTCTGATGTTCTTCCTCATGGGAGCTGTTCTGAGTATGGTGAAATGTAACAGCTGTGCAGATAGGTAAGATAGAGATGATAATTTTGTTAGACTATAGGTACTCAACTTTCACACAGGTAAAGTACTAGAACATGTCTGCCACTTGGTAGTCTGGGTGAATGGCTGAGATGAGATTTGTTTCAGGAAATCTGGAGGTGAAAATGGTTCATGGTAGGGGAGAGAAATTTTTAATATGAGGGTTTGTGGAACTATGGAGAAAATATCATGACTGGGGTAAACCAGGAGAGAGACTGAAATAGATTATTTTAGCATGAAAGGAAATTTCAGCAGAAATTGTGTTTATGGAACTGCAAATCTTGAAAATGAAGGTTAAAGCTTTTTAAAACTTGACAGGAAAGAAAGCTAGTGTAGGGCGTTGTAGGTCAGAGAAGGAGGAATGAAGGATGGTTGGAGCCTGTTCAAGGCTTTGCTCCTTAATGGCAAAAATATTAATTTGTTATCTTGAACCAGTCATTTTGTCTCCAGGCTGGAGAAGCACAGCTTATCTGTGACTGTAATCCTATAAGCACTTACAAAATCCTGCTAGCTGAGGTAAATAGTGTAATTTGTTTGGTTCAGAGAAATTGGTACCAAAAATTTGAGAGAAATATAGCCAGGATGTTTCTGAATAAAGCAGTTAAGTTGTTCAGGATATTTGCTGTAGACCCATCCAGAGGGGGATGGTGATTTATAGGTATTAGGATATGTCAGAAGGCTTCTTTGTAGCTGGGCTGTACAGAGTAGTTTCCCCATGATGCATCCAGAATTCAAAGACATAAAAGCTTAGAATACTGTGTTATATATGAGCAATTTTTGTTTCATGAAATGTTCAAGAACTGATCATATCAATCTTAGCGTGACTGCAGCACACATGGCTAAAATGCAGCCTGCAGCGTCATGTGGGGCCATCCAAGGGCCATCCTCATCTACAACACACACCCCAGGGAGTGCAAGCACTAAGTTACAGGGCAGTGTTTGATCAGCTCTGTGTGCCTTGACCTGAACTTATTTCTCATGTCTTAGAGCTAATCCTCTTTTCAAACTAGTTGATTTTATGCAAATTAAAAGCCAGCTGTAGCTATTTTGTTGCTTAGCAGGTCACGGGGATTTTGTCTAGCCAAAATACAAGCATCAAGGCATCAGGAGTCAGTAGGAAAAGGATTTTAAGTTCTGGTGTCATCTTTTCTCATCTTTTCTCTGTGGTTCAATTTTAGTTTAGTTTGTAATTTGTTTGCTTTTTGCTGCAGCTTTTGTTTGTGCTTCGGGTAGATATTTTCCACTATGGCCTTTCTGCTTTAGGAAAAGTAGCTGTTCTTTCTCTCCTGTTCTCCCCCACGTCCTTAGCTTTCTGAGAGATGTAAATTTGCATTTTATGGAGCAAAAGTCCTGTTTCTATTTTCAGACCTTTCATGTGTCAGACTTCCTTCATACTAGTATTTTAGCTTATACCTGGTGTCTATGTTCCCTTCCTTAAAGGGGAGATTTAGGGCTGCCCAGGCTTAAGTGTTTGGGCCCTTCTGAAGCCCATATCAGGGGTATCCTTGCATCATTCTAAAATTAATGAAAAAATTATCTTTCTATTCCTCATGGGCTCCTGAGAAGAAGATGGAATGTAATTTTGCGGGGTAGCCAATTTGCTGTTTGTTCTCCTGATCACAGATGCCCATTCAAGTAGCCATCATTTATTTACTGACCTGCTCTATCTGTCCTGCAGGCCATTTTCTGCTTCCTGGTGGTTCTGGCTGAGTCTGACTGGTGTGAACCTTGCTGGAGCAATGGGGGTAAAGTTTGTTGGCCTTTTTGTAGTCCTCTTGGTTGGCCTGAACACAATCTATGACCTATGGGACTTGCTGGGGAACCTCAGCCTGTCACTGGTGAGTGTCAAAAACTTTTCTTTACGTTAAGGGTTTCTTTGTTTTGTTTTGCTTTCCTTTGCCTTTGTAATTCTCCTAGTTATTGACAAACATGGAACGAGCCAAACAGTGGTACTCTGTCTGCAGCAAACAGGGGCATCTGAGGTGGATGATGATGATTAAAGATGAAGGTTATAATGGAAAAACTATTGCCATATGTTTAAGAAAACCCACATATGTCAGCAGGATATAATGTCATAAGAGCACAGCTAAAAGGTGGTTACTTTTTCTTGAGAGAAACTATTACCTTTCCAGTTGGATGAACTTTATTTCAATCTAGATTAAAAATGTTCATTGGGAATGGCTGTACAATGGCCCAAAGTAAGATGTTGTCCAACACTGTTACATGACCTTCTGAGGAGCACATGCTACCTGGCAGACAGGCATGTCTTGCAGCACCTATAGTTTGCATAAGCAGTGCAAGCTCAGGCTCCGCTTCACAAGAGTACGGGGGCACAGGCTGAGTAGCAGTAGCATGCTGTAGTCCATCACGAGTCATAGGCATGCTCTGCAACCTGCAGTCTCTGTAGCCAGTCCTAAGGATGAAGGCAGCCATAGCCTGCTTGATTTCACACACATTTAGTTCTTATAAGCTCTAAGAAATTTGCTAGTGTGTTCAGGTGCCCTGTTCTAATATATTGCATTTTATATTTGGGGACTGTGAAATCTAATAATTGGAGAAGTACCTTGATGTACCATTTGCTGTCTTGCAACCAGCAGGAAAACAAATTCTTCAAGCACATCTTTTAAAAGGTGTTCAGTTGTCCTCTTTTGTCAGCCTCTTCTGAAGCTTGAAAATTCTGTATCTTTCACTTACTGGTTTTGTCCTTTTGTCTCATGAACAGTGGGGGTTTTGGGGGACT
>NW_008824356.1:6489359-6503300 GCF_000699105.1 Pygoscelis adeliae | reverse complement strand
CCTGCTGTGTCATTTGTTTTCTCTGGTTAATGTGAATCAGTATGGGCTGCAAAGATGCAATGTTCCAGCTCCGGAGAAGCACTTCTTGAGCAAAGTCAGTTAATTGCATTTGAAATGGAACAAATCCATCATGTCTAAGCTTTCTGCCAGCAGACGGCTGCACAGTGATTTCATTTGTGCTGCTGGCAGCAAAGGCAGCAAGCCCCTGAGTGTTAGAATATGTAAAGAAATTTACTCCAGAAGGTAGATGCTTTCTGAATAACCAACTATTTGGCAACCTTGGTGTTTGAGGAGGGGAAAAAAAAAGAAGTGAGGATTAAACCCCTGAAAGCCTGTATAACTTATCTCTGCATTTGTTAGGAAACTACTCATGATTATTTACATGCAAGGTTTTGGGGACTAATTTGATTTCTAGAATTCTCAGCTTATCTTGGTCCGCTGTTCTGGTTTGCTCGATGCTGTCCTTCATGTGCATTTTCTGTTTTGACTTTGCATTGGAGTCTGTAGTTAAAGAAAACCTTTTCAGAAAGATTGAAGCATATTGTGGTCATTTTGAGTAGGGAACTGGAGAATAGTTCATATGCCTCTCCGCTGCATAAATTTGGTTATGTACCATTAATCAGCATTTTTCCAAGTGCTCAGTGGTTATTAAGTGTTCTGCTCAAGTACTTGAGTTGAGCAACTGTTTCTTTTGTTGACTTCAGTAAGTTCTTAGTTTTGTAATGTGTTCAGCTCTTTTTCCATTACTTCTGAAATCTTTGGATCTGTTATTAAGGGATGGAGGATGATTAGCTTAATGATTGTATGATGGGTACCATGTAAAAAAAAAAAAGCAGAAGCTAGCAAGTACATCTGCCTTCATCTGCTTTGAAGTTAGATGTGGACATTTAGCAAACAATTTTTGCTATTTAAAGTGTTTTCTTCTCCCACAGCTGTTTATTACCCACCCTGTATTTTAGTTTACTTACTCCACTACCAGCAGTGTCAGTAGGATGTGAATATGTAATTGCATCTTGGGCACCTGTGTACAAACCACCTTTCCAAGGGCTTTAAATAAAACGCCCTACCTCTGTGTTGAGGCAGCTAGAAACACTCACAGGTTTTGCTGCTGACTTTTCTGTAACTTCTGGCTGAGGACCAGCAACAGAAGTTGCAGTGTGAAAGCATCCTTGCTAAGTGAGCTGGTTTCTGTGAACGCAGCATATCTAGGTCCCCAAGAAGTCCTTATTGCAGTCATATTTGCATAGGGAGACTTGTTGGGAGAATTGTGTCTAGTAGCTTGTGTCCACATGTTTTCATTTTCCTTTTGCTTAGCTTTGACAGCTACTATTCTGGAAGTCACCTCCTTGCTGTGATTTTGTGTCAAGATGCGTACCACTCTGATAAACCAGTTAAGGTCCTTGTTTTCAAAGTATTGTCAATGGGAGCTGCCCAACCTCCTTTGCCAAAGTTAGACATGCCCGATATTTTTGAAAGTTAAACCCTCCTATTGTCTGTTTTTTGTCTTCTTCCCAAGACCCTGAAATTTCAAGGTACCCCAGCTCCAGCTTTTGGAGATGCACAACAAGGTCTGCCTAAGCTTTTACCGCTCCCTAGGCCTTTTTGGGGTAATTTTGCACCCTGCTGGGCTTGCTTGCATGGTAGGCTTCTGCTGTAGGACCACTGCTCAGAGTCCTGTGAGATAAAGAGTGGAGTTGTTCCTGCAGCTGCACTGTTTGATCCGGGTTGTGTTTGTTACAGGTCGTGTTTGGGAAGCATTTACTGGCTCGTGTACTCTGCCTCATCCTGCTCCCGCTTGCCCTCTACACGGCTATGTTTGCTGTTCATTTTACGGTATTAAATAAAAGGTATTTCACAATGTTTTCTCCAGAAGAAGAATCACTTGTCTTTGCTTTGAATTAAAGGCTGTTGATAATGGATTTCTCCATTTTCATTGTCAGAAGCACAGCCACAAGCTGTGTCTTTGTTTAATTCCCTTCCCAGATTCCTGCATTGTTTTTAGAGAAAGGCTCTGGCCAAGCTGGCAGTGAAACTGAGTTTGAGCTTAAGACTTTCTGAAATGCCAAGCAAGTATCCTAACCAAACTGTCTGTCTCCTTTTTTTCCTCCTCTCTTTCCTGGACCTGAAAATGTCTCAACTCCATTCTTTTTATTTTTGTAATTAAAAAAAAAAAAGGCATTGCATTCCTGAAAAATGCTTTGCCTGTGATTAAAAAAAAAAAAAAAAAATCTGAGTGTGCCCAAAGGGAGGACTCTTCTCTGAATGCCTGCAACCAAGGGATGCTTTTTGTGTGGAAAGAGCACAACAGCTAGTAAAATGGCCAAGTAATGTTTTTCCGTATGCCAGCATTAAGAGATGAGGTAAATAAGCATTTCATCACAAAAAAAGAATATAAAATTAAACCTGTTATTTTTCAGTTTAAGTCAACTGGTCTTACCACTACCCTCTTAGCAGAAATGAGACTTAAGGAGCCACAGGGAGAGGCTCCTTATCTAACCTGACAGTGCATCAGTTTATTTGTCATAAGAACACCTCCAAAGATAGTTGATGGTGCTTTGTGCAGTGTCAGTGTGTACATTTTTGTGACCTCAAGTCCTTGCAGCTCTGGACAATTTCCTGCAAGACTGTCTCTATCTGCTATGATTCACAACATTAGAGGTATGTGCATCTAAGGGAACTGCAGTCATTCTTCTCCTGATGCCATGTCTTGTTTTATCTTTTTCCTTCTGTAAAAACAACTTGGTAATGCATGGTAGAGCTTTGTATGCCTGTTTTGCCAGACTTTGCATTGTCACATTCTTTGCTGTCTTTTGTAGTGGTCCTGGGGATGGTTTCTTCAGTTCAGCATTTCAGTCCCAGCTGATCGGGAACAATCTTTATAATGTCTCCGTTCCAGAGCGTGAGTGTCCAAAGGAATAAACCTCTTTGAGTGTTGTCAATGTACATGGGGGTTTAAATAAAAAGTGTCTCCTGTGAGTCAGTGCAGGACAGTGCAGATTATGCCTTCATGGTCAGATCCATGCTGTTCCTCTGTGCAGTTTTATATATCGACAGAAAAGAAAAAGGCTGAAAATAACACTATGTTTACTGCAAAGTCACTAGCTGTTTCATCATGTTCCTTCTAGAGGGAAAGATGCCATTTTGAGGGATTTGACAGTTTTGTGTGCATGCATCTTTGTAATTTTTGGCGTTTATGTTGCTTGAGACAACAAAAAGAGATTTGTCCTGTTCACCTTAGGCTTGTAGGTGTTCAGATGTGGGATTTGTTTCCAAAATGCGTGTAAATGAAAACTGTCAACTCCTTTGTGACACAGTGTGCCCCTGGTTCAGCTGTGTTGTATTCAAGCATGCATATGAATTTAGGGGAAGGATGGCTCGGTGGTCGTTCCCTAATCCTCAGGTTGGCTAAGGACTACTGAGCCTTTAATATGGTTTAGCTTTCCAATTACTTCAGCTTTTCTCTGTCTGTTCCCTGCTCCAGAGCTGCTACTGGGAGAGCATCAAGTCCATTCTCCAAGACTCTGGTCTGCCACTTTTGTTGGGAGGCTATGAAGGAAGGTGTCTGAAGCCAGGGTATCAGCTCCACTATCTGATAGCTGAGCTTGCCTCCCTTCCCTCTTGTATTGCTGTAGGGGTTGGGCGATGGAGTGCTTCAAAGTAGTCACGTGCTTCTCAAAATTGATTGATTGTGTTTTAATTTGACCATATACTCTTACAGAAAGCTATCTCAAACCTCTCATTATTGAAATTACATACAAAAGAACTGGCGCTTCTGTTTATGTTAAAACTAGGTGGGAGAATTTTAAGTGTTTCAGCCAAATGTTATGTAACAATTTTACTGAATCGTGGCAAGATAAGCTTGCAATGAGCTGTGTGGAGTAACGTGTCAAACAGGAAATGAGCTTTCATCAAAACAAAGCGGGAGAATGCATGCCTAATCAGAGCACTGCAGACTAGCTGGGGGAGATATTTATAGGAGAGCTGCCTTATGCCTTTTTTCCTCCTTCCTTCCCATGTAGACTTGGCGTACGGGTCTGTGGTCACAATGAAGAACCTTCGGATGGCAGGGGGATACCTTCACTCCCACTGGCACCTCTATCCGGAGGGCATTGGGGCTCGCCAGCAGCAGGTTAGTGTACTGCGGTAGTACTGCCTCTGACTACAACCATCAACTCGCTCCCATTGCATTTAGCATTAGGTGCTGTCGTGACAGGAGCTATGTATTTATTCAGCATCTGTTACCCTCTCAGTGCCACAGCTGTGCACTTGGCTTGGAAGTATGAGTAAAAAAGGATGCTTGAAGAGAGCCTACCACATTGCACCAGAGAGGTGGCTTACAGTAACAAGGCTTCATTGTAGTAGCAAGACCACCCTCCATAGATGGAGGCCAAGAGGACTTAAAAATAATCTTCCATAATGAAAGTGCTGTTGTTACCTCAAGGAAGGCTGTAAAACTTATGTTTAAAACAAATACATTATCTTATAGGTTTCATTGCTGTGTTTTAAAAGCAACAGAATAGGGCTGCTGTGTGTTGTTTTCACTCCTGCCACTGGCCTCTGTGACCTTACATGAATTACTCTCCTTTTGTGCCTTGCTTTCCTCATCTGTCGCCAAAGAATTTGTAAGGCTTTGCTCATTAAATTAGATATCTGTACATTCATAAGCTAGCCATAATTAAACTATCTGAACTGTCTAAGGGCTTCTGATTAAATGATTAAGCAGTAAATCAGAGTAAAAATCAGAAATCATGTAACTATCACTAATTAAGTAGTACAAAAATTAAGTGAATTTCTTATTTTTGTCCATCAAGCTTCACAAATCTTTGCAGCTTCTGCAGCTTTGCCAAGATTTATTTTGCAGTTTGCATATTAGTGTCTAAAAATTGTTCTGAGCTCCTTGAAAGTAAGTTGCCAGAGAAAAACAAGTGTTTCTTTTTCAACTCCCTTCAGTCTCAGTGGTGAAGAAGTTTTCAGAAATGAAAACTTTGTCTCAATCTTCTTTTCCTGCTGTTCTTCCCAACCAAAAATTCTAATATTGTCATGTGACATTGATGTGTATTACCATAGATAGAGAGATCATACCAAAACTGGCTCAAGGATAGGCAAAATTCAAGTGCAGAGCATGCTTTATGACACTAAAAGCAGGGAAAGGGGATTTGGAGAGGGTGCTGATAGGAGTTTCCTTGAGGGTAAGTGGGAAAGGGTGAAGATTCCCCCCCTGTGCTTCCTGCCCTGGAAGTAGGACAAGGGTAGGGGGCTGGGACAGTTTGGGTGCTGTGGAGAGAGGAAGGGACTTCAGAACTTGGAGGAGATTTAGGGAGGAAAAGATGGAGGCAGTGACCTCTCTGCCTCCTCCTTTCCTACCGCTTCTGATGATACAAGCTCAAGGTATGAGGTTCCACCTCCAGCTCTCCCTTTTTCCCCACCCTCAGATGCTCCTGTGTGTTCTGCCTCTCACCCACCCACTGGGCCATCTGCTCCCACCTGAGTGGGAGGCACAGGTCTGGGACTGGTCTAGGGTCCCACAGAGCGGGGCTTGCTGCTGCTGGAAGAGGAGAGTGAGCAAAGTGGGCACAGTTACTCATGCTGCTCAGGAAGGTTGCCCTCGGGAGCAGCGCCCTGGGGCCAGGTGGTCTCCCCTGCCCATGGTAACAGTAGGAGCAGTTGCTCTGTGTGAGTCTGGGCAGGCCGGTAAGGGTTAGCTGGGTAGCATGTGCGGCTTTAACAGTTGATCCCTGAATCCTTCTTACCTTGCCTGGATCTTTTGGCAGAAGTATTATGGTTGTCACAGGCAGCCTGTTGTCTTAAATCTCTACCAGTGATGCCTGTCTGTAAAGCCAGTGCTGTTTCCATCTCCTGGTTCTGGTACTGGTCAGTGATTATTCAAAAAGTTCAGGTTTGGATATCCTGTTGTTGAAGAAGGAGCCTCTGAAGTAGGGTAAGTGGAGGTCAAGCTGGATGGTTGGAGGTTGTTACTCATGATGCATGTGAACTGCCATTAAGTGTAGGGCTCCCGAGTGTACAGGCTATATATACACTGAATAAAAGGTGTGATCTGGGTTAAGGAGTGGCCAGTAACTGACTTTCTAGGGGGCACTATCATAAAAGTCATCCCAGGGTTTCTATGTTATTGGCTCATTCATTTGGGACTTCAATGTGTGTCTGAATGTGTGTCTGCTATCACCAGCTTTTTTCTTGTTTGGTAAAATAATTTATCCTGTGCTTTCAGGTCACTGCCTACTTACATAAAGATTTGAATAACCTGTGGATTATAAAGAAACATGATTCAGATACAGGTAACAAATACCAGTAAAGTGCCTTTTATAACTGCTGCTTCAGTTTTTCACTTAAGTATTCTGAGTTCCCTCCAGGACAAAGTATCCTTCATGGATATGAGGGGGAGAGGAGGAAGAACGAGGGGAATCTGGCTCCATCTTGATTAACGCTGTTTGTGTCTACTGTGCTTTTGGTTTTTCTCCAGATTGTACAGTTGAAGTAAATAAGCTTTTCTCAGCTGAAGGTTGCACTGACAACTTTTCAGCTAGGTAGGGCTGCAAATAACAGAGGAAGTTAATCTGAACTCAGTATTTTGTGGAATCTGTTATTGTGGCTATGGGTCCTGGGAAGTTGGGTCCTGGTACGTTCTGATACATTGTGCTCAACTGATTTGCGTGGATGTTTGCTTGGGACAAGATAGAGTCCTGAATGTCAAGATCTATGGTTTGTACATACATCTGTTGTTTTAGAATGTCATATAGTGTAGCTGAGGCATGTTTGGTCTGGCAGACTTTCCTTTCTTCACCTGCAGTATGTGTATATAAAAATTAACAAGAACCGTCTAAACAACAAAAAATGCAAATAACCTAGATATAACAAAATTATCAGTGTTGCAAGAGTTATTTTATAGTTCATGAAATAAAAAAATATATATATATTTAGTTTTGGTGTTCAGCTAGCCTGACCAGGCATCCTCTTTGTTTAAGGGCAGTATGTGCTGCTTGGGGCCATGTTCTTTGGAATAGCCCTCAGGGCTGATCTTTAAACTAGAGCAGTCATTAACACCAGGCTGAGTCAACACAAATTAGTTTGCCTTGTATTGTCTGCTTGAGGCATGAGCATTCCCAAGAAACTTTCTAAGACCCTGATATGTTTGTTGGTGCATTGATACGATTAGTTTGCCTTCCTTCAGCAGATCTGTCAGACCCCTCGAGCCCTGTGGAGTTTGTGAGGCACAGAGATATTATTCGTCTGGAACATAAAGAGTAAGGATAATTTCTGGGATTCAAAGATATTGCATGATTGAATAGAACTGGTAGAAGATTTGTCCTGCTGGAGACTACATGGTTAGGCAAGCACAAGTGGGCTGTGTGACAGGGCTGTCTGTATATCTGCATTTCCAGTGTGGAGTTTGTGGAGTTTTTATTCTATGGTTTATGTTTTGAAGGGTGTCGCTTAAATGGGAAACTTCTAACAGAACCACACAACTTCATAAGAAATACCTACCTAAGCAGCAGAGGGATTTGTTGTGTGAGGTGCAATGTTAAGGGTAATTCTTCTGCAAAGAAGCAATTTCAAAACCCTGATTCTGTTGCTTGTCCCCACTCTCTGAGTTTTCTAGGCAAATAGTGTGTTTTTTTTGTCAGTGCACTGCAGGTGTCCTATTCCTATGTGCATAGGCAGTATCCACCTGCTGAAGTTCTCAACAGCACTGAGATCATAGCAGTGAAACACTTTTTAACAAAAATGTCGACTGGTGCCTTCCCTCTCTGTAGGGAATACCTGAGAGGAAGTAGGGGAACCTTAGTGACTTGATATTTAATCTTCATCTAGTCTAATGTCACTGTGCCACAATGCTCTGTGCTGTCACAGCTTTGATTTCTTAACAGAAGCTCTAAACTTGCGAGCCTGGAAATCATGTCATATTGCATTCAATATTGTGTGTTCACAAATCATTGCTTAGGTTTTAAGATTTAAAAAAAAAAAAAAGCTTTGAATTTTGGGGTTTACTACCAAATATATGATAATGAAGGTGATAAAATCTTGATTAGGCAATACTGGTTAGGTCTTGATTAGGTCTCTGGAATGGGAGGTGAAACTGCGGTGCTGTGGAAAAGATCCGGCAGATGGCTCTCGTCTCCTTGCATACAAACCTCATCCAGCGCGGGCAGAGGGTTTCTGTGCAGATAAGGCCAGGCTGGATGCAGCTGTATTGTTGGCAGGGGTGGCTCATTGTCTGAGTGGTTTTATTAAGGACTGACCAGGATATGGCCAGGTTTTTCTGGTTGCCCTAGTTAGCAGTCCCTGCTAGGGCAGTGGGAGGCTGTTTGTCTGCACTATGTACAGCTGGTGCTAATGGGGGCCACTGATTCCCACCCCCCCTCAGTAAATCTGTGCCTGACTAAATAGTACAATCTTTCCCCTCAAAAGCAAAACTGATAATCAAGAGAGGTCAGGATCTTGCTTTGCTTCTTGCAAGAGCAGGACTGTTAGTCCTACCTTTACTCTTCATTTTAAAAAAAACCAAAACCAACAATATCTTTTCCACCTGGAGGTGGTGGATTGTAGCTTGAGGGTTGGATTTATTCATTCTGTCTCCTTTTCCAGCACTGCCCAGCGTGGCATAAACTCAGAGTTGCATGGTGGGAAGCGGCAGTTTCACTGTGTGGCCCCCATTGCTGTTAAGGCTGCATCCTGCCTTACCCTAGGCTGGAATTCAGTGGTCAAAGCTCTGGCAGCTCTCTGAATGGCTCAAACCAAAGTTCTTATCACAAATTGACTGAGACGTAAAAACAAAACAAGGTTTGACTTTTAATTTCATTTCAGAACTTCTAGAAATCTTCACAGTCACCAGCATGAGGCTCCCCTGACAAGGAAGCATTTTCAGGTCACTGGCTATGGAATAGTAAGTGAATGGCAAGATAAAACAAAAGCTCCTTCTTTTGGGGAGAGTTCATACCATGCCAAGGGGATTTATTTTAGCTTTTTTAGTTTGTTACCCAAGGTGATAGATGTGCATCTACCATACTGGAGGAAAAACTGATTTAGTATGAAATAACTTATCTCATATTTAAGGTGTGTTTAATGTGAACACAGACAAGAAAATAACTTAAGCTTTTACTGCCAGTCTAGCTTTGGCAGCGTTCAACTCCAGAAATGCCAAACTGAGCAACCTTGAAGTTGCTCTGACAAGTATTATTTTATGTATTTGGCCTTGTCACATAGACAAGTGCCTTTTTTTGACAGAATGATGACAGAATTTTGAATCACAAAAATGAAGTCTGCTTTGCGGGCTGAATTTCCAGACGCAAGGGGCTGTTGCCCAAACCCCTTTTGTGAAGCAGCCAAGTTATCCCCGTTTAAAATGTAACTCTGAGCCACAGTCAAGTATGAATTGGAAGCAAAAAAATTTAAGGTTGGCAAGATAAAAATGTATTTGTGAGTAGTTGCTCATGTCTAGAATTATCTCTTCCTGATGGGGAATATCTTCTGTGAAGTCTGAGTGAGGGTAGCCTGGGCTCCTTTGTTTAGCTTTGCCACCATTAGAGTTTCAGAAGTTCCTATTTGCAGTGCTTCAATCCTGTATGTCTTCTAGTTGTTGGGGTTTTTTTTTTTTGTGTTTTTTGTTGGTTTTTTTTTTCTCCTATGATATGTTTGCATGATAGAATGGAACAGGAGACTCCAATGACTTCTGGCGGATTGAAGTGGTGGGCAGAAAGGCTGGGAAGCTCATCAAAGTCCTACGGAGTCAGGTCCGGCTAACCCATGTGGCCACAGGGTGTATATTGGGCTCTTCCGGAAAGACTCTGCCAAAATGGTAAATAGCTTGTAATCCCCGTCCACCCCTGCAAGGCCTTGAGCTGACATGTTCCTTTGCTCAATGGTACTTCTAAACTAAGCAATAACTACATTTCCTCCATTTCTTTATCTTTAAAAGAATAAAAAAGTAACTAGCAGGTACTAAAAATATAACCAGAAGGGAAGATCTGGGTTAGAGTTATGCAGCCATGTTACAGTGAAGGTACACAGCTCTGAAAAATAATATCCCTTACTAAGAGATCCAAGAGTGGCATGGGCATAGATCTTGTCATTTGGTAAGTCCAGGAGGAGTTGACAGACATGTTCTTCAGTGCCCGTTTTATCTTTGGGATTCACAAAAATTGCTAGAAACTGGGGCAGTTCATGCTCTTCCATACCATAATCCTCCAAATTTCTTTTTATTGGTATTAATTTCTTCTGTGGTTGGAAGACCTTCTGCCATTTTTGCATGCAGCATCTGAAGCGAGGGCAACGGTAACAAGCTGCTATTAGCAGGGGTCGTGATTTAATATGTCCTTGGATTATATATCTTCATCATTAAAATGAGGTATAGGCAGAGACATCCAGACTAATGCCAAGCAAGCTGCTGTATCTGCAAAGCTGTACTGTGTGGGATGCTAACATGGATCCTGAAGCAGCAGGCTGTGCGGTCGTGTTGCTTTTGTTTCCAGAGCAACCTCTGTTATTGCTGGCTTAGGTTTCCCTTCACTGTGTTATGGTAAAAAGGGCTTCTAAGGAATCCTGTGGATGCTGAATCATAGTGAGCGCAGGCAGATACCTCTGGTGACTGCCTGGTCAGGAATGCAAGTGCCGTTTAGACTTTACCAGTAAAACTGGGCTCATGGGTAAGTAATGTGATTGGTTTAAAAAAAAAAAAAAAAAAAATCACCGCCTCTGTCAACAGTGTTCAAGAAAGGGGGTGTATATATATATATTCCCCCCCCCCCAACACAAACTTATCCTGTGAATGGAAATTATTGCCACAAAATATTGATGACGTTAAGAGCTGAGGGGAAAAAAATACTTGTTAACTGCAAATAAGGATGGTTAGAGTATATTGGATTTTTTTTTTTTAGGTATTTAAAGGGGAGTAATCGCTGTCCTTCAGAGAATTAAGTGGTGATTAATTAATGGAATTAATTAATTAGTGGAGTTAAGTCTGCTAAGAGGTGGTTGATAGAAAATTCCTTATTAATCTGTCACATTACTGCAGGGTTTGATGCACTTTCTCCAAAAGTGTTTGATGTGACCTGCTATAGAAATAGGATGAACAGACTAAATGAACAGTTGGTGGGATCCTCTAAAGTCATTCTTTTGTTTCTGTAATACAGTTGCTGTAGGCGTGGATTGACTTAAATTAACAATGGTGATTTTTCTTCTGGAGAGACTATAAGGATTGACTTGAAGTAGTTTCTAGTTGTCAATGTGCATCAACTTCAAAAATCCAACTGCTTATGTATGGACCTAGGTTTTTAGTTTAGATGCCCACAGTTAGAAATGTGGTTCAAATATTCAGTAGCATTTTGATGTTGGTTGCCTTGCAAATCTGTTCTGGTTTCCCCATGGTGCTTAGAGCATGTAAGAGTGTGTAAGAATGCAGCTGCTGGGGTTGAGTGATACGGTAGCTGTTATGGGGAAGTATAAAGCTAAATGGGGAAAAAATCAGACATGAACTGGAAATATTGAGTGATCTGGTGGCTAACTGTTCTGCTGTTCCTCAGGGGTTGGGAACAAGTGGAAGTCACCTGCACACCATACCTGAAGGAGACTCCCAATTCCCTCTGGAACTTTGAAGATCATATTAACCCTAAGTGTAAGTCACTTATTTCCTTTTCCTTTGAGAGTGCATCTTGGCTTGCTGTTAAAGGAAGGGATAAGCTATCAGATGGCAAGAACCAGCATTCAGTGTTTGGAATTTGTATGTTCTTTCCCAACTCAAGCGCAAACTTGCTGAACTTGGGTCAGTTGTTCAGAGATGCATAGCCTTTTTCTACTTCACTGTTTGTGCTGTAAGCTGGTGACAATGCTTCAAGTGTAGTGGAAGTATAAAGACGTTTTTAAGGATTTTGAGGTCTTAATGGGTAACGAAAGTGTGAAGTTGTATAGGCACTGCAGTACAGGCTGTTATTTTTAACATCATTGGTTTAATTGGGAATTATTGTCATCGATAAGAGTATGTCCATTATACTTTAATGATTTTTTTTAAAAAGCTAGGATCCACCCTGTTCTGGTGTATTTTTTTTTCCTTCTCTTAGCGGGGGCATGCTAAATAATGATTTTGCAGTACCATCAAGAAATGAATAGAAGTGTGACAGAGAACTAAGTTTGCCAATAATGACAGATGGGCCTTGCAGCCTCATCCAGGAGTTAGATATGTGTCACAGCCTCATTTGGCCTGAATTATTTGATACAATTTCATCCCACAAATTGCAGATTACTTGGGCCGAGTTCTGCGTTATTAAAAAACCTAGTGTTCTTCATCCTTTTAGAGCGACTGTGTGCAAACCAAAGGAGAGGAATCCTGGGCTGTTGACTTGGTAGAATTTCCTCTTCTGTTGTAATGCATTTTGCATTCCCACACTCATGGCTCATTTACAGATAAACAGCAGCCTATGAGCAATATGTCTCTAATTTCAGATAGAAATACAAATCTGTTTATTTCATGGACTTTTATCTATTTCTCTTGCTCCTGGAAGTAAAGGAGGAAATCTAGGAGTACATCAGTTGTGAAATTTTGACTGCGAGCCTCTGTGTTTAGAATATGAATGAATTGTGTAGAGGATTAAAAGAGGTGCTAGAAGCAGATTTATGACAGGAGGAGAGAGTGTAGTTTATTATGAAAGAGGCAAATAAAAGTAAACCGTACAGACTTCTAATCTGTTTTTCTCTCTTTTTCTAAAGTGCCCAATATCAGTCTGGATGTTTTGAAGCCCTCTTTTGCAGAAATTCTGCTAGAATCCCACATGGTTATGATCCGGGTAGGATATCATTAATTCTAGATTACAATTTTCTTCCTCCTTTCTCTTGCATCAAAAAGAAATAGCATTTTCTGAGATATCTGGGTGATGGCTGCAAGCTAGGGCAGAATTTACATGCCCCAGCAACCTACTTGAATTTATACTTGGAAAAAGGGGTGGTCTTGCAGCTAAATCTTCCAAACGTTTGGAAGCCTTGGGCTTGATGCCTGGCTCTGCTGTTAGTGTGATCTGGCTACAGCCTAATTATGTAATCCCTCCACTGTTGAAATTCAGTTCTGTCCCTACCCTACTGGAAGGTTTTAAAGTTAAATTAGTATTTATGAGGCAGGAGGATATTACTATGGTCAGAGTCAGGAAAAATAGCTAAACAGACACTTAGGAGAACAATAAATGTTTGGATTGAAAATGGAAAACTTCTACTTTAAAAAAAAGTTCATTGAGGTGCTGTGTTTTCTGCTTTTGTCTTCCCTATTTATCCCTGAATATAAAGAAAGACCTGGATTTAATGTTTTCAAGGTGGACTACTCTTGTGGTCTTTCCCCATGATTGTTCTTTGTGCTCTTGGCCACAGCCCTTCTGTTTCCAGCTCCTCAATCCTTCATTTGAAGAACGAGAAGAGAAGTTACTATTTTGAGAAAGGAGTCTAAGGTTTTATTTGCTACTGTTTGTAAAGCTCTTCTCAGATTCTTAAAAGAAAGAAGGTAGTCAAGCAAATTGTTACTAATGCTAAGCATTTCCATGGCAACCAGTGATAATGCTGTCTCAGGTAAGGAAGCACCTGCATGGGTTTCCATGGAAATAATCTTTCTGAGGCTTTTATTTTGGAGTGGAGGGAAACCTGTCAAAGTAGTCTCTTAATGAGCAAAGGTCTTGCTTATGCAACATACATCTTGAGCGACAGAAAAGCTGGAGAAGAGAAATGGGAGAATACTGCCTCTAATGGTACCAAAGAACATTTTCACTTGCACAGTAATATTAAAACATTCATTGTCCTCATTGTGGCCATCTCCAGAAGATGATGTGTTTATGTAGTCAGAAAACAGCCTTTACTCAGGAAGAATATTCATGTATGTTTGTGTACCCAGACATTTCTGGGCAGGCTTTGCAGCGTAACTGCCTGCTCATTTAAATTTTATCTTGACTTATC
>NW_008824356.1:6479573-6489341 GCF_000699105.1 Pygoscelis adeliae | reverse complement strand
AGGGAAACAGTGGCCTCAAACCAAAGGACAATGAAGTTACATCCAAACCTTGGCACTGGCCCATCAATTACCAGGTATATTGATCAATCCACCTTCCTTTCTGTTTTCAAGTGCTTTTGCTGTGCTTCTTGAAGCATAGCACCTCTTAATTGCATTGAAGATGTTGTCAGCTTTATTTTGTAGCACCTGAGCTGCATGGATGGGAATTTGTCTCACCTTTTGACATTGCGCAAAATACAAACTGACTGATGCAAACCCATTTTAATTCCTTTTGGTCTGTTTCCTCAGGGCCTGCGTTTTTCTGGTGTCAATGAGACTGATTATCGGGTTTATTTGCTGGGAAACCCGGTAAGTTGGAGTGGGAGGTTCCAAGCCAATGTCTTTAGCAAATTTAGCTTACTCTTGTTTCAGCCAGTGTCTGATTCTCTTTCTCCTCCTCCTCCTTTTGGACTGTCTCTCTTGTTGTACTCTTAAGTTTGCATGTAGCTTTTCATTTCCTCTCACATGCGCATACCTATGTCCAGCCTAAAGTCCCAAATCTTTCTTTTTTTCCTGTGTAGGTGATTTGGTGGCTAAATCTGGTCAGTATTGGGTTATATCTTCTGATGGCAGTTTCCACTGCAGTGACCCTGAAGAGAGGTGTCCAGCTGACATCTGAACTCAAAGGTGAGGTCTGACCTCACCTCCTGCACTATAGAATCCCTATTATAACATCCTGGTTTCCTGATACAGCAAAGCTCATCTTGGGACTCCTGTATTAAAAAAATCTTTTTTTTATATTGTATTAAAATCCTGCGGGTTGAACAAAATACATTCAAAGCAGCTGTATGTACAAAACACTAAGCTATATAGTGCTTTGAAAGTGTAGCAGTGAACAATGTGACTGTTAACAAAGGGTTCCATACTAGAAATAATCACTCTGATGAATAAATCTCACTTTTTTCATGGCAGACCATTCCTGATGAGTTGCCAAATTTCCTAAGCCTGTAAGACTTGATTGGAAATCCTCAAGTCAGCAAGGGCCCTGAGACACCTACTTAGCCAAAGAGAAGAGCTCTGGAAGTGACTCACAGGCAGGAGATGTGATCAGTGGCTCCTCAAAAGTCTTCCACTCCTTTGCTGGAGAGTACAGAGCTGGACTGGGTATAAGCTGGCATCTTAAGGTGATCCAAAGTTACGAATCTCAGTAGGCTTTTGCTGCCTTGTTTTCTTGCAGGAGACAAGGGCTTGGATTATTCAGTAGCTCACATGCCAGCTGTGCTCTGCAGGTGATCATGCAGCCTAGCATGGGAGTTGCTTATAAACTGCTCAAGAGTCAAGATATTTGCCACAATTGCTGTCAGTTACATTGATTACTGCAGCTCAGAAATGGCCAGATGCCTATCTGTTGGAAAGACTGTATTTGATCTGGACATATCAGTAGGAGAAGGTGATAAAACATATGTCAGGGAAACCTTCCTGATGCAGAGATGGTTTTTAGCTTGTTCTGCTTTGCCATGCTTCCAAGATGTTTTTTCTAGTAGAGATACTTACCCCACATAGGTTACTGATAATAGGCTTCCTTTTCATAAATGCCTTTTGCAGGCAGCTTAAAAGTGTGTGGATGGCAGGGCTTTGTGTGCCAAGAGGTGGGAAACCACTGAGTTTAGGTTATTGAGCAATGTCCACAAGGAAAAGAGCGGGAGCTTCATATCTCAAATAGTTTAATAGTGAACAGGACAGACCAACAAAAATACTGCAAGGGGCTACCTGTATTGGCTGTAAGGGAGACAGACCAGTTGGATCAATGCCCTGCTCTCAAGCTCTGCACGTCCTCTGTACTACTGTAGTATGCATGGTGTTTTGAAATGAGAAGCGTTTCCTGATATTTATGAAAAGCAAATGACAAATGCAGGAGATGCAAAGATCCTTTATTATGTCCAATGCCGAGGTTGTAGAGCTTTTCACAAACCCCAGTAAGTCATACTTCGACCATTCCAGTTTACATCAATGGTTGCTTCATTTTGTAGATCTCTGTGGGCAGTGAATTCTAAAATGTGATGTGAAACTATTCAGTTACACAGTAAGTTATTGGCTAAGCTGCATGCAGACACCAGAGCTCTCAGTCCCTTCCCCAAGCTCTGAAAGCTAGGCAACATTTCTTTCCAGGTAAGGCTGGCAAAGTGTCGTGGTTTAACCTCAGTCAGCAACTGAGCACCACGCAGCCGCTCGCTCACTACCCCCCTGACCCCCAGTGGGATGGGGGAGAGAATTGGAAGAGTAGAAGTGAGAAAACTCATGGGTTGAGATAAAAACAGTTTAATAATTGAAATAAAATAATAATAACAACAACAATAATAATATAATAATAATAGTACACAAAGCAAGTGATGCACAATGCAATTGCTCACCACCCGCCCACCGATGCCCAGCCAGTCCCCGAGCAGCGGCCCCCCCCGGCCAGCCTTCCAGCTGTCCTGGCTGTGCTCCCTCCTAGCCTCTTGTGCACCTCCAGCCTTCTCAGTCGGTAGAGCATGGGAAGCTGAAAAGTCCTTGACTAGTGTAAGCACTGCTTAGCAACAACTAAAACATCGGTGTGTTATCAACATTATTCTCATCCTAAACCCAAAACAGAGCACTGTACCAGCTACTAGGAAGGAAATTAACTTTTATCCCTGCCGAAACCAGGATACAAAGTGATGATCTCAATGGCTTGTAGTCTCATTGCAGAGAGAATAAAAAATGTCAGAAACTGGAATGACATAATTAGTCTGATGTACGTCCTGAGAAACTGCAAGTTTGGTCTTATCATAGAGCATGGTCAACCTCCTGCCAGTCCCTTGAGACATAACGCCTTTGTGTATCTTTTCTGATAACTGTTCTCCTGAAAAGTGTTTGTATGTTTATAAAGAATGCAGCTAGGATGTTGCAGAGGCTTGGAGCAATTTCAGACCAGTACATGACTTCCTGCAGAGATCATTCCTGTTGAGTTTACTTACTGTGATAAGGCTTGCAAGAGTTTTTCTCTGCTGAAGTCTATTTGTGTTCCAGAACTGTCCAGAGTAGTGCTACGTGGTGGAGGGCAGATTACGCTGGGCTGGCTGCTTCATTACCTCCCTTTTTTTATGATGGGCCGAGTTCTCTACTTTCACCACTACTTTCCTGCCATGCTTTTCTCCAGTATGTTGACAGGTAAATACTAGAGTCTGGGAGAAGACAATTCAGTTAAATGGAATGCTTTCAGACTAAACAGTATATATATATTTTTTTTATAGGTTTTCTGCTTGCTTGTGCAAAGTGCTTGAAAATGTTGGCTAATTCAAAATGTTTTTCACAAAGCAGCTTGCAGTGCCAAATTGTCTTTTTTTTTTTTTGTTACCACCCTGGACAGGCAGTCATGTCTATTGCTTAGGGCATTTAAATTTAGAGACATGATTCCTATTCTCTGCTGTGTCACTGTTCTTACATATGCTTTTATACAAGTTACTTCCCTTTGTTTGCTGCCCCCGCTTTTCTGTCATGTTTGTTTATAATTCAGTCTTGGTAGTTTTTCCTGTGGTTTTTGTACCAACTTAGCATGCTGGGTCCCAAATCTCTTTTGCATTTATTCAAATGGAAAGGTAGGAAAAAAGAACCTTCTACTGATACAAAACAATCTCTATAGTTCTGAAGGTTACCAAGGTAAATGAATTTAAAAATTGACAAGTTTTCCTGGTGTTAACAGAGCTTTGTCAGCCCAGTCTATGGCTGAACGTAGCAGCTCTGTTCTTTGGCCTCTGCATTGCACCTGACTTCTACCTCTTCCTTCTCCTAGGAATCACCTGGGACACACTACTGAAGTTCTGTGCTGGGTTCTTGTCACCCAGCATTACAGCTGGAAAAGTATATGGAGGGGGGTTCCTGGCACTGGTTCTGCTCATCATGTACAGGTGAGTGCTGAAAGCTGAACTTTTCCTGAATGTGTAACAGTCACTGTCTCAATGGAAACCTTAGTGCCTGTTAATTATCCTTAGACTTTTGTCTCTGCCTCTCTTCTCTGCTGAACTTGTCAGACATCATCAAGCCCAATCCTAAATTCTCAAATGCTTTATAAAACATCTTTCCATTGCAGGGAATCCTTCTTTTATCCCAGCGCTCAGTGTGAATACCCTATTCTCCTCCAAACCCACAGCTCAGTGGTTTCTGATTCTAGTCCTCATGTCAAATGGTGCCACATCCCTCAAATACAGGCAAATTCTTCATTGCTGCAGGTTTTCTCAGCTGGCTTTTCTCCAAAGCTGTTGCTTTCTAAGACAAAATACCACCTGTGATAAAACTGTGTACTATGTTGTCATGGTTTAACCCCAGCCGGCAACTAAGCACCACACAGCCACTCGCTCACTACCCCCTGCCCCCCCCCGGTGGGATGGGGGAGAGAATCGGAAGACTAAAAGTGAGAAAACTCGTGGGTTGAGATAAAGACAGTTTAATAGGTAAAGCAAAAGCCACACACACAAGCAAAGCAAAACAAGGAATTCATTCACTACTTCCCATCGGCAGGCAGGTGTTCAGCCATCTCATCTCCAGGAAAGCAGGGCTCCGTCATGCATAATGGTTACTTGGGAGGACAAAACGCCATCACTCCGAACGTCCCCCCTTTCCTTTATGCTGAGCATGATGTCATAGGGTATGGAATATCCCTTCGGTCAGGGGGTCAGCTGTCCCGGCTGTGTCCTCTCCCAACTTCTTGTGCACCCCCAGCCTGCTCACTGGTGGGGTGGTGTGAGAAGCAGAAGAGGCCTTGACTGTGTGTAAGCACTGCTCAGCAATAACAAAAACATCCTTGTATTATCAATGCTGTTTTCAGCACGAATCCAAACATAGCCCCATGCTAGCTACTATGAAGAAAATTAACTCTACCCCAGCCAAAACCCAGCACATATGTGTATATTGTGTTCAGCAGAGGTTAGAAGGTCCCCAGTGGAGGTTAGAGCAGCCCAAAAACAAAGGTCTCGTAGGACATCTGTGTGGATTAATCTGCTGCAATGTTCTTGAGACAGAAAACTGTGCAGTCCCTGATGGGCATTTTGTTTCTTTCCACAGCTTCTACCTCTTCCATCCTCTGTCCTATGGGATGATAGGACCCATGGCCTCCGACCCTAGCAGCCCCATGGCAGGGCTCCGGTGGATGGACTCCTGGGAGTTCTAGAGCCAGTAAAGGGAGCCTGGGAACAGTGGATGAGAAGCATGAGATCACTGCATGTCAGGCTGATTCTGGTGCTTTGGAGACATGTGACTGTAAAATGCTCTCTCTGGAGAACTCTGGGTACAGTAGCCCTGTTGCTTTGGCATTTGTTTGCACTCCTGCTTTGGAAGATGCAGAGGATGACCATGAGAAGGTCCTCTTCAAAAGACTCATGTCCTGAATCCTTAGGTTATATTCCTGGGCAACTGGCTGCTTGAATCTCAATTCTTTTGAGCAATATTTATCTGTCAAACAGCAGTGGCATTCCAGCAGTCAGACCAATACAAGTTGGAGGCTGTGTGTAGTTGCGTGTGTGTGTGTGTGTTTCTTCTGGTAATCTAAGCATCATTGCAGTTCGAGAGCCAGACAGTGTCTGAGACATTAGGACTTTTATCATGATTAACAACCTTTCCTATGGCAAGGTTTTTGAAAGCTTCATGTAAGTATCTGGGGACCTCCATTCTACCCTGCCCTGGCTGGCTGCATTTTTTTGTTCTGACCCTGAGTTTTTAGAATTTGAAAGGGGTCTGCTTGAAATCTCCTGAGCCACTGTGCCTTGCCTGTCTCCCAGGCCTTCTGCAGACAAAGGAGATGAAGATTGTTTATCCCTATATACTGCCTTGCTTTCTGGTCGCCTTTAATCATTTATAACAATCACCTAGCAGGCCTGCACTCAGAGCCAGATTGTTCCAGCTCAGCACTTTGTAGCTTCTTTGCAGTTTTGTCTGAAACTGCTAAGGAAATTACAGTGGAAATAGCAGGCAATTTATTTTCTGCCCCAGTATGCTGTGAAGACTGGCTTATTGAGGGTGTACTAGAGGCTGATAGTATCGGAATTTTACAGACAGCTGTCATTCATGTTTTGATCCCAGCTATTCCAGTTCCAGTGCCTGTGCTTTTAGGAGGAAGGCTTCATCTTAACGAACGTCTGCAAAACTGGTTGTCAGTGCCACAGTATCTGTGCACTGTATTCCAGCAAATTCCCTCTCATAGATGGCTGACCATCAAATTACTGTATGGAAGAAAATGTGAGGCCAGGCAAAAATTCTTTGCTAAGTGTCAAGAGCCACTGGATGTTGAATCCACCTCTTCCAAGAAAGCAGGATACTATTTATCAGGTGCCTTTCTCCTGTGTTAGGTCTATTTTTGTAAATGTTCCTTTTATTCCATCTCCTACTCCTCACCCAATTTCAATTTCTTGTCACAGTTCACGGTTGCTGCCTTGTAGCGTCCAACATGAATGACACTTAGACCCCAGCTGTGTTCTGGTCTCAAGAAGTAATATTTGCAAAACTCTTTTGTGTATGTTTCCAGGAACTCAAGCCTTTCATTTCAGAGTTCTTGCTCTGCTTCTCAGCCTTGCATCAAAATTACAGGTACAGGGAGAGCAGCAGATGAGTGTGTCTGTCTTTAAACATGAATTGTGCATTCATTTCTCTTACCAAACCTTGAATTCTAATGTATTTCCTACAACATAGAAGGGCTGTGTTAGCATAGCTGTTCTGTGGGGGGGACTGAGACTCCAGTCAGACTTGCTTTCATTCCTCTTTAATAGAGATCCATAGCGTTGTTCAGTAAGGCAGCTGCTTGCTATTGTAAGGCTCTGGCTTGGTGTGTCACATTTCTCTCCAGAAGTTGATTCCTATAGACACTATCTCAGATGGTATGGATCTATGCTTTTGATTCTAAAGGTTTTGAGTTAATCATGTACTGGTAATACATGGTGGGAAGTCATTGCACTAATTAGCTACTGGGTTTGATGATGCTTTTCCACTTGCTATTGCAGGAAATGCTCCCACCTGCATGAGCCAGGGGTTCACAGAGGTGATATGTAGGCAAGAAGGATGAGGGAGAAGGTTGCAAACTTCTTCAGATCCTGCTTGATCTGACAGCAGCTGCGAATTGTTAACTGTTGGCAACATGGCAGGCAGAGAGTGCAGTGCTGCTTTTGTAGCAATGTGATTCAGCATCTTCTACTCTTGGTAGGATTATCGGCTTAATACCTTGCTAATCCTGAATGAGCTTTCCCTAAGGTAATTCCATTGCCATGGGGAGGATTTGCCAGAAGAGCTGATAAAAGCCATGATTTAAAGTGTAGGGTTTTTCCCAGCACATACAATCACACACTTGCCCTTAACACTAACAACAAGGAAAACTAAGAAACCTGTGAGTGTTTTGGAATGACAGTTTCTAACACTGTTTATTCATCAAATTAAATCTGTGGGAAAGCAAAGATTGACTCAGTAACCTTGGTTACTTCAGTTATTTTGGAGGGGTCAGCTTTGTAGGAGCTGCCTGAGGAAGATAAGCCAGTGTGTTCCTTGGCCAGGGTCCCTCTACCCTTTATTGCTAATAATCTTTGGGGTGGGGATTGGCGGCTGAGTTTGGGGATTGGCCAGCTGAAGGTGGCAAATGTCATGCTCCCATCCCACCTTCCTGTGCACAAGCCCAACTTCTGTTTCAGTACAGGCAAAGGTTTATTTTTCTTTAGGACTGCCATTTCAGAAATCATCTGAGAGCACTTGATTGATGTTGAGACTGATCTATTTCTTAGGCCTTGCGTGCTGGTAAGGGGATGGAGGCATACAGTGAAAAAAAAATCTAGATATTCCACAAGAGGGAGCAACCTTCAGCAGAATTTTTTTTTTTTTCTTTTTAAATCTGGAGTGAAAAGTATTAAAAGGTCTACATTTAAAGACAAGAGGGCAGACATTTCCTCTGCACCCTCTGGACTCCCAAGGGTTGGGTTTTCAAATAAGTGTATATTGATGCTGCTCTGTTTTCTTTCAGGAGGAAAATACTGAAAAATTATTTTTTAGAATTTGACCTTCAATATTTGCTTCTCAAAACAAAACCAGTCAGGCCATAGCTGGAACAGGTAACCAGTATTTTGTGAGGTCAATAAAATACAATAATTGGGATTCCCTTGCTGACTCTGACTTAAAATGTCTGAGTGGTGCAGATGTGAGGCAATGGGTGCAGAGCACTCTTTACTTTCTGAATGGAATTTGGGCTGCTTCAGTTTTTCCACTTTTGCTTGTGCAATGAGTTCAGGTTCATTTTGAGGACTTCTTACTAGTCCTCTTCCCCAGTCATGTGGAAAATAGCTAATGATGCTTTCTGAGGCCAGAAGATGCTGTTCTCTGGAGCAGCTGCTCTCTTTGAACTTTGCTTGACAGGACTCCTTTTATCACTGGCAAAGTATTTCATCAAACTGTATCCGTGGATTCAAATCACAAAAAGCTTCAGGCTGCCACATTCCCTGCTTCAAATTCTTTTTTATGTGTAAACTCTATTTTCACCTCTTCAGTCTTTGGAGGATAGATAGAAGGCTTCTAGGCTCATCTAGCTTCATCCTAGACAATCTATCCATCTTAAAAGGTTTCTGTTAACAGTCACTTCAGGACACCGATGTGCACACACCTGTTCCAGCAGCAGGGACTGGCCTATTTCCAGGAACTGGACTACTCATGCTATGAGACACAGATGTGACTGTGAGGAGGATTTGAATGGAGATTCATGTGCCAAGGTTGCCCTTGGTCCAGGTGGAGGACTTGTGTCATGCACTGCTTACTAGCATTGTTCACAGCGCTGCGGGTGGGAGAGCAACCACCACTCTCTCATCTGCAGAGAGTTTTCTTTTTGCATCTTGATTGGAAGGGCTTATTGATGCACAAAGGGCATTGACAGGATCTACCTTCTTATATATCCCTCCTTCCTTCCACTTCTTCAAGTATGCCCAAAGTACAGAACATGTCTTTGCTTCTCCTCCAATTTTTAGGCTGTGCATCCATTTCTTACGGGTGCCTGAACAAGGGGTAGGACAGGACACCTCATAGTATCCCGAGTGGATGAATACCTGTCACATGCACTGAGAGCAAAACCAGAACCTTGTTATGGAAAGGTAAACAAATGTGTTATTTGACAGTTTCCTCCTGTATCCCTCTGAGAATTGTTTTCAAGGGACTTGAGAGTGAACCAGCTGTCAACATGGAAACACAGGCATTTACCTGAAATTCTCCGTTGCCATGCTTAGCGGCTTCCCTTCCAGAGGCCTTGCCTGTCTAACTTCTCCTCTGGGTTAGTGCTCTACGCACAAGTATCATTATAACACTGTTTCCTCCTCTCAGGATCCTGCTGGCAATGTGAAAATCTCCTTAGCGGTACCCTGTGCCTCCACCAGCTGGGGAATATAGGTAAGATTTTTTTTTTCCCCTTTACAGCAAGTGACCCCACACATTGGCAAGTGTGAGTCATGAAAGCAGAAATGTGTGGACTGTTAGAACATCACAAGGCTATCTCCTGCTGGGAAAGGAAGGCTGAGGATAAGAACACCACCTCCATAGCACTCTTGCTCTCTTTGGGGGGCTGTGGGCTGCAAGCAGTCAGGGCTGAAAATTGTCTCTGTCTTCTTTAAAGCACTAAGACCTTGGTTGCATGGTTGTTTGTGAGTTGCTTTACTCTTAAAACTCCCTTATGCTCTTTACTTGAATGTCAAGGGCTATGATTGTCACAAATAATATCTGAGGTAGGGGACACACTAGCACAGAAACCACTCCTGCTGA
>NW_008824356.1:6470421-6479542 GCF_000699105.1 Pygoscelis adeliae | reverse complement strand
AAGTGAGTTCATTGTTTTACAAGAGGTGCTGTTTAGAGCCATCCTTGGAGAACTTGCCCCTGACTGAGCAAGAGTTTGGAGCAGCCGTGAGAGGGGTTCTTTTGTAATTCTGTCCTATATTCTGAACCTTTCTTACTAATAATGCGTGTGTGTGCGCGTGCGTGCGCGTGCATCTGTCCATGAACTGAATGTCTTCTAACTAAGGTGTAATTACTGCACCATACAGTGTGAATGGGAGAATGTTCCCTTGAGCTATAAATGTATTTTGTACAGGAGATCATGGAAAATGAGGTAGAATTTGGAATTTAATTTTGTAATAAATACCTCTTCTTGCAAGCATTCTCTTTGCGTCTAGATCTTGGGGTGGTTTTTTTTCCCCTTTCCTCTCTTCCTCACATGCATATTTGAAGCAGCAACATGAACTTTAAACGGACCCATTGGAGAGTTTGATCTAGGACAACGGTGATCTACATCAGCTTTTAGCACACAAATGTTGCTGGACTGCAATTCTAGGAGGTCAGGTTTTACTGCAGTCCAGGTGATGTGCTGATAAGCACAGTGGGAAGTGGAACTGGTACATTTGGATGAGAATAAAGTACTGTCTGTTGAAACAGGTTTATTTCTCCATATTAAAGACGTGTGAAATTGTAAATACATATGATATATCAGGTTTAATGAGTATATTCATCAAGCTTCTGGTAGGTTGCCTATGAACACTTCACTTGACAGATCAAGCACTTTATTCAGGAATGCAACATTTTTCTGTAAGTCATTCTTATGTTGAGTGTGCAGTGTCCATAACATCAGACTGATGCACAATTTTGTACAAATGAGGCCCTTGCTGTGAACTAAGTGCAAGAGTCTGTAATAAAACTGGAAAGCTGTGAATCAGAATCTGGCTCTGCGCCAGGCTGTAGCGATAGGGCAGCATATACTTTTGAGTACAGTGTAACAAAGGGTTGCCATCGTTGGGGTGGAACTAGATGGGGGGAAAGTAAAATACAGCCTTTTTATTTGGGGCCACACATTGATGCCCAGATCAGAGCCAACCAGTCTGTTTAGACATGTTCCATGGGCTGCTAAAGTAAAGCCAGGACAGCTAGAAGCTGGACCGTGGCCTGCGCAAACTGATAGAATAGTTTGATAGATGGTTACTGAAAAGCCTATTGACATCTTGTAGCGCTTCAGAAAGCGCAAGCTGGTCTTTGGATATTGTCTGATCAGGGCTATCGTTCTGGAAGGAAGGACTGCTGATACAGAAGCTGTGCTAGCGTGTAGAGAGATGACCGTAAGGAAAAGGCATGAAGCATTGTTCAGAAAATGCTGATAATATCTGAAGTAAAACTTTACTTCTCACTGCCCTCTAAAGGGAGAATGGCTTCTTTCTGCAGGTAAGCGGTCTCATGTGGGTAGACACTGGTGACTGATTCTGTTTTGCATTTGTTTTGAACCTGCCAGGTTTCTAGGCTTCTAAATTCCAGCCATCATCCTGTTACATGTTCCTCAGCAAGAATGAGGCTTTTTTATAACCTAGTGTTTTAATACAGAGTTTGTGCTCTGTCTTCAAGCTGCTGCTTAATCTTCTTTTTGCTAACTAAATAGAAACTTTCAATGCAAGTTCCTTTCTCTAGCCCTCAAATCTCCCGTGCTTCTTTTCTCATTTTCTTTGGTTTACCCATATGGTTTCCCAAACTGTACACTGTCTTCCAACATCAGTCTCCCCAGTTCCATATCATAGAATCCTAGAATGGTTTGGGTTGGAAGGGCCCTAAAAGATCATCTAGTTCCACCCCCCTGCCATGGGCAGGGACACCTTCCACTAGACCAGGTTGCTCAAAGCCCCATCCAACCTGGCCCCGAACACTTCTTCCAGGGATGGGGCATCCACAGCTTCTCTGGGCAACCTGTTCCAGTGTCTCACCACCCTCATAGTGAAGAATTTCTTCCTTATATCTAATCTAAATCTACCCTCCTTCAGTTTAAAGCCTTTACTCCTTATCCTGTCACTACATGCCCTTGTAAAAAGACCCTCTCCAGCTTTCTTGTAGGCCCCCTTCAGGTACGGGAAGGCTGCTATAAGGTCTCCCTAGAGCCTTGTCTTCTCCAGGCTGAAATAAATCTTCATTGCTCCTACCACTGCTTCCTGGTTTACATCCAAGGATTGTGGTTGTACACTTTGGAGTTGTTTTCTAATACACCATTTCTAACTCTCTAGCTCTGGCCCTTGTAACACATGCTCTGGAAATAGAAAGGTTGTGCTTTATCTGAATGGGCATAGTCTATCAAGTGTTATGATTGCTGTAAATTGCTTTTTACATATTTACCATTCTTTCAGTCATTGTTTTATCTCCAGATTTCATCCAAAGCTAGTCATCCTGCTGTCTTGCAGCTGACAAAAGGTAGTTTTCAGGCTTCATTCACCTGACCTTTTTTTCACCATTTATTTTAGGATGAGGTAGTTCTGAAGTACTTGTTTTTTTCCATTGACCAGAAAGGGAGCGTAGGTTACTTGCCGGTATGAAGGCATCTGTGTAGGGACAGCTGAGTGCCGCGCTGGCAGTGTGCTGATACCTTGGAATGCTTTAGAGACCATAGCTATTTGGTTACAAGGTGGAGAGGGAAACTAGCTGAGAAGCAGGGAGGAGTTGGTTGAGATGAGAATATGAACATGCATAAGATGGTACATCTTTATTTAAGATTTCTGAACTGTGTGAGAATAGCCAAATAAAGCCAGTGCAGTTGAAGAAAGTGAAGTTAAACAATTTGATAACTTCCAGGCAAAATCCCATTGGAAGCAAGCCTGAGGAGGGATATTTAAATAAAGGACACCAGGAGCACAAGCACCAACTATCCCAGTGCAAAGCAAGGCCAGGAAGAACCAAAGAAGCCAAAGACGAGAAGCTGAGTAACAAGTTCTTAACTGACTTCAAATACAAGAGAGAAGCATCCAGAAAGTGAGAACTCAAATTACTAAGGGCTGCTATGAAAGAGTCGTGCAGAGGGGGAAAGCAAAAAGGCTGCTTCACAAAATGGAGACATAATGAGGAATATCAAAGTTAATGAAAAACTGTCAGGACATAGGTAGTGAAAGAGAGATCAAGAATTAGACCACTACTTGGCAGAGATGGAAAGGCGTGAACTGATGGATCACCCTGAGAAGTTGTGCACCCATCTTCAAATGCTTTTATAATAAACTCCCTACTGGGTTTTTCATTATTTTCTCTATGCTGGTTTTTAATCAGGCTAGTTAGTTTCTTCCTTACTTAATCATCCTGTTTGGCCTTTTTGAGTATTGCCACATTTTATTCTCCATATGTCTGCTGAAATGTCTTTGTTTCAGGCATTATTAAAAAAATAAAATTAACAATAAGTGGGTTGGAGAAACCCTCGGGCACCTCTTGTAGGACTCATGGGTGCAAGCTATCTGTGCCTGCTGATTTTAAGTCTTTATTGCTAACAGTTGCTATTTAACATCCTATTTAGTTACTAATGGATTGCAAAGTGCTTTATGATGTGGCATAAGTACATCATTCTCCTCAAGACAGAGCCACAATATTTATTCAACGCTTAGGCATTTTTGACTCTGGAGTTTGCAGGTGCAAAATTTCTCACTGAACTAGAGAATATTTTTGACAGAGCCCCAAAACTGGAATGACTTAGGTGAGGAGGAGAAGACCTCAAGCAGAAAAGGAATCCCACACATAGAAGCAGTAACACATGGGGTTTGCTTTGAGAGCAGATGGCTGAGTGTGAAGCTGAAAGGTTGTGATGCTAGCACAGCTTTGCCATCAAGGAATGGGTGCAATTAAGTGCAAATTTTTTTTTTAAATCACAGCAAAGACACTGTTCTCAGAGACAACCATGGTAGGTCAAATGGTTGTAGGAGATGCCCTGGTCAATAGTATCAATTCAAATTGCAAGCAGGAGGGAAAGAACAGATGGAGTTGAGATCAGAGAGAAGGCAATCAATGAGCGCTTCAGAGATCAGCACCGGCAGCACTTCTGAAACAAGACAAATCCAGTGGTGAAACTTCAGAGGAGGCTCCACAGGGGGTAAAGCATCCTTCCACCAAGCTTTTGCCATGATGTTTCGGCAGCTGAAGGATGATCCAGTCCAGAAGTATAAGGACAGTTGGAGGAAGATCCAAGCCCGTGTGCACTGTCCCTAGGTAGGACAGAAGCCAGGTAACTGTGCTGACACAGTGCTTGCCAAGTTGCCAGGCATATTAGCTAGAGCACCATGTTGAGCTAACGAGGCTGGAGAGCTTTAGAACCATGGCTGCTTGCATCCTGCGGGCTTGGAGTGCATACACTTCTGTAGTTGTGTCTTTTAGCTGAATCAAATTCAGCTTTTGGTCAGGACTGACATGGTAGACAGATTTTTTGAACTCACTTTGGCAGTGACTTACAAAAGGCGGAGTTTGCTTCTTGGAAGATCACAGCCTGGTGGTGGGGGTAAGCAACTGGTGGATTATCAGTGTGCTAGAGAGTACAAGATGAATAACAGCCAAGATAAGGTCTAAGCGTCTGTAAGTGCCAGACCTGGTCCAACAGCCTCATGAGTCAAAAATACTCAGGCTAGCAGCTCTCTGGTCCCCTTTGGCTTCTCTCCCTGCTTCATGCCTTGTCAGCCTTGGATTGTTTTCACCTGCCCATACAAACTTTCCCCAGCTGGCCCTGGGAGATCCAAGATGAACCTGGGGATTCCTAGTAGCAAATTGAAGTCAAAAGACATGTTTTCATTTTATTCTGCTGTTGAATCCTCTCCCACACCTTGTTGCTCCTCCGTCTGCCTATCCCTCTCCCCTTAGCCCAAATCTGCAAGGTCAGTAGTGCTGCCTTGCTCTCCCTGCAGGCACAGTGGCAGGCAGCAAGCTCTGCAGCTGTTGCCTTCATCGTTTTATGGGCAAGATTATTCCCTCCTGCATCTCTTTCACTTCATGTTATGCAACTGCATTTCGTGATTTGCTTTGCTGCTGAGCTGTGCCACGCCATGGCCTAAGGGGGTAGCTTGAGAAGACTGCTGGGAACTTGCGTGACTTCTGCTCCCACCTGAGGATGGGGATGGGAGTCTGGGGAAAAGAGGAGCCGTCATGGTCTGTGGTTTTGAGACTGAGGGCAAGGGGGAAGAAAGGGGATTAGCCAAGCCCAGGAGTCCGTCTCAGAGGTGAGCAGGGAGCCTGAAGCAGCTAGATCAAAGTGTCATTATTCATGAGAACTCACAGATATAGAATTGGAAATGAGCAGGAGTCCAAAGGGGATTTCTGTTTGTTTTGTATAGCAGCTGGGATGAAAACTGACAGTGCCACAGCAGCACATGCAAAACAGCCATCCCTGGGCCAGGCTGATGTGGTTTTCCTTTGGGAGGGAGGTCTGTTTTCCAAGCGCCCTGAACCCTGAAGTGCAGGGTTGGGGACAGGCGTTCGTGAGCTTATTCCCAGTTCTGTCACACTGTTTTATGAGATCGGGCAAGTTTCTTTCCCTGTGGGTAAACTGAGGCACTGAACAAGTAAAGCCAACACTTGGCAAGGGGAGTTATGAGTGTTGGTACTATAATTTGAAGGGGCTGTAGATTACAATAGTGAGACCCACTAGAAATTAAAAACATCATATAAATTTGTCTTCTTCCAAAGCACAAAAAAGCTTTATTGTTTTCCTTGTGGATCGGTGAGTTTCTCCAGAAATCTGCCTCCCCTTTCTCCAAGTGGACTGAAGATGATTTTGGAGAAGTCTGTGCTGCTGACCTGGGTCTTCTTCACTCATGACAGCTCCAGGAACAGTCTTGCAGAAATCCAAGAACGTCTCGGAAAAGAGCTGAGCTGCCAGGCTAGGTACAGGGAGCCAAGGGAGCTGGAGACCATCGCAGGAAACCCTCAGACCATGGAAACGTTTGCAGTGCTCAACCTCTTGATGCATCCTGGGACTTCCTCATACTTGAAGGCTCACAAAACACTTGAACGAGAAGGGAGGTTTGCTTGTTTGTTTTTCCTTGTACTTTAAATCCTCTCTGGACTCCACTTGTGCTGTCAGCACATCGGTGCCGTGGCAGCAGGAGGAACTCCTCTGACAGCCATGTAGCTGCGAGGGAGAAGCTTTGCATGCAGGGAAGAGCACTGTGTCTCCCGAGCCCTCGGTCTTTTAAGTCACATGAATGGCGGTTCAGATGTTTCTTACCTCTGAGCTCTCCCTGTCTCCCACCTCAAGTCCCTCCTTACAGCAACCTTCTCCTGTGCTGGAAGATCTATGCTGTCACAGGGAAAAGACTGCTGGTTTTATTAAGGGAGAGAGCATGTACTAGTGCCAGAAGGCAGCAAAGGGATGGATTGACTGTTCAGAGAGGCAGGGAAGGTGGGGAAACTGCTCCTGAATGTGCCCGTATCCTGCCCAGAAGGAGCTGGTGCTGGGGGCCAGGGAAGGAATTAACTCTCTTTGGTTCTTAGACTCTGCTGAGTGTCATACCAGCATAGGCTTTGGGTGCCAACAGATGGGCAGTGGTATGGCCCCTTTCATCAGCTGGGGCCACCCGTATGTTCCACAGGAGGAGAAGGCAAGTCACGCTCAGCACTCTCGTTGCTGCTGTTATGTCTGGCCTGTTCTGATGCTTGTGCCTTGCCTGCGAGCGCTCAGTGTGCAGCCACCATCTGCAGCATGGAGGGAAGGTGCAGGGGGGAAGGCTTTGGACGAGAGCCACCATTTTCCTTTGCCATCATGGCTTCACTGTTATTGCCTGAGATATCCTTGCCATCAGGAACAACGGCTAAATCTGCATTCCACTGTTGCTCTGGGATGTGATAGCTGGTATGGTGCCTGCATGGACCCAAGGAAAGGTGTCCCATATCCCAAGTAAGCTTTAGGAGCTGATCACTCTTAACTACAATAACTTGCTTTTGTGGTGCTTCTCTTCCTCCTCTATCAGCTAGCTCTGAATATATTCAAAAATGTTGCTAGGCAAATATCCAGCCTCGTTTGCTGCTCTGACTGCATATACGTGCTTCAACTCTGCTCCTTGGTATCCTGCGGTCTAGGGAGGACTGTCCGCTTTCCTTTCTAGTGCCCTGCCAGCACAGCGCTGCCCGCCTGTTCTGCTCCCCCTTCTTGTTAGCAGGGTCAGGCTGAACTGTCCAGCCAGGCTCTGGTGAAGCTCCACGTCTGTGTGGTTGTGACAACAGGCTGAAATGTCAGAGTAGCTTGTGCAGATGCATATAGGATGACACTTCATGCTCTTTACTGGTGCGCTTGATCAGCTGCAAGATAGCTAAAGGTTAATGTTTGCGTTGGCACTGCCGGGCTTGTGTTCACTGCCCTGCTCGGATTAACCCACTATTTCCCGCTGCTCTGCTAGCTGCTCTTTCAGACTCCTTGCAGCTTCAGCAGTTATGATCACACCGATTTATCATCAGTCCTCAGTGTGAATGTTTCCTTTGCAACCATACAGCTAAGACGCTGTTTTTAGTGGGAGCTTGTTGTGGACCAGAAGATGGTGGCCAACAGCAGGAAGCACTGCGGGCTGGCAGGTTGCATGTTCCCACCTCCCAGCCATGAGATGGCCCTGCAGCTCATGACTTTTCTTTGTTATCAAATGCTTTCTATTTATCCCCTGTTCTCTAAGAATACAGATGTGTAGAGATCATACGCTTTTCAGGCTTTTCTGAGTTATCATGAAAGCTAAAATGCTGTATTTTTAACAAAAGCCATGATTTAACTGAAACGATTTGCACCTTTCCAGGATCTGGGACCTTTGACATTAAGTAAATCTTTTCTAGCAATGGCATTCAAAACACAGCAAACCTGGAACATCA
This sequence comes from Pygoscelis adeliae, assembly GCF_000699105.1. Lineage (NCBI taxonomy): Eukaryota > Metazoa > Chordata > Aves > Sphenisciformes > Spheniscidae > Pygoscelis > Pygoscelis adeliae. The sequence goes on along the minus strand of NW_008824356.1, from coordinate 6,471,743 downwards.
TTTTTTTCTGACTCAGTAGCCAGAGATCTGAAGCATTTGTGAAACTCTCTAGTCCCATTTGACCGTTCCATTTCTTTGTAAGTTTGTTGGACTCTTGAAGAGGACAGGGTTCTCCAACTTCCTCTAATATATATATGGAGCTTTTCCTATACAGCATCTTGTCTGGTCTGTGCTGAGAGTGCGGGGTCTCAAAAGCCTGAGAAAACAGGTAATTTATTCTGGCACTTGCAGAGATGTGTCAGGTGGCTTCCTGCTGTCACTGCAGTCAGTGCTGTCACTCCGGCTCTTTAGGAGAAAGGCCCCTGGGAGACAAGCTGGGGCTGGGGCTGAGGATGTAGCATTGTGCCTTTGAACTTGTCTCCTTCTAGGGATTATTTTCAGTACTGCAATGAGAAGAGCCTCCTTTCTGCCTACATGGAATCAGTGTGCTCCTGAGTTGGGTCAGAGGCTGCCGTCTTCTCTCCTGATTACAAGAAGTGAGTCTGATGTATAGAACCAGCACTTGTAATACAATCAGCACAATTGTTATTTCAGAGCAGACTGTGATGGTTTCAGTAATATTTGTGCTTTTGTGTTGCTTGCATCCTTCTGAAAACCTTTACTTGCATGACTGCTCTGGCTTCCCTGGCTTCTGTTGTGCTGCTTGAGACCTCGCTTGCCCTTTCTCGCTTTGTTTCCTCCATGCTGTCTAAACCCCTGGGCCAAATTAAAAGCAGTGTTTCCCTTTGTCTGGACAATAAGGAGAAGCTGGCTGTCCTGAACATGTTTGACAAAGATGAGATGTCTTCTGATCTGTTGTTAACGACTTTGCCTGGTTCAGCTGGCATAATTAGCCTTAAATTAAACATGTATCTTGCCGTATCTAGACTGCATCTACCCATGGAGATAGCAGGGGGCTGCGGGGCATTCTGAGTCTCAGCAGAAATGGCCAAGAGCAAGAGGATGCTGTGGTGCTGGAGCATCGCTGAGGACCTCCACAGCAAAATTACGCTCAGAGGGAGCTGTGCTGCGCGGCGAGCCAACACGGCTGGGTGCCGGTGGTCCCCTCGCTAGCATTGCTCTGCCGCGCTGCTTCACTTACAAAACCGGGCCGATCGGAAAATGCCAACCGTGCGTGAGCTGAACTTTCTACTCCGCCCTGCGGCTGCGAGTCCTGCGGGGGCGGCTGGGGAGTCTAATTTTTACTTTTTTCCTTCCTTCCTTTCCCGGAGCGGGAAGTACAAAGCGAGCTCTTCCTTTCCAGCGGGGCGGTCGGGGAAGCCCCGGGTGGAGGAGCCGGGCGCCGGGGAGCTGCGGTGCCGGCAGCCCGCCGCGGGCGGTGC
>NW_008824356.1:6469057-6469999 GCF_000699105.1 Pygoscelis adeliae | reverse complement strand
CGCCCCCCGGCGCGCGCCCTTACCCCGCCCTCTCTCCCCCCCCCGGGGCGGGGGGTCCGGAGGGAGCAGCGCCGGGCTGAAGCCCCTCCACCGCGAAGCCGCGGCCGCCGTGGGGCAGCGGCGTGGGGAAGGCCGTCCGCCCCGCGCTGCTTCCCGGCCTTTCCCACCCTCCGCGAGTGAGAACTTTGTTACGGGGAGATGGAGGGTGGGGGAGAGAGGCAGCGGGCAGGTTTTGTGCCTTTCTGCCTGCTGATCCGCCGCCTTGTCGCCGTTACTTCTGCTGTTTGGCGAGCTGCGTGTCCGCCCAACTCTGGGGAGTGTATCGAAGGGACCTCCTAATTGTCCCTGACACGGCACTCTGCAGCCCCAGGCAAAGACCTGGCCGCTGGGGAGGGATTCAGTCTCAGGGCAGAGGAAATGGTGTGCCGGGGGGAACGGCTGAAACCCAAGTCCTTGCCTCTCCTAAGCAGACTAATGTCTCGATTATGGGAAGAGAAAAATGGAAAATCTATGAAAAGTCGTTTAAAAAGGACAGTCGGAGAGCTGATGACTAGCTTCCAGAGTGGGGCGTAGCAGGCGGGAGCCAAACCTTGTGAGGCAGGGCTGCAAGCAGCTACAGCAATGTTTGGGAGTTTTAGTGGAGGGGAGAGGGATGCAGTAGTAGTTTAGCGTGCAGGATGGGGAGAAGAGAGACTGTCTTGCCTGAGTTCCCTGTGGCCTCCATGGACAGCATCAGCCTGCTAGATCTGCCTGGGTGGCCGCTGCTAAGACCCATGTGTGCCTGGCATACGCCGGCAGGGAGGATGAGGGGGGCGGAAATGGGAGCTGGTGATGATGTGGGGGAGCGGGGCGTTAGCTGAGTTTGTACATGCCCCACTCGCTCAAGTAAGGAAGGCCGGCTGCTAGAGCTGCAGGCCTTCCCCCGATTTGGGGGCTTTGGGG
>NW_008824356.1:6460958-6469029 GCF_000699105.1 Pygoscelis adeliae | reverse complement strand
ACAACAACCAAGACTTTGGGGAGAAGGGCCAGGCTGGGAGGAACTCCAGCGAGCTGGGACCAGTCCTCAGGTGCCATAAACATGTATCTGAGAGCTGGGGCTGTGGGCTAGGGAAACAGACTTTCTTGACTATAGGTAACGTGGATTGCCCCAAACTAAGACTCTTCAGAACTTCTGGGTCCTTTACAGCCGGGGAGGGATCAGTAGGTGGGAAGGGAGGCAGAGGGGTGACTGCGGGTGTGCTGCTGATGGGGTTTTTCCTGGGGTGAGCAGGACTCTAAATAAAGCTGAGGAAGTGAGAAGATGGGGGTTTCTTTCTTGCTGTTGCAGGTTGTTTGACTTGGACCCTGACCTGTTGCCCCTTTTCCAGTACAACTGCAAGCAGTTTGCCAGCCCTCAGGAGTGCCTCTCTGCTCCTGAGTTCCTGGATCACATCAGGAAGGTGAGAGAGGGCCTGTGGCATGGCCGCAGCACAGCCTCTGTGGAGGAGGAGGAAGTCCTTAGGCAATGGCTTGGGACTGTGGGGTGTCTGACTGGGGAACGCTTGGGAAGTCTCCTCCTGAGATGGTAACTGCAGGGGGTTACTCATGCTAGCAGAACATGCAATTGTCAGGACAAAGTGCCCTACAACAGTGGGAAGGGGATGAGGATGCAGGTTGTGGTGGGTAAGAAGCACCATGCTGATCTCCATGCCTTCATCTGAGAGTGGATTGCCTCTTGTGAAAGTTGGAAGCCCCCTTTTTCTGTCATGGAAGTGCCTCAGTGAGCTCACTTCTGTCCAGACAAGGACCAAAGCCCTCTGCTTGGCCACATGCTGACCAGGAGGTGGCACATAGCTGGGCAGTGGGCCAGGCTCCCGTGGACACACTACTGTGGAGAGGCTGTTGGTGTGGCTGCAGAGCCAGAAGGCCCACAGCATCTCTTGGATAGCCTCTGCAGGAGTGCTGCGGTACACATTCGCCTCCACCCAAAACAGGGAAAGGACCAATGCTGATGTCATACGGAGGAGCTCATGCATGGACAGAATTACACCCGGTGCAGCAGAGACCCTTTGCTGAGCCCTGAAGAGCGGCCATGCCGGGGCAGAGCACAGCCTTGGCTTGCAGATGCCTTCATAAACAGTCTGGCTCCATCTTTAAACCAGTTTGGTGCCTCACTTGCCTGTCTTTAGTCCTCGCAAGAGGCTGTTTCAGGACTGCACTCCTCTGATAGCTGCAAGCTTTTTGTTATTTTCCAGCCTCTGTTTATTGGCAAAGTTAAGTCCATTTTTACTTCTGCTGTTATTGCCTTGAGCTGAAATAGCTCTTTGCTCTTGTTGGAGATAATTTCCCTGTTGAAATTATAGAGCACAATTCTATCACCTCTTGGCTTTGCCAGGCTAACCATGCCCTGGCTTTAATCTCTTCTTCTAATTTGGTGTGTCTGTTCCCTTCATCCCTCATTAACCCTGCTCTGTCCTGTTTCCATTTAACTCTTCATGTTCCTGGGAGACCACGGTGGTACGTGCTTTGCCAGACCAGGTCTCTTGGCTGTACTATTCACCCCATCTCCTCAAAATACCTTGGCTGATCTTAGAATTGGAGTTGCCTTATTCACAATTGCACCATCTTGGCAATTTCTAGTTGGAAACTCTAGTCCTGGCAACTTCCAGGGCTCCCCTGCAGTTGTCCTGGAGTCCTAAGAGCTGTAATGACTGCATCAGCATTAGATCTTAGCCCATAACTGCTCTGCTATAGGGCTGTTTTACTCCCTCTGGGACAGGGAGGTCAGCAATGCTGCTTGCTGTGGCACCTCTGGCAGTGTCCCATGGAAGGATGTGGTGTGTGCTGCTGCAGTATGCCTCACTGATGTGACACACATCAGTGTGTAGAGGATCGCAGTAGAGGAAAGGAAAGCTCAGAGGGCATCTGCTGGGCTGGGAGGTGGTCAGGCTGAGAAGGGTGAAATAGAAGGATCAGACTCTTTGTTTCTCTGGGAGGGCAGTAGAGCCTTGCTGTTAATGTCATTCTGCCTCTGTGCTCCTGCAGGTGATGCTGGTGATCGATGCTGCTGTGAGCCACCTGGAGAACTTGTCCTGCCTGGAGGACTATCTCTGCAACCTCGGCAAGAAGCACCAGGCAGTCGGTGTGAAGGTCGAGTCTTTCTCGGTGAGGCGTCCTCTCTTGTCCCGCTGTGGCTGTGTTTGTGCAGCCCTGCCTGCAGCCCTCAGCTGTCCGCGTCCCTCTGCGCCCACCTGCTGGGTTCAGCTGGCTGGAGAGAAAACTGGTGGCTCAGGGCAGCCCCCAAGCTGCTGATAGCTGCATAGTGATGTTGGCTCGATCAGGGAAACCCTTGAGCTCCCCTCATTTTCTGCCCTCCCCCAGTAAGCCCAGGGAGAAAGTACAGAGGGGAGCAAGGCATTTCCCCCGTTTGAAGAGGACCATGGTTTGGGGCCCCGCAGTCTCTCCTGTGACACAGGGCTGCAGGCTCAGCCTTTGCCCTGGGCCCTCGATCTCTGCATCAAATGCCCTGGGCAAACCTCACCGCACCTGGGAAAGGGAGCATCCACCTTTCTCTATGTCTGCACTGGGATGGGGTTGCTGCACCTCAGCCCCTGCTTCCTCCATGGCAGTAAGACAGGAGCATCCTCCATATTAAACCCTTGCTTACTCCTCTCCTGCCATCAAGCACGGATGGAAATGCTGGATAATGCAGCGGGGAAGGGCAGGTTGAATGAAAGGTTTCTAACCAACATATGGCTTCCTCCTGATTCTGCTAGCTTTGGTCCTCTTCAGAGGTAGCAGAGCACTACCCTTTGCTTGGGGTAGTGATCCTCACCAGCCCTGCGCTCAGTGTGTGGGTCCTCCTGGATGGTGTTGCTTGCAGCTTCGTGACGAGCAGTGCCCTGTGGAGAGGCCTGAGAGGCAGCAAGGCAGGCCCTGAGCATCCAGCCTGGGGTCTGACCCACTCTCCTTCCATCAGGGCATCTGCTGCTATGCCAGGGGACGGGGCTGGCTACCCGCATCTGGGAGCCTGAGACAATGGACATGTACCTCTCCCCTGGTGTTACATGTGCGATGTCAATCCTTGCTCCCTGCCTGCACTCCCCACTCACGTGGGGTGTGGGGTAAGGGCCAGCATAGGGCAGAGGAAGGGGATGGTGTGGGCTGGCTCTGGGTCACCTCTGAGCAGCTAGGGATGGGGTGGCCTGGCCGGTGGAGGAGGAGCAGCCGCCTTACAATGGGAGAAGTCCGAAAAGGTGGTGAAGTGAGAGAAAGGGCTGCGTGTCATCGCCCAGTGCTGAGCTTGATGCCTTGTGTTTGGTTTGCAGACTGTCGGCGAGTCCTTGCTGTATATGCTGGAGAGATGCCTTGGTACTGCCTTCAGCCCAGATGTGCGGGAGGCTTGGAGCAAACTCTACGGTGCTGTGGTGAAAGCCATGCGACGCGGCTGGGAGACCCTCCCAGAAGGAGACTAGATCCTGCCAGCCATCCCCATCCCTGACCACACAGCGGTCCTGGGCAGGGGGAGCGCTCACGCTGCGCTCTCTGCCTCTCTCCACCTCTGTCTTTCTCTGTGCACCAGCCCATCGCTGTCTCCTCTAGTCATGCGTGCTTCAGGGCTCTCCCAGTGATTCTTCCTTGCTTCAACACGACCACACCTCTGCCTTTGCTAAGGACTGGCAGGGTACGTCTCTGCAGCAAAGCCTAGGAGTGCCGCAGCACAGGTACACTGCCCTGCCCCAAGTTCCTTCAGGCTAGCTGGAGTGCCAACACCCATGTACCTATTCTGGTTTTTAGCTGGCTTGTCTTCCCTCCTCTTGCTACCCACCCTAGTTAGATGGCAGCTAGTGTAGGCCTCTTGGGCTTATTTACCATGCTCAAGACCTGCCGGGTCTGGCACTGCTCGCTTCTCCCATGCTGCTGTACCCGGTTCAGCTGTGGCACTGGCGGATTTGGCTCCCTCCAGGGGCAGGGGCAGCAGAGATGAGAGCTGGCCGTGCTGTGCCGCCATCCTCCCTAAACCTTGCAGGGAGCTCTTCCTTCTCTCCCTTCATCCACGTGTCACTACTGGATGGTTAATCCTGGTGCTCTCTTCTGCCTTGCTTCTCCCCTGAATGGCATCCGTGACTTTTCCTCGTGTCAGGTTGGCCACAACTCAGTGTGTTTCCTAGGGATGCTTTCAAGCAGTGTGGTCATGTTAATCCCGAGGTGAGGCTGCTTTTAGGAGGTCTGGGCTGCCAGCTGAAAGGCTTTGTGTTGGTTTGGCCGGTTGGTTTAACCTCAGAGCTAGCTGAAATGCAGCAGCAGTGATGGCCTTTTACTGCTTTGTGTTAAGGAGAATAAAGTAAATACAAGGAAAAGATGTCTTAAAATAAAAATGAAGGTTGCAATCATGTCATGGCAACAGCTTCCAGAAATCATTCTGGCTATTGGCCAGAGGAAGCATAGCTGGAATTTCTCTGCTGATGCTGTCAGGACCTGGAGCACTTCCCAGCTGCACACAGTGCCCATCTGCAGAGCTCCTCACCCTTTAGTAATCCCTCCCAGCCATACTTGAGACACAGTTGCTTTGGAGCAGAGCGAGGCACCCAGTTAGGTGCGTGCAGCAGTGCTGTGTCAAGACAGGAGTGAGAAGACAGCATCTGCCAGAAGAAATCCCAGGAAATGGCTGAGAGGCAGTACCTGAGGGCTCTGGGGGGAGCTGAACTTGAGCACTTTGAAGAAGAGTTCATCTTTATGGGGAAGTTGCTGTGGGACAGGCAGAACCATGTTTCCAGCCATCACTAGCCCCAGGACAAGTATGCAGTTAGAGGCAGTGCCCTTTTTTGCTGCTCCTTCAGGGCAGGGGGAGCCCAGCGTCGAGGGCTGAGATGGTCCTGTTCTTGTAGAGACACGTTCCTCCTATACTCAGATGTCCTCCACTCTGGGGCAGGAGAGGGCTGCCCGCTCCTCACAGCTGCAACTGAGGTCTCCCAGCCCCATGCCATGGAGGGGATGATGGTGTGCCCTGTGAGATGGGGTCCTGCTTCCCTGCCACCAGGCCTGGTGGTGGCTGTGGGCTTCCAGCAAGCAAGGAGCCCTCCAGCTGTGTTTGGGAGGGGAGCTGAGGCGTGTTGTGGACAGGCAGTGAACATGCCCATGTAGGATGCTCGCTGTCCTCCACGTGGTACCAGGCTCTGCTCCTGCAGTCCTACGGCGTGGTGTTGTGCATCCTGGCCCATGGCATTCTCTGTCAGCTGGGTCGGATAAGGTCCTCCCCATTCTCATGCTAGGCAGTGAGGGATGGAGGAGCTGGGGCCAGGGGGAGGCGCTAGCTGTGATGGCATGGTATGGGGCAGGAGGGTTTGGGAATGGGGACGTCCTCTTTTCAACCCTGTTCTGGGGCATCAGCCTTCATCATCACTGGTGGGGGGGACCTTCTGGCTCTGTGTGACAAGTAGGCAGCTGTGTGATGGGTGGGGTGCGGGTGTTACTGCCCCAAACCATCCCTGCTCCCTCTAGCTTTCCAAGCTCCTTGACTTCTCCTATTCTGTACCACGTTTTGTGTAACTCCAAGAGAACTGAAGTAGTCTCTGTGCCTCTTATACCCAGCTGCACCGTTTAATAAAGAACAACAGTGAGTCTCGGCCCTTTTTGCTGCCTTATGTTTATTTTAATATAAAAGGCCCAAGCAAGCCAAAAAAAAAGGATGATAGAGAGGGGTTTACTGGTTTCTTGATAGCTCTAGCTTTGGAGATAGTAGTCACTGGGAGCACTTGTGTAGTCCAGCTTGACTGACATGAGAAGGCATCCAGCACCAAATGTCTGTTGGGAGCTTTTGTGCACTGTAATTGAATGGGTGAGCAGCAGAGGGACTAGCAAAGCCGTCCTGCTGCTGATTGCTCATTACCCTTCAAATTTAATGATCTCTAATGGAATAAGAGTTTTAAGCAACCAGCCTAAAAATCCCTTTTCTGTTGTTCAGCTGATGCTTTCGTTCTTTGCGATAGCATCGGCTCACCTGCTGCTGGTCACCCACTGCTGGTTGCCTGCAGCAGCAGGGCACGGCCTTGCAGCGAAGTCCTGCCCAGTTCCATGCAGCATCTACCCTGCCAGCTGGACTGTGGAGCCGCCCCAGCAGCCCTGCCCCAGGGAGCAACCGGTGGGGACGCAGGAGGTCCTGTCTCCCCCTTCCTGGGGCATGTTCTAGCTTTGACACGGTGGGTTTCCAGCCCTGGGAGAGTTGGGCATTTAGCACTGAAGAAGGATGGTCCCTAAAGCGGGCAAGCCAGCTTGGGGTTTGTAGTAGCATCTCCTGAGGGCCGGAAATCCCAGTCCTACCACAGGAGAGCATGGTGAGCATCCTGGGAAAGCCGCACTGCTCTGCCTTTGGCGACATTTAGGATGGGGCTTGTTCTGCAGGGCCATGTGTGATGGACTGGCAAAGGGCAAGGAGGGCAGCAGAGATCTGAATGCAAAGAAATCCTCCCTGTGGTTCATTGCTAAAATAAATTTTCCAGTTCTTCCTGGCCTGGAGCACAGCTGCCAGCCTCAGGACTGGCAGTGGGAGCCCAACTCCTGTTGGGAAGGGCCACCGCGGCACCCCCCAGCAGTAGCCCCATCTTTGACTCCCTGCACCAGCACAGAGGTTTGCCACGGGTCCCACAAACCGCCCCTTTGCCTTGGCTGTTGCCCGGCGGGGGTGCTCCCGGCACTGCCCGCTGCCAGCCGGCGCCATGGGAGACGCCATGCAATTGCTTGGCCCTGGCCATGAGGGCCTTCTGTATGTGCAGGCTGTAATCAGGCCGAGCAGGTTTCTGAGGGCCGGAGCGGCGGAGGCACAGCATGACGAGGCTTGCAGAACCTTGTTGGGCTGTGATGAGCTTCCCCAGCGTGAGGGCCGGGAGAGCTGCGAGCCGGGGGGGCAATTACAGCCCTCGCTCACAGCCAGGGCTCCTGCCTCAGCAAGGCCCTGCATTTAGTCCCATTTACCACTAATTACGAACCGTGGGGGGCCTCTGTGGGGGTGTGTGATGAGGGGAGTTTTTCACACAAAGGGAAGCCCTCCTTGTGCCCCCTGCCTCATGCTGTAAGCCAGGCTGGCCAGGCAGGGCTCACCCCAGGGGACCTGTGGAGGGGTCAGCAGGAGGGACCTGCTGAAACCAGAGGCAAATTATTCAGGTAGGAATTTGGGTATAAAGAGTGTGTTTTGGGAGGGAAGAGGGGAACAAAAGAGTGCTGTCTGCTCAAAACCTAGAGAAAGGCTCCCAAAACAGTGTTCGCCTCCTTTCCCAGGACTTGCTGGTGGGCAGTTCAGCTTTGGCAAAATCTGCTCCATCCTCAGATGAGATGGATCCCCCTGCTGCCCCTGCTCCTTGCTGTGGTCCCAGAGGAGCTGCAGGCCACCCTCCTGCTCCCTCCAGGCAGTGTGTGCCCCCTTGATGGTGTCTGGAGCCAGCCCTGCCTGCAGGGCGAACACTGGCAGAGGGGCAGGGGAGGTACATGCCTGCCCCGGGGCTGCACTCTGTCCCATGTTGGGGATGGTGCCAAGGGCTGTGCCAGCCTTTCCGAGGAGACATGGCGGGGTGTTCCCCCGCTCCCATGCCTTTGCTGCTTCTGCCCACCTGCTGGGCTTTGCTTTTGTGGGGACCGTGGTGGGCAGCAAGGTGCCTGGACGTGGGGATGTGTTTGAGTGGTCTACCACTGAAGCCTCTGCAGGACACGTCCAGGAAGGGTCAAAAGCAGACCGCAGGGGGGGAAAGGGGCTGGGGACTTTTGCAGGCTCCAGTGGCAAGGGCCCCCCCCTCTCCTGGCACCAGGCAGGACGCACCGGAGTGACGACACCAGGCAGCGGCTGGGTGAAGTCATTTTATTCAAGGCACGGTCATAGCAATAAAACACGAGAAGGTACAGACCTCTGGCACATTCCTACAGCGGGGCAGCCAAGGGCAATCGGACCAGCAGCCCGAGCTCCCAAGGACGCGGTGCCGCTCGCAGGCACTTGCTTCCACCCAGAGAGAGGCCACCAGCATCCCCCCGCTCCGGCTGGGGCTGTCCCCGAAGCGGGCAGTAAGGGCAGCGGCTGAGCTGTGGGCAGGCCCTAGGGCACC
>NW_008824356.1:6459968-6460713 GCF_000699105.1 Pygoscelis adeliae | reverse complement strand
CTCTTTTTGGGGTTGGGAGGCAGCGCCTGAGCTCAGGGCTCCCCCGAGGTAACCGCTTGGTGGCTGGCATGCCACAGCCATCGCCCCAGCATGCAGCAACGTGGATGGGACGGAGGCCACAGGGCTGCCAGCTGGCCAAGCTGAGACCCACCAGCCCCACGGGGATGTCCCAGGGCCCACTTGAGTCCAACAGAGACCCGCAGCTTGCTGCTGGGCTGCCTTTTAACCCCCTCCCCCCTCCCACCAGGACTGGCACACTGTGCCACTCCCCCCCACCCTGCGGCACCGGTAATGCTGAGCAGTGCCATGGCTGAGCATCTGCCTTCGCACAGCAGCACTCTCCACGCCAGCAGCCCCAGTGCCAGCAGAGCTGTGTCATTGTCCCTTCCCTCATTGAACAGCCCCGGGACAGTGGCCAGAATTGCTCTGAAGCCAGCAGAAAAATCAGGAGCAGGAAAATCAGCCCCAAGGCCAAAGCGGGGCCGAGCGACAAGCCAGCACGCTCAGGTGGGCTAGGCTGGTGGGAGAGGGGCCGAGCAGGGCGAGGATCTGCCCTTGTCCCCAGAGGCCTCCATGGCTGCTGCAGATGAGCTGGAAAACCCCAGGGATGCTGCCCAGGCAGGAGCTGGCGCATTTACACTGACCACAGCAGGACTCACACTCGAGGGGTGGTGCGGCGGCTGCGGGAGCATCCCATGGCTGCAGCTTGTGGGTGACGGCAGGATGTGGTGGACCAGGACCTGGA
>NW_008824356.1:6452999-6459669 GCF_000699105.1 Pygoscelis adeliae | reverse complement strand
GGGTGGGGAAGAGCTGGGTTTGGGTTTTGATGCCTGCGTCAGGGCAGGCCCACTGGTGCTCAGGCAGACGTGGGAGCAGCCCTGGGCACTCACCTCCTCTCAGCAGTCCCTGCTTTAACGGGCAAAGCCTAGGGGGCGGCAGCGGGGACGGGCAGGAGCCTGCATGGCCGGCACCAGGGGAGGCAGCGGGATGGTCCCCCCAAGCAGTGGGAAGCAAGGGTTAGGGGTGGCTGTCCCCTGCCACTGAGGACCCGTGGGACAGCGTGGCGGTGGGCACATTCGTCTGAGCTGTCTGGGCTGCTTCCCCCTCACAGAGGGTCCAGGGCCTCCCTCCTGTCCCCAAAAGCATGGCATCTCAGAGACACACTCTCCCTACACCGCTGCACCTCCTCTTCCCCATGATGGGCTGGAAGAGACAGGTGGGGACAGGGTGGGGCATGGGAGGGCTGAGCCGGTCCAGGCAGTGGGAGGGACCGGCAGAGCCTCCCGCCACCTCCCATGCAGTGGGGTCTCCCCGTCACATCAGTCCTGTCATCCCCCTGCCCTGTCAGCGAGGTGGCCCCCACCAATGCTGGGAAGGCTCCTTCCTGCCCCCCTGGCACATCCTCCGCTCTCCGCACAGCCAGTCCTCGCCCCGGTGGCTGGGATGCTCACTGGTAGCGGGCCTGGCTCTCCATCACGGGGCCGCTCCTGTACTCGCCCTCCACTGTCTCCAGCTCTGTCTCGAAGCTCTGCAGCCCCCCGTCCTCCCCATCCTCCACCGGCTCCAGGTGGTTGCCCATAGTGCCGTAGCACTGGTGCGCTGGCGAGGCTGCCGGTGTTAGGCTCAGCTCGGGCTCCTGCAGGACGGTGGCCACGAAGAGCTGCCCCAGGGGGCAGTGGGAGGTCAGGGTACAGGAGAGCAAGGTGGGGAGCTGTTGTGGGGCTGGGGAGGGGTACTTACATTGGAGTTGGGGGTGGAGGAGACACTGCTCCGCTCCACATCATTGAAGGCGCCCTCAGACTGGTCAGACATCTGAGGAAAGGGAGGCCGGGATGAAACGACAGCTTGGGGGTCCCCAGCTGCAGCTGGGGGGCAGTGGGAGGTCAGGGTACAGGAGAGCAAGGTGGGGAGCTGTTGTGGGGCTGGGGAGGGGTACTTACATTGGAGTTGGGGGTGGAGGAGACACTGCTCCGCTCCACATCATTGAAGGCGCCCTCAGACTGGTCAGACATCTGAGGAAAGGGAGGCCGGGATGAAACGACAGCTTGGGGGTCCCCAGCTGCAGCGGGGGGCCAGCCAGGCACTGCCTCAGACTCCCCACAGCAAACACCGCAGAAAGGCGAGGAGGGGATGCAGCGGGGCAAGGGGAACAGGACGGGCGGGTGCCTGCCCTCACCTGGTAGCTGGAGGGTTTCCGTGGCTGCAGCTTCTTCAGGCAGAGGCCAAAGAAGGAGAAGATGATGCAGGAGAGGAGAACCACAAAGGTGAAGAGGGTGACAGGGCGGGTGGGACCTAGAGCAGAGAGACACTGGGGCAGCACATGAGCCTCCAAGAACCTGTTGCACATCCAGCTGAGACCCAGGCTGGCACCTGCTTTGTGTCTTACAAGCTCTCAAACTCCTTCCCAAAACACTAGCTGACACCCCCCTCATCTGCCAGGTCCCCATCACACCTTTCCGATTCCCATTCCCCTTCCCACCCTCCATGCCGTGCCTAACTCAGGGGTGACACTGGTGGCTCGTCCCCCCAAGCATCAGATGTGACCCTCAGTAGTGGTGGGGGGCAGCCCCGAGCTCTCCCTACCGAGGCGCAGGACGGAGAAGAAGAGCAGCCAGAACATGCAGAGGATGGGGGCCACCACGACCTGGCTGATGGCGGCAACATGGAGGCGCTGGTTCAGTTTGGTGGGGATGTACACGTAGTAGATATTGTACCGGTCAACCATGTGCTTGAGCAGCATGTAGAGCAAACCTGGCAGGAGGAGAGAGACAATTTGGGAGGAGGACAATGGGGACAGCCAGGGCTCGGGGACAGCCAGGGCTCAGGGACAGTGGCCCGGGGACAACACCCTCCTGTACAACACAGGAAGCTCATACTCCCACACTGCTGCTGGCAGCTGGGACTGGTCATTCTTGGCTCAGCCGGGGGCAGCAGGACTGGGGGCATGGTGTCGTACTCACCAAAGGGGACAATGATGGGGCAGGTGATGCTGTAGGTCATGACGACAGAAAAGATGCAGCAAGTCCAGGCGTACTCCAGTCCAAACTGGAACTGGTAGGCTTGGCTGAGGGGCACAACCAACAGCGCCATTACCTCCTCTGCCTCTGCAAAGGCTGCCCTTGCTTTTGCACCCTGTCCCACACGATTCCCTGTTATTCCCAGGGGGCTGGGGCCAGCAGTGCCCCTTGCATGGTGGCTTGTCCCCACAAGCCTCCCCATAGGACCGGGACAGCCTGAGTTTCCAGCGAGCATGTCCCTGCCGTGCCGGGGGTCGCGTAGGCTTGGAGGTGACCAAAGCCACGTACCCGCTTGACGTGGAGCCGCTCGGGCTCGGACTTGGCGAAGCAGAGGCGGGCGGTGTAGACGAGGAGGCCCGGGATGCGCAGCAGCTCCATGGCCGTCCCGATCAGGCTGGAGGTGACCACGTAGTTGACAAAGAAAGCGCCATTGTCTGGGAGGAAAACGCACCTGCCCCAGGGACACAGAGGGTGAAAGGATGCTCGGGCAGGAAGCCGGGAGAGCTGCTGGGGGTGCGCATCGAGCACTCCCATTCGCCCAGGAGCTCCCTGATACTCACTGGAATTTGATATCGGCCTCATCCAGAAAGTGGGTGTCGAAGAGCCAGCGGAAAAAAAGGTCCAGGCTGGAGGGGGGAGAAGAGGAGTAGCTCAGAAAGAGGGGGAGCTGCAGAGCAACGTGGGGGGCACTCAGCGGGCGCGTGCTTTCTCCTGCCCCAGATGGGCAAGACCCTCTGGACCCTACGCCACCAGAGCAGTCCCTTCTGCTGCACAGGACCACTGTGGTGTGGGTGCTTGCCTTCCCGACATTCAGGATTGCTGTAGCTGGGGCTACACAGATACCTGATTTGGTCCTTTCAGGGTCTGCTGAAGGGCTGGCCCCAAGCAGGGCACCACCAGCACCCTCGGGTCAGCCATGGCAGCCTGGCAAGCTGCTCCACTCCCCTCCTCCTCCACAGGGAAGAATTCTGTCTGTGACCATCTGGGAGCAGCTTGGCACGGCTAAAGAGTGAGTGTTTTCCTCCCCAGAGACAGCCATGTTTCAGCAGTGGTGGGCCCTTAGCCCTTTGGGTCTGGCTTGCAGGAGGCGAGGAGCCTGGGTACGATCCCGGCTGCTGGGGAGCATGGAGAGCAGCTCGGCAGGGTGGTCCATACCTGCTCAGCCCCAGTGAGGGCAGGATGATGACCATGAACACCAGGAAGAAGAAGCACTTGTGCATGGTGAGCTGATTTTCACTTGACCTGCGGAGAGGGGAGGCAAGAGAAGAACATTGCACTTTTCTGAGGCAGAGCAGCCGGTGGGGGGAGAGGCTGGGCTAGGTCTTGCTCTTCACCAAGGAGCTACTCCCAGCCCCAGGAAGCCACGTGCATTTGATCTGTGCATCTACTGGGGCCTTGCAAAGCCTCTCCAAGGCCGGGGAGTCACCATGAGGAAATCTGCTGTAGTGAAAGCTCTTGTCCTCCCAGCCTCTCACCTCCTTCATCCCTGCCCTCTCCTACCATACCTGCTGGTATAGACACCCAACAAGAGGCAGCTGGCTGTCTACAAAGGGTTCAGGAGCCCCCATTTCCCCTGGGAGAAGGAAGGGAGGTGGTGACAAAGCTCCTGCAAGGACTCGGCAGACTAGGTACAGGGGTTGGGGCCAATGGAGGGTCAAGACACAGAGAGCACATTGTAGGAGCTGGGCAGAGTTTCCTCTGCTAGGAGACTTTGAGCATCCTGAACCAATACCTCCACCTTGGAGGGCTGGGAGCACGGCTGAGATGTACCACCCCAGTCAGGGCCATGGCCCTGCTGCTGCCAGTCCCTTTCCCATCACACCATCCCTTTCCCAAGCTTCTTCAGACCCATCTTAAAACCAGCTCTACCTGCCTTTGTCAGCAGCCTGGAAGTGTTCAGGGCTATGGCAAGGAAATGGTTCCTTCGGGCATGGACGTGGGGCTCTTTCCATGGAGGGCAACACCCATGGGGCTCTGTGGGGGTCTGCTGCTCCACTGCCTGCCTCCCTGCAGGTCGGGTCCCATGAGTCCTACTAAGGTTCCTCCCATCTACCGCAGCCCTGGGGGAGCGTGGGGCCAGCCCTGTTACCTTGTCCAGTGCGACTCGAAGAATGCTGAGTAGTAGACAAGGAAGGGCAGGAAGACTGAGAAGGCCCAGAGCAGCAGCGTGGGGAAGAACTGGGTAATGATGGGGTTCTGCAGGAGGAGAGATGCCGGACACCCCCTCAGGAGCCTGCCAGAGCTCAGCCACACTGGAGGCAGCTCTCTGGGCCTCCTGGTGCAGGATGGTGTGTGCAATGGGCAGGCTGGGGCATCCCCACCCTGAGCAGGGCCATTTGTTTCAGGAGATAAGAGCTTGAGGCCAGCCAAAGGCACCACGGGCATGCTCTGAGCCCCAGTGCCTGCCCAACAGCTCACAGGTCAATGAGCAGGAAGGAGATGTGCTGCTGGCAGCTCCTAACATCTCCTGGAGCTCTTCCCAACCCCCTCCTCTTGCATGGACACAAACCTGCCCTCCCCCATGGACACCAGCACCAAAGCTCAGGTTTGCACATGTGCCCCAGTGCTCTGCCACTGGAAACACATCAAGAAGGGGATGGATGGCAAGCAGGGGCACGACCACTCCTTGCCTCAAATCAATGCTCATCCCAGTGATGGCTTGTCTTCTTGGGCCAGTGTAGAGCTGGTGTCCTCCCCCCGCTGGTGCCCTCCCCCTGTCATGGACAAGCCTGGAAATGGACACCCTTTGGGAAAGCTGGCATAGGGCCCCAGGGACTACCTTGAGGCTCTCCACAGGCTGTGTGACGTTAAACATATCCATGGTGTTGACAATGATGGCTGGTGTGGTGAGGAAGAAGAGGAGGACGAAGAGGCAGATATTAAGGAGGATGAATCTCACCCACCAAGATGTACCACGGACCGATAAATTCTCCCTGTGAGAGGAAAGCATGACTCGGACATGGTGCGGAGGAAACGCCACATGTCCTGGGTCTCCTAGCCTGGCTCCCCAAAGCTCTGCCTCCCACTAGCCACACCGACCATTCTGGCAGCCCCTGCTCCGAGTTCAACCTCTCGCCCCTCCTCATGCTGCTGCACTGACACCTGCAGAGCCCCCGGGACCAGAGTATGACTGCAGTGGGGGGTCCGTGCCACCAGGAGGCTTTGGAGTCACGCTGCAGATATCAGAGCCTGGTAGTCACCCCAAACCTCGCCTGGCCAAGCCCTGCCACCCGCGGGGTGATCACCCCAGTCACCCCTGGTGACTTCCACTATGGCCACAGGAAAGATTGTCAGCCCCTGCCACCCTGAAAAGGCACCCTACAGGTATGGGCGCAGGTTCCCTACAGCTATATGGGTTCCCTATAGCTATGGGTATGTGTTCCCCCCCAGCTGCTCGCCCTCCCTCCCTCTCCCGCCACAGAGGTTCACCAGATGATATCGCTGGGTGCAGGGGCATAGCGAACACCCCAGTGGTGTGACTTGACCACAGTGGTGACAGAGGACTGCTGGGGGTTCTTGCGGCAGCGGATGTGGCTGTAGTCCTTCAAAATCCTGCAGGAGGAGGGAGCCAGGGGTTGGGTCCAGATTGAGGGCTCAGGACCACCCCCCCCACCCCCCATGAGACCCTTCCTGCAGCCCCAACAGAGCAGCCATCTCTGCAGGTGGCAGAAGCACAGCAGAGACAGACCCATTGTCTGGCTTTGGTTGGAGGAGCCAGCAAGGTGCCCCAGCAGCGGTGGCCGCCAGGCTGGGGGACATGCCTGTGCTGGCACGTCCGAGGGGCACTCACACAGCTGTCATCCGCTCATCCTGGAAGGTGACGAAGGCCATGTCGAGCCGCTTGAGCATGATGCGGTTGCGCTCGGCATTGAACTCATCCGTGAGCTT
The DNA here is from genome assembly GCF_000699105.1 of Pygoscelis adeliae. Taxonomy (NCBI): domain Eukaryota; kingdom Metazoa; phylum Chordata; class Aves; order Sphenisciformes; family Spheniscidae; genus Pygoscelis; species Pygoscelis adeliae. Next base: position 6,453,561 of record NW_008824356.1, on the reverse strand, counting down.
CTCCTCCAGCTCCCCGTAGTACTGCTCTGCGTCCACCTGCGGGAGCAGCCGGGGCTCTTCCACGCTCATCGGGCTGTGGCACAGGCGAGCTGCCATGCTCTGCCCTGCCCACAGTGGGGATGTGCTGCCTGCAGCCCTGCCCGCACCCACCTACCTGCTCAAAGCCACAGAAGCGGCAGCAGAAGATGCGGGCACAGGGGTGGGTTTTGATCATGATCTTCCCCTGTTTCTGAGCCTTGGTGGTGAAGTAAAGCCGCCCCTTCATTGCCTTGCGCCTGCCGGGAAGCCAATAGGGACAAGAGTCATTTGGGGAGCAGGAGACAGACAGACAGACAGACTGGGTCCCTCGACATGCTGGGCAGGAGCGGTACACCCACCCGCAGAGGCAACGGGGACCTGCACGTGCTCACCTCTCCGCATCCAGCTTCATCAGCTTGCGCACATCGAAGCAGAACTGGACATTGGTGACAGTGCAGCTGGGATAAGCCTCGCTGCGGGCACAAGGACACGGTGGCATCAGGAGCCGGGGGACAGGGACAGCCCCTGCCACCCGCCCGCCAAC
>NW_008824356.1:6443210-6452853 GCF_000699105.1 Pygoscelis adeliae | reverse complement strand
ATGCAACCGTTTGACCTTCCACTGCCCCCCTGCCCCCCCGGCTGCCAGGAAGGCAGAGGCGAGCCGGAGCACGGACTGCCACCCCGGAGGCTGGTCAGCACAGACCTCCTCAACACCTGCTCCCAGACCCCGGGGCACAGCCAGACACTGCCACCTCCCAGGCAGACAGACACAGTAGAGCTTCAATCTCAAGAGACAAGGCAGCAGGAGGGAGACATTTGCCTCCGGGCTGCCAGGCTTTCTCCAGAAGCTGGGGAAAACCAGCCTTATCTTTCCCTGCCTGCCCTGTCCCCGGCTGTTTCTAAAGCTCTCCCTACATACTGGGACTATCTTTTCTGCAAAGCACGAAGTTGTCCATTAGTGCTGCACAAGGCAGGGCTGGAGGAAGGGTGGTTGCTCACCTTCTCGTTCTCTCTGTATTCGAGGTGGACGGAGTGGTGAGCCATGCAGAGGATGGTGAGGATGAAATAGATGAGGGCGAAGATGCTGTGCAGCCACAGGAGACGGTCCCTGGAGGAGGGGAAGAGGAGATTGGCGAGCACTGCAGTGGACGCATGGCACGTGGACCAGCCTGCCGCTCAGCACCTCACCCACAGCCACCCCCACCGCCCAGCAGGACCTCCCCAAGCCGGCTGCTGGACCCCCGCCCCAGGGACGAGAGGGGCAGCATCCAGGGTGTTGTCCGAGATACTGCAGAAATGAGGCCACCCAGAACCTCTGAGAGCACCTCTGCCGGCAGCAGGGTGCAGCGAGCAGTGCCAGCAGGCTGCCTACTGCAACGGTGCTCGTGCACAGTGCGGACAGACATGGGGGCTACCACGAGCAGCATGCTGCTCACGTGGACCTGTCCCCATTCTGGGACTGTGGTGAGTGCCATTCCTGGCCACTCCCAGCAGTGCCCGCTGCAGCAGCAGTGCCCACAGCCCCCCCTGGACACAGGAGCCACGTACTGTGTTGGGATGTTGGCGATGGTTGTCCGGCCGAAGTGGGTGGGATTGTGTCCTGCAGGGGAAGAGAAGCAGGAGGTTATGGGAACCCAGTGCAGCATGTGTGTCCATGCTTGCAGGGTTAGTGACTCTGGTCTTTGCTCTTTTCCATCTCCCGGGTCCCTGCCAAGCCCCCGTCACCCTGAAGCCCCCGCCTCCTGCGTTCCTCTGTCCCACAACTGGTGGTGGGTTCCTGCTCACACTGGGGCTCCTGATGGCGGGGTCCTTCTGCCGTCTGTCCCCAGGGCAGGGTGCTCACCTGAGGATGGAGAAGCTTGTGCCATGCTCCTGAGCCCTCCCGCAACTGGGGAAGCACCTACCCAGGAGGTCCCCCGAGAAGTTGACGGGCAGGATGACGGCCACGGAGAGCACACAGACCAGCATCAGCAGGACCAGGAGGTGCCGCTGGAAGGAGAGGTAGGTGGTGGCGTCGATCCCACACTTGCTCTGAATCTCCTCGTCCCCCCTTGCTCTGAGTCTCCTCGTCCCTGGGGGAGAGGCGGGTGGGGGTGAGCGCTGGTGGTGCCTCCCCACCACCTCCCGCCCCAGGGACACTGGCTGGTCCGGCCTCCCCCAACCCACGCCAACTCATGGCATCCTGCCTGTGACATGTGGGATTTGGGCACAGAAGGAATGGGGGATGCAAGCAGCCCTCAGGCTGCCATCCCACTAAGGGACCAGCTCCTATCAGAAGAGGTTGAAGCCCATTCCTTTGGGACAGGAGCCAGGGGCCAGGAGGAAACACAGAGGTGAGCCCTCTGCTCTCTCTCCCAGGGGATATTTTAGGAGGGCTCTCCTCAGCTGCCAGTTCCAGCAGCTCTGGGTGATGCATGACCACCTACGGGCACCGGCTCCCCAGGGGCGGGCAGTGGTGGGGCACAGCTGCAATGCTGAGGACACACACTTACTTCATCTGGTAGATAGAAATGAGCCAGGAGCAGAATCCCTGGAAGGGAAGAGAGTTGGGATGAGCCAGGGGCGGCCACCTCCACCTCTCCGGCGAGGAGCCAGGACATGGCACGCATTGGGGATGTGTGCAGAGATGGTGCTGTGCCTGGGGCTGGGGGGCTGAGCAAACGGAGGCAGCACGCAGGGCAGCTCGGCGATGCTCAGCCCAGCAGCTTGTCTGCAGTGGTGGCCAAAGGCGCTGCCTCAGGAGAAGCAGGAAACACAGGGCATCTCTGTAACACAGGCTCCTGGCTTCCAGCAGCTTCCTCCTCTGTGCTTTCCCTGACGGTCCCTAACATGCAATGTGCTTTTTTGACCACTACCAAGCGCTGAGCCGGCACTGCCATAAAGCAATATATGACAATGCCAAGATCTTGTGTAATAGCTCATTCCCTGTCACTGCATATGCAATATTAGAGTTTTTCTCCTCTATGTATTATGTTACATTTTACCAACGCTGGAGTTCATGCAAGTTCAAGGTCCCTCTGCAGTCTTCCCTGTCATGGCTGTACCGAATAACACTTGGCCATCAGGCCCCTCCTCTTCACCTCCTTTCCAGAGGGTTTATGCTGACCTTGGACGGGAGGGACCCTGGGCAGCCCCCTGTGGGATTCCCTTACCCTGCCCCATGAGAGCTGGCACCTTCTTCCTCCTCTTTAATCCCCAGCTTTATCCAAGCCAGGACCTTCCCTCCTACCCCACAGCTCAGCTTTGTCTGATTGACCGCAGTGGGAGGCTTTGGATGTGCAGGCATCCCCACGTGCCTGACAGCTCCGCAGGGGTCGGACACCCTGCTAGCACAGCTGGGCTGACTCCCCTCCTATGCCCCGCTCCGGGGCTCTGCTCTGGAGAACCATGTCTGGGAAGTTCTCCACGCAGACCCCAAGCTCCCTGGCCTGTAATTTCTTGGGTTTTCCAGAAACCCTCCTGAAAAACCAGCATTTATCAGCTGATTCCCAGCTCTCTAGGATGCCCATGTGCAGGAGAGAGGTTGCATGCTGCAGTCAATAGCTTGGCTATTCGTCTCGGGGAGAGTGAGGAGTCCCATGCCTGCTCCTGGGAATTTGTGATGGTAATGGGAATTTGTCAGGCTGCTTTTATTGCAACCTCATCCTTCAACCCTGCTGTTGGAGGGATGCTCTGGTGCTTCCCCGCAGAGAAGGGCTCCTGGACAAGAATTTGGTCGAGATCCTCCTCACTGGATACAGGCAACAAAACTTTATTTAGCTCTCCTGCCATATTCTTGCCTTCTCCAGCAAGCATTTTCTATCTTCACCACCTATCGGCCCTACAAACCCTCTGGCAGGTTTCCTGTTCCTGATGTGTGAAGAAAAATCCAGTAGTTGCTTTTATGCTCTCTACAAATTTCTCCTCAAACTCTTCTTCCTTCCCACCTTAGTGCCTTTTACATCTAACCTGGCAGAGTTTAGATTTTCCTCATTTGGGAACAGCTTGACTTTTAAAAAGGTGTCTTCTTACATCTAATAATCTCCCTTAATCCGCTCTTTAGCAGTGCTGGCATTCCCTGTGGTCTTTCTTACTTATTTTTTGATGAGCAATATATATTTGCCCAGAGCATCCAGTACTGAGCCTTTAAACAGGCCTCCTGCCACCTGCAAGGATTTTGCTTCTTTACCTTTCCTGCCTAGTTTTTTTTTTTAAGAATTTCTGTCATTTTTTTCATAGTCACACCAGTGACTGATTTTTGAGCTTTTGTTGCCAAAAAAGAGAAAGAAACAGACAGAAAAATGTGTCAGTCCATGCTCATTTCCAGCAAAACCTGGTTTGTGCCTGGTGTGGTGGAGGGAAACAAAAGATGGCTTTAAAGCCCCCACAGCCCACCATGCCAGCAGAGGTGGAGGTGTGATCCAGGGGACTCTGTCCTGCCGGAGCCAGAAAAATCCCTGTGGGCATGCAGAGCAAGGCTCTGGCCACGCATCCAACTAGGTCCCCGCAGCCGGCAGGGACAGCCATGCAGCCAGGAGATGCTCGCCCTGGTGGGAGCATCCCCTCCGAGCTGCCATTCAAGGTAGATGCCTCAAACCAAGCCAGCACAAAGAAACCCTCCAGCTTTCCCAGGAATACCCTGCTGCTAAAGAGGTGTTAAGCAGGAAACCCACACTGGAGGATTTAATTTCTCCCGTTTAACTTCCGACCTGAGTTTCCCATGAAGAGCAGGGAGGGCTGGGCCAGGATGAGCCCAGCCTGGGCTCCCCCTGCCACGGCTGCCAGCACTCACCACATCCTTGTTGTCGACATCCAGGGGGCTGCTCTCCGATGGAGACTTCTCCTTCTCACTCTGCTCTCCGTAGAAAAGCGACGTCAAACTTTGCAGTCAGTGGCGGAGCGGAGGGGTGAGGCAAGAGAGAAGCAGCAGATGGGAGAGGATGAGCACCCTCGGAGAAGCTTCTCCTAGGAGAGCTGCCCAGGAAATGCCTCCCCCCCCTCCCCGCATCCTGACTGAGGCTGGACCAGTGACTACCGCTGGGCTCAGGGAAGGGCCTGCACTCACTGCCTCTGCACCGATCAGTCCCTGTGGCTTCTCTGTGGCCCGGGCCCACAGCAGGGTGGCTGGTGGAGAATTGGCCTTGGCTCCAGGACAAGAGCCTGCTGAAACGGATTTTTATATTCCACTGGTTTCAGCCTTCAAATGGCATTTTGGTCTCCCCGGTGAAGCGACATATTGCCTGTCCATTGCCAGACTCAGCTCCAGAGCCTGAGCCCAAGAGGAGCTGGAGAGGGGAGAAGGCAGGAGAGGGGCTTTTCCAACATTTCCTCCTGCAAAGAAAGATGCTCTGCTGCCTGGGGTGAACCATGCTCTGGCAGCCACGCAGCTGCAGGCAGCACAGCCTACCTGGAAATCTGGTCCGGGCTCTGTTTTCACCAGGACACTGGTATTTTGGGGGGATTCTGCACCTAGCCCAAAGGATGGGCCAGGCAAGCTGCTCTGCTGACATGAGGAACAGTGTTATTGCTGCATGTCTCCCTCTGCCTCCTCCGCTGGCCAGCCCTGCTCATCCCAAGAGCGGCACGGGGAGAGGCGGCATCTCAGTCCCCACCCGAAAGCAGCTCTTGGGCCTCTGTCCTTCCCAGGATGGTGCCCTCTCTGGCACCGAGAGCACCATCACCAGATGGTGCCTGTAAGAGGGAATCAAAGCTGGCTTGGGCTTTCCTTCTCCCTGCAGCAGGTGGTGCCTGTGCCTCCATGGGCAAGGGCAGCCAGGCCATTCCTAGTGGGAAGGAGGGACAGGAACACCTGCTGAGCTTCTCCATGGGCCACACCACAGTGCTGGCCCTCCTGTCAGCCCTCTTGGAGAGGCTGGAGCCATCATCTGCGGTGGCCTCACGTCCTGCTCACCTATCATTGTCCATCAACAGTGCCAGGCGTCCATAGTCCCAAGCTGCTTTCCGAAGGCAGGAGAAGACCAGGAGGAGAAGCTGGAAGAAGAGGGAAGAGGAGAGATGAAGGGTTTTGTCGCAGGGTCTCACCCCATGGGGTCTCCCCACATCCCTCCTTTCTGTTTTCCCACTCATGAGCCCAAGCTCATGCAAAACTCTTGCCTGAAGCCAAACTGCTCCTGCTCCATGATCTCACCACTGCTGCCCAAGTGCCACATGCTGCCCACCATGATGTGGGCAAAGCTCTTGGTCCCCTGCACTTGCACCCATTCCCCCAAACAGCCAGGCAACCGGCATGCACACTGCACACACGTGTGGCTGTCAGCACACCCCTAACACACACACTCGTGCTTATAGCCAGTCTCTGACACCCCAGCCTGGGGCTGCGGTGCCCATGGACATGGCACCCTCCTGGCCCGCTCACCAGCCAGAGGATGAAGTTGATGGCAAGCACAGTGGGCACACCGCCAAACGGCAGCCCTTCCAGGACGGTGCTGCGGGAGCGGGCGCTGAAGCATTGCTCCTCCGTGCTGTTCACCAGGGCATCCAGGAAGCTGAGCACGTCCAGCGAGGTGGGGCCGGCACCACCAGGTGCTGGCTCCACCGAGTACATGCTCTCCATTGGTGCCGTCGTGGGGCCTCACCCTGCAACACAGGGGCAGGGGTGCGGACGGAGAAGGCTGTGCTTGAAAAGGGGCCGTGGCTCTTTCAGGTCCTCCAGCGAGGTCTGAGGAGCTCACTAAGGGCAGGGAGGGGAGAGGACTGGCTGGTGACCTTGGAGCTTCCCGAGTACCAGTCTCTCCCAGGGAGGGGCTGTGGGACACAGGTCAGGGGGTGTTGCTGAAGAAATCTCTCAGCTACCTCATACCCTTTCCCCACCCCATTAAACCCCATGCTATTTGGTTGTCTCCATCATACCTGAGACAGGTCTCTCACCACGTCTGCCCCTCAGTCCTGGAAGCTGGGTTGAGTCATGGCCACCTTGGTACGGTCAACAGGCAGGAATGAGGGGCTGAAGCATTTGCTTGAGTTTCTGAGAATAAGAGCAATGATCATGTTAACAACTGGGCTACTAGGGCTGTGCTTGCTTTGCTCCCCGCAGCCAGGTATCTACTGTGTGTGGAACTTCCCCGGCCCTCCCTTCTCCCCCAGCATCACAGTCTGTATGACTCAGGAGTTGTGGGACCTCCCTTCCATCTTTCCACCAGAGCAGGATTGCTCCTTCTGAGATATCTTGAAGTCTTCAGAAGAATCAGCTTCTCAAAACCCTAAATGCCAAGGTACCCCCCATTTCCTCAGGAGCTGATACCGCAGGCTACAGCCCTCACTGGTAGGAAACACTTAAAGGCCATTAATGGCCAAGACTGTGGCATGTTTCCAAAACCTTTCCTATGACTGTGCTTTAAGTAGGAGAGGATTCTCTCCGAACCTGCAGTGCCTGGGACCCCTGGGAACAAGCACCCTACAGCAGCCAGCATGAACTAACATGGCTGTCACTCATGGGGATGCCACAGACCCACATGCCAGGGCAGTGCTGCATGGCTATTGCACTCACTAGAACTATAGGAGGAGAAGGAACCAGCACAGCAAATGCTAACAAACATGGGGTGGGGACAACAGGGCCAGAGTCTCTCCTCCTCGCATGCCTGCCACGTCTTCGTGCCTTGGAGCCCCCGCCAGCACCATCAGGCAGCTGCTCCCAGGCCTGGAGAGATGCATGGCCTTCAGAGGAGGACAGCTCTGACTGTGGCGAGACCAACCACGTCACCAGGGTGAGAGGCACCCTGGGACAGCAGGGGGTCTTCCGGGTGTTCTCAGGACAGTCCCTTAACAGGTCATTGGGGAGTTTCTAAAATGGCAACCAGGTTGGGTCCCTAATGTCTCTTCTAAAAAGGCCCCGAGGTAGGATGTCTAGTACTTTTTAGGTAGATAAACCCAGAGGGCTGAAGACCCTGCTTGGTGGAAGACTGAGGTTACTAGGGTGGAGGGGAACAGATGGACAAGGAAACTTTGTCTTTGGAGGCCTTGAGCAACCAAATGTAATTTTGAAGTTGGCCCAGTCCTAGGCATGGACTTTTATCAGCTGACCTCCAAGGGGTCCCTTCCAACCTCAGTTATTCTATGTCCCTATTCTCAGGGACTTGTGCTGCTGACAAGAAGATCTGGCCTGCCTGAAGTTTATAAGGAGCTATGTGAGTGCCTTGCCCCACAGACATGCTGAGCACAGTATATTGTGGTCTGTGCAAAGGCCATGTGAAACCTCATTAACACATACTCCTGTGAGCTTCGTATTCAAGCCATTGGGCATTCATTCATCTCTTTCCTTTTTATCTATATTCCAGCCACAGCTGGGACCCTGCTGCAGCCCTGCAGTCACCCAGCCACAGCTGATCCCTGCTGCAGGATGCTCACAGCCCACATGGACAGGATGGAGGAAGAGGAGCAGGAGCCACGGTCTGATTAAGCAATGAAGGAGTATGCAAAGACAGCCAGCACCTCCAGGGACCTGGAGATGCAAAGTGTTTATGGTGGTTTTTTTCCCAAGACTAAACAGGATCAACTCTGCTTCAACACCAAAGGAAACCTGATTGAGGGGTCCTTGGGGAGCACAGAGTGAGCATGCACAAAATGCCTCGGCTTAGAAAGGGGATCTTCCTGAGCTCTACATGGATTTGCTTTTGTTGGGAAACATTTACTTCTGCTGTGTCAGCGTGACAGATGGGAGACTACAGCAGCACGTGGTTTTATGTGCACTGCTGTAGCCTCAGCCTCTCTCTCTCAGATCATGCATCTTCCTGCTTGAGGAGATTAGTCCTGTCCTAAAGCTCCTGAGGAGCCCAGACACCCCACTCTGTGGCTCAGCAGAGTGGGTAGGATGGGGGTGCTGGGGCAGGAGCTGACACAGATTACATGTCTGAGACACTGACTCTCTTTGACATCCTCATGTGGGGAAAGGAAAGACCGAAGAAGAGGGAGGCTTTCAAACACAGAGCTGACAAAAAAAAAAAAAACAAAAACCAGGCTCTGACAGCCTGACAAATGCAATCAGGTGGACACCAGGGATTCCCAAGGGATTCTCAACCCAAGATCTTGAGAGGGTTGAAGAGCTTAAGAACCAGTCTTGGTGCCTGCAGTTTCCAAATTAAACACAGAGAGATGGTCACTTGCTATTTTCTTCACTTCTGAAGCCTAAATTCCATCCCAAAGAAAAAATCTCCACTGGAAGCCAAAGAGTGGCTGGGATGCTTGGACCAAGGCTATGAGCCGAGCACAGCCTGAGGCTCACCCCACTCCAGGGTTAAGCTAGCATCTGGCTACCTGCATAGATGCCTCAAAGGGATGTCAGAAGCTGCTGAACTACAGGCATCAAGATCCCCAGGACATGCAGATTCATGGCAGTCCCTCTTATTGTGTATATGGTGCAGTGTCACCGGGGGCATGGGGCTTCAGTGTCTGCTACAGATCTGCTCATGCTGCCTACAGTTCTCCTCGGAGGTCCCTAGCCATATACATATTGATCTGGCCAGTCCATGGTGTCTGGAGACATCATAGCCCAAGCTGGCACGGTTGACCATTAGTGAGGCTCCCAAAAGAACTGCCAGGTCACCTGAGATATGCTGATACTGCTCCAAAGGGCATCCCAGTAGACTTGGGGCTGAAGTACCATCCCTCCAGCCAGGTGTGAAGTGAGGGATGGGCTGTCAAAGCCTCCCTGTAGTGCCCTCAGTCATGGCCTGCCTCCCAGCTGGGGTTGGGAGTCCCGTACTTCAAGGCCCAGCATGGGCCCACTGGGATAACAACCCCTGAAGAGGGAACTCCAAGGGAAGACCCATGGGAAACGAGTGGGCCACTGTGACAAGCAGCAGCCATTTGCCCCGGCCCGCCTGCCTCCTGCTCGCTGTCAGGTGGCTGTGAAACCACTGGAGCCACTGGGGCCTCTGGCCAGGGTTGGCCCTTTCCTACAGAGATGCTCTCAATCTGTTCTCTCCATGTGAATGTCTCCCTCCCTCCCTCCCCTCCTCCTGTAAGCAGTAGAGCCTTCGCCATCTGGCATTTTCAGCTGCTAAATAATTCACTGCCTTTTTGTTAACAAGGAGAGTGTGTGTCTGACCGAGGGAGCTGTTGGACCTTCAGCAAATAAACAAGGAGACTCTTAGCAACCTCTGAGTCCTTTCACTGCCACCACCACTCCACTACCCAGCGGTAAGATCCTGCAGCTTCTTTCTAGGCACTGTGTTCACGCTTGTAGGAGGAACATCCTGACGCAGGATGGCAGGATGAAGGGGATTGTCACGGGGATCAGTACGGGT
>NW_008824356.1:6426917-6443197 GCF_000699105.1 Pygoscelis adeliae | reverse complement strand
CCTATCAAGTCCTTGTTGCTGCCCCCTTCCCCCAGTAGCAGATATTTTGCTCCTGGTGGCCAAAAGCAATGGGTTCCTCTTGGAGATGGTGCTAGCATCTCATGCTCCAAGCTCTCCTGTCCACAAACCTCCCAAACGCAAGCCTTCACCCACCCAGCCAAACTGGTTCCTGTCTCTCCACCCAGCACTGCACAGAGAAATTTCAGGAGCAAAAGAATCCTGAAGCCACCGGTCCAGCTCTGTCCCCTCTCTCTTAGGCACTTCCAACTCTGCTGCCCGAAGGAGCCATCATGTCATGCTCAGTCCTGTAACACAGCCTTTGCAGTGTGTCACAGCTCCTGTGAAGCTGATCTCAAGCTCATTCTCCTGCTTTTTCCCCGGTCCCTTCACCCCCAGATACCCATGGAAACCCACCTCCAAATATCCAAACCAGTACTTTCCTAGACCATTTGTTCCAGCTAATCTCACCTTTTATGGTGCTGCTCTTAGAAAAGCTTATGCAAATTATATAGCTGCAGCGTTACCATTGAAATAACCATTGGGAACAACCAGCTAAAAGTAAATCATGTAAATGTTCTAGGAACAGCACATGCAGCAGAAACAGGGAGAGGAGATTTCTGCCCATGTGCTCCAGGAACAGCTTGAACTCAGACCTGTAGGACATGTTCAACCTCCCTCCAACTGGAGGAGATACCTTACTTGGTATACAGTGAGAGATCACATGGACACTGTAGGTCAGTCTTAAAGTCACTGTTAAAACACCTAAGCTAAATTTTCACACCAAACATATAAGATAATTCAGTATTCAGTATTTTGCAATACTCTGGTGACAGCAGTGTGATCATATCTTAAAGGTCCAAATGAACCCCACAGCATTGCCAGACCAGATCCTATTCCCAGCTATACCACTGTCATGGTGCTTTTCCAATCTTTAATGGCCAGAGGAGGAAATATTGTGAATAACAGAGCTGGGTGGGTGTCTTCACCTCCAGAAGGTGTTAGGGAGAGCTTGCTGTTAGCTGTGTATGAGGCAGTGCCTCCAGATGCCAACCACAGACAGGCTTCGCTCAGAGCAGCCGCTGTCCTGGAGGAGCGACAGCAATGGCCAAGTCAAGAAACACAGGAGTGGGCAGGGTTGCAGAAAATGAAGCAATAACTTAGAGGCAGAAATCACAATACATGGTCTATCCAATCTAGGTCTTACTTAGAGGAAAGATGGTAAAATAGGATCAGAAAATGTGCAGAGTACTAGCGAAAGGCAAGCCTTCCTTCTCTTTGCAGTGGCTGTGAATGGACAGTGAACGTATGAGATTTGCCATTGAAAGTGCTTTGCTGGATAATTTCTATGAAGCACTTACAGTGTGTAAGGTTTACCTTGAATACTGAGTGCCCTGTTTGTTTTGTTGATACACCAGCATATGCTTGTCTCCGGTTGGGTGGGCGCTAATCCAAAGAATCAGATTTCCAATTGAAAATAAGGCATTTCTTTTATGCAAATGCAATTTTTCAAAATCTGTCTTTCCCTTGAAGCACTCTGCCAGCAAACTCATTTGCTAGGGGATTCACGGACAGCTGGAGTAGCAAAACACCAAAACAAAGTCTTGGGAGCACTTGGATGACTAAGCCAGGCTTCTCGGCATGCCTGCGCTCACCCAGCCTCGGCGTCCTGCTCCAGCAGGGAGGGCATTACTCATTTCAGCTGGCAGATGGGCAGCTGGGGCACAGGGCTGCTGATGGAGCTGCCTGTGGCCACACAAAGCCAGAAGAAAAGCCAGGCTGAGGAGCCAGACCACCTATCCTAGAAAGCAAGCATCCCTGCTACCTGACTGCCTCTGCATCCTTCTTCCTTTGCAAGCTGTGGCCAGGCTGTGGGAGGGGAAAACAAGGACCGCCATCACAGGAAGATCAGGTTTGTGCCCTGGTGTGCCTCGGGCCAGGCAGGGAGGTGAACCTCTGGTGTCCCACCTTGCGGCGGGACTGCAGTGACTGACCTTGCAGGACTGCGGTGATCAGGGTGGCCAGGAAACCCGAGCCACTGCCACTGACTCAGCACAACTAACGACCTTGGGCTGGGAAAAGGCTTATCAACACCCTTTGCTGAGATCAGCGCACACTCCAGCAGAGGCAATTTTGGCACCAAAGGGCACGGTGACCTCTCCGTCCCTGTAGCTCGGTGCACAGGAGAACAGGCACACCACAGGCCACATCCATCCCAGAGGAGGACGAGCACAGAGGGGATGGGACCACAGACACGGCCCTCCAAAACCCCGTGTGGGTCCAAGGTGTTCCTCCCTGGCTCTCCCTTCACCCTTCTCTCTTTGAGTCATGGCCTCCAGGTCCAAAAAGCAAAGAGGGGGTGGGCTGCCAGTGGCTCATGGAGGTGAGTGAGCACAGGGCAGCAGCATGCCCAGACAGGGCTCTTCATACCACCTTCAGCATCTTCAGGGCAGATGCCTGCACAGGAGACCAGCCCTGCTGTGACAGCATCCACCTCCCTGGGTGCCTCGGGGGGGGGACAGCACCCACCTCCCACAGACCCATGGAGAGTGGAGCCAGACCCCACCGGGGAGCCAAGGTGCTGGATGCAGAGAGACTGGTAGCACAAACACATTGGTGTGAACACTGTGCCCACACCCTGCTAAGGCTATGGCACAGACAACCCACCAGCAGAAGACGCCCATCCCATCACCGACAGAATGGCAGCCACCTCACACAGGACATACACCAGCCCGTCCCGTTAGCCTGCTGGAAACAAGATGCATCTTCCAAACAAGGAGGACCACACCGTGAGTGGCAACCTGGCCAGTGGGCTACAGAGGCTGGGGTCAGTAAGGTTTGGAGGCAAAGGACCACCCTGCAGCAACTGATGACTCATAACAGGTATAAACCACCTGCTCCAAGACTAGCTTTGTCATTGCCAATCAAGACATGATTGCTCAGAGGGGTCAGGAGGACTCGACAGCCAGTGTCCCTTGTCCCTATATCACCCACAAGTGACCCTGGGCACATGCGCACAAGTGCTCAGGAGGATGGGGGTTATGAGTGTGGGAGCGAGTGGGATCAATGAGAAAACAAGCGTGAGAGCATGGCTGAGTAAAATAAACCTGCTTAAAGATGGTGTAAATAAACATCACTTTCCCTGCCTGTAAGCTCTGGCACTGCTTCCCCCTCGAGGCGCACAAATGCCCACCAGGCTCACTGCCAGCCAGGGCAGGATGGCAGGGGGAGCAGCTGGCCTGCGAGCCCGCCCAGGCCCTCGGGATGCAAACCCCACAGTGAGCTCCTCTCTGGCACCCCCAGTCCCATCTCCGAATGCTTCATGTGTTCCCCCTGGGAGCTTCCTGCAGAAAGGGATGGTGCAGAGGCGCAGGGACCCATGCCCAGGGACCATGTGGGCAGCAGGATGAGGGAAGAGGCATCTGTTCCTGGGACAGAAAATGCACGTCCTCCCCGCTCCCCTCTCGTCACCCACTGCTCCCAAACTGCCCCACCAACACTGACTGTCTAAACTAGGCAACCCACCAGGAGGGAGAGACCGCGACCCTGTTTTGGGGAGCCAAACAAGTTTTTCCGCTCTCAGGAGTGGCAGGTTGCCACCACCTTCAGGAAATCCTGCGCAAGGTCACACTGCCCCAAGGGAAAAAACCTGAGACTCACCTTAAACCAACACAGCATTTGAGAGCAAAGCCCTCCCCTGCCATGTCCCCCTGCAGTGGCTGTCGAGTCGCCGCCAGCTCCCTGCCCTCCCCTTCTTCCCCAGCACCGCCCTGCAGACCCAGGGGTGGCCATGTTTTGGTGCTGGGACAGACTAAGCTCCATGTATGAGGTTTTTGGGCAAGAAGGCATCCCAGCCCCCGGCTTCCAGCGGAGCTCTCTGCAGGACAACGTTTGTGGCCTTTCTCTGTAGTACAGCAGCCACCTGCACAAGCCCCTTCTCCCCGAGGGATGCTGCGGACCAGGCAGGGCAGCACTGACTCGTTGCAGCACTCCTCGGTGTGAGAATAAAGCTGAACTGCAGGCAACCGAGAGCAAACAGTGCTTATGGTGAGATCTACAGCTGGGAAGGTTTGTTTGGGCCGGCGTGTGGGAGACGCTGTGCACAGAGTATCTCTTCTCCAACACCTCCTCCGCGCATGTGCAAGCCAGTGGCTGCTGGAGCCAGTGCACAGCGATTGGGAAGGAAGAACCGGAGCGGAGTTAATTTGTTCCACTCCCAGCCCTTTCCGCCACATTTGACTAAGCTGCCACTGCAGGCTGGCTCTAGCCCGTGTTTGTTTTATATTTCAATATCCTGCTGTGCACACAGCGTGCTTAGCCCCTCACACCACATTTTGTGTGTGCAAAGCACTGAGCAAACATGAGCTAATTGGGCTGCAAGCTCCCCAGGGCAGGGGCCCGTCGCTCATTCTGCATTGTACACCCTTGTCCTCTGACAACGCTTAAATCAATGCATTTCAGCACTAAAGATTACCCAGGCCAGGCCCAACCCAAGCACAGGGCAGGGAGCTGCCAGGCTGCTGGTGGGCAATGGCTGGGAGCAGAGAGCCAGGAAAGGGGGCTTATAAGAAAGATGGGGACAGTCTTTTTAATAGGGCCTGTAGCGATAGGACAAGGGGTAACAGTTTTAAACTAGAAGAGAGTAGATTCAGACTAGATACAAGGAAGAAATTTTTTGCAATGAGGGTGGTGAAACACTGGCACAGGTTGCCCAGAGAGGTGGTGGATGCCCCATTCCTGGAAACATTCAAGGTCAGGTTGGACGGGGCTCTGAGCAACCTGATCTAGTTGAAGATGTCCCTGCCCACGGCAGGGACTAGATGACCTTTAAAGGTCCCTTCCAACCCAAACCTTTCTATGATTCTATGAAAAAGGCGGGGCTGACTACAGGGGACGGAGGTTGCTCGCAGGTGGGAAAGGGGCAGGGAGTCATTCCAGCGCTCTCAGTTAACATACACACACATGCACACACCCACGTGCGCTCAGGAAAACAGTATTTCAGGAAAACAGTAAAGAGAGCTCCTAGCACCACCAGGTCCCCGCTCCAAGCTGGGATGCTGAAGGCTGCTCGCAGTCCCCAGAGCAACCCCCGCACTTGCAATTAATTAACTATGATACGCACAGATGAGGACAACTCCCAGCCCCTGCTGCCTGCGTGACCGAGGGCCATGGCAGCAGCCGGGAAGGGCTTGGACAAAGGGTGTCCCTGGGTTGTTTTTCACCTGCCAGCTCCAGGACCACAGCATGCTGTGCCCACGCACAGCCAGCCCTGCAGGAGCAGTTCCCGTTTGGCATTGAAAGCCGAGGAAGGCACCCCTCAGCAAGGCTGTGACGGTGATGGGATGTTGGGCATTTAGAGGCAGATTGCTTCTTCCTCCACCCAGGTAACCATGCTCAAACAGAGGAGGATTTTAAGGCCTGTGAGAAGGAAAGTGCCACCTCCGCTGGGAAAAGCACTCCCTCATGGAAAGCTGTATGGAAACCAGGAGCAGCCGTGGCATGGTCAGGGGCCAGGCTGAGGCTGTCACTGCGGGTCCTGGGCATCTTTCACAGTGCCACAACGTGCCAGGAGCGCTGTGGTCCCTAGTGATGGGGGAAAAGGCAGGAGAGAAGCTCCTTCCTCCCTGAACCCCCTCTGCTGTTCGGGGAGCAGGGAGCTGTGGGAGGTGGAGAGGAAAGTGGGAGGTTTATCTGCTGCCATTTATACAGCCACCTGCTGCAGAGAGCCTGCCAGCCACAGGAGTGGCCAGGACAGCCCTTTCCAGCACAGCTACAGACGTCCCCAGCAAGCAGAAGGAACCTCACCCCAGGGCAGAGGCAAGGAGAGGATTGTGCTTTGCACACACATGCACACAAACGCACTTGGGCTGTGCATTGAGGGGGATGCAGACTGGGGAGCAGCCCAATACCGCACTGCTCGGACCAGGCAACTCTGGTGGCTTTGCACCTGGTGCCCTGCCCAGCCGGATGGCACAGCACACTTGGGGATGGCAGGGACCTCGCCGCCAAGTTGGTGGAGAAAGCGGGTGCATTTCGAGTCCCCTGCGCGGTTGCTCTCAGCTGCTGAGTTCCAGCCAGCCCCCCCTCGCAGCTGATGCCCACAAGCCTGCTGTGCGATGGGGTGAGTGTGGGTGCATGGCGGGCTAGCAGGGGTCTAGCTCTGCTCCATTCCAGCTTGCTGCTGCCTGACAGGGACCTGGGGACACCCTGCCACCGAGCACCCTCATCCCACAGCCTCCCAGGGGCCAGTATAAGGTGAGCAGCGTCATGCTCGTCCTGTTGATCCCCTTGTCCTCGGGCCACCCATGCATCTCCCTCCACACTGCTCTGGGGGAGGCCTTGGCACCCAGCTTCTGCCAGCCTGCCCCCTTCACTCCTCCCAAGCTTCGAGCAGCCACAACGTCCCCCACAGCTGATTCTGCTGCAGGAGCAAAGAAACACTCCTGCCCTGCCCAGCTCCCTTCTCTGCAAGCACAAAAGCTTCTTCCTGAGAGTAGTGCGTTACAACACTATATATATACACACACAAAAAAAATATGATTTTAGAGCATCTGCAGAGCTAGAACATTTCTGTCGCCTGTGCTCGGTGCCAGGAGCAGAGCGAGGTTTGGGCTGCAGCAGGAGCCCACGAGCACACTGCTCGCCAATCCTGGCCCTGATGAGGCTTTCCTCCCACCTCTGCCCAGCTTCCGAGCAGATTTGGGTAACACCAGACGACTGGGATAAATCACACCACCCTTGGAGTGTGGGAGCTGGCAGCTCAGTGAAGGCTCCAGCACCAGTGGGTTGCACAAGTGGCCCCAGCAGTGGCTGGGCTGGCCGCACCCAGCGTGCTAGAGGGATTAGCTCTCAGCATACCGGTTTGAGTCAATAGTGCATCAAAGGGAAGGGGAAGCCTTTGATGGGGGCCTGCAACGGGAGGACAAGGAGAGAACGTGCTTCCCAAGGTCTGGCTCAGCTACCTCCATCCCCTGGAGATGCATCCATAGGGGACGCACCAAATCGCCACCTATCCCCCGGTGTGCAAGCAAATTTGGTCCTTGAAAAGGAGGAGGGAGGAGACTGAATCCCTCTCATACTCTCAACACCAGATTGTGCTGCCTTTGCCTGGGCCGTGGGCCAGCCACCTGCCCTCCCACCAAATCCTGCCCCTGCGCAGGGCCAGCCCAGCACTGCTTTTCGCTGGGGCAGTGGAGGGAGCACGCAGTCTCCCCCAGTCGCTGGGGCACACATCCAGCTGCCTCTGCAGCCCACACAGCCTTCGGGGGAGATCAGAGGAAAGCTGCTGCTGCTGCGGCTGGGAAGGGAGGTGGCTCTCCCAGGCGCACGTGGAGCTGCAGACATACAGCTCTGCAAAGCATCGACTGTTCAGCATCCTCCTGCGCTGACAAAACAGCTTGTCCCCATCACTCCCATCGCCCCCAGGGAATTCCCCTTGCCCAGGACACCCAAGCACAGCCCCAGCCGAACATTTCTGTCAGAGCAGAGCACAGCCGAGCAGAGCACAGCCAAGCAGAGCAGAGCAGAGAGCCCATCACACCCACCAGCCTGCTCTCATCTCCTCCACGGAGAGGACCTGGGGAGTCAAACGGCCCTGGAGCATCAGAGATAAGAGGGGAATCACGGGGCTGTTGGGATGGGCACATTGGCACATCCCAAACCAGTGGGAGCAGGGACAAGATGCATGGCAAGGACTGGGGTTCAGGATCCTCCCCGATGTACACCTACTGCAGGTGGGTGGCCCAGCACATGGGGGTGAGTGGGGCACAGACGGTCAGCACGCAGCCTCTGCTGTGCCGGTGCTGCAGGCTGGCACTGCCTGCATCCACCACACTGCCTTCCTGCCCCGCTCCAGCCGTGCCCACCGGCCAGCAGCTGCCCACGGCCAGCGCAAGGGGCGTCGGGAGTGAGGGATGTGATAGAAGAAAACACAAGAAATGGTTTCTTCCCCTTCAGGCAGAGAAGGAAGTGTGTCACATCTGGACACATACAGCAGCTGGGCTGGGAAAGGGACAAGGCATCGGGAGAAGAGAAGCCGTGGGCCGGGAGGCACAGCATTGCCCAGAGGACATGGTGAGACAGATGGGAGATTTGGCAGCAGGGTGCTCACAGAGTGGCCTGCAAGCTCTTCATGCTGCAAGAGCAGGCGACACAACACTGCGTAGGGGCTGTCAGCCCAGCCTGGCAGGTCTGCGGGGGGGAGGGGGTCGCATCCTTTCAAACACACCGCATCCCACAGCCAGTATCAGAGATGCTCCGTGGGCAAGTCAGCCTTGGAAAAAGGCTATCTGGGATCAGGGGGAAAATGGGAAAAAAGATGAGGATGGCAAGTTTTAGGGGCAGGAGGCAGAGAGATTGTCCCTGGTTTCTCTGCACAAGCCTGCCTTCCCTGCACACAGGGCCATGCAGCCAGGCTGGCATTTGGGAAGGGCTGGCAGCCCCTGCGCTGCTCTGTCCACCCTGATGGCAGCGCGGGGTCCCCAGGCAGCCACCCCCTGCCCTCCACAGCATCACCGCTCATGTGGAAGAGAAAAGGAAAGGAAACATGAGGCGCTGCAGCAGATGGCTGCAAAAGGAGCCTCCCCAAGCCCGTGCCTCCTTGTCCTTCCAGAGCGCTTTGGGCATAGCAGTGCCAGCACCAGGAACACAGCCGGCTGAAGAGATTTGGGGGCCCAGGCAGGGAGCAGTGTCCCAGCAACAGCCACTGCAAGCCTCTCCACAGCCCAGCAGCTGTTAAGGCCCTGCCACAATTAGCAGGAATCAGGCAGGCTTTGTGCCCGTTTTGGGAGAGATGCTCGGGGATGCAGCATTGATATGGAGGGGTTTTCACAGTGGCTGGGTGTCCTGGCCCAGCCCCAGCCCAGGCTCCTGCTTTCCACCTGGTTTCAGATATGCTGTTCTCCCTGCCTGCATCCCCACCCAGCACATCCCAAACCTGCCACCGTGAACGCTGCTCTTGCCTGGCTGGGCTGGCCCTGTAGAGAGCACCCCGAGATCCCATACTCGGCCTCTGTGCTACCAGCAAGGCATTTACTAAATGAGCGAGGGTCTCCACCTCATCATCCACTACGTGGTTGATGTAAAGGGCAGTTTGGTGCACACTGTGCTGTGTAGCTGCCGTCCCTGCTCTGGGAAGCATCTCCCCACCTGGAAACACAAAGAGCTTCCAGCCAGCTTGAGAAAAC
This sequence comes from Pygoscelis adeliae, assembly GCF_000699105.1. Classification (NCBI taxonomy): domain Eukaryota; kingdom Metazoa; phylum Chordata; class Aves; order Sphenisciformes; family Spheniscidae; genus Pygoscelis; species Pygoscelis adeliae. Next base: position 6,434,015 of record NW_008824356.1, on the reverse strand, counting down.
CCAAGGTGAGAGTGCATGAGATCTCAGCACAGCCGCCGACTCCCAGCCTGGCTCCCTGGGGCAACCAGCGTTTCCAGTAAAGCATGGACACATCCTGCCCTGAAACACCCCTCTGATTCACCAGTGCCAGTGCCGCACCTGCACTTACTAGAGACAAAAAGCCGTGCAACTGCAGATGCTGCAGAGGCTTCAGCTCATCCCGACATCCTTGTGCTGACCACAGCCCCGGGAGGGCGAGCAGAGCTCTGCACAGGCAGCCAAACCCTCCTCCGTAGCAGCAGGGATCAATATTTAAGTGATACTGAATCCCGTACTGTTGCCACTTCCTTGGGGATAGGCCCACCTGCAGGACACACTGGTCTCCAAATCCTGCCTGGTTGCTTTCCATGCTTCTCCTGGCAGCACAGCTCCATCACCGGGCACATGGATGTCATGCTGGAGGGAGGGGACCAAAAAAGGACCAAAAGCCAGGTGTGAGGAGCCACAGGAGGGCGCTGGGAAAGCACCTTTTAATGCTCACCATGGCACGAGAGACCCTGTGCTAAATGAGCTGCAGGACCCGCCCAAACCCAAGAGCGGGCTCCAGCGATGCCGCTGGTGCTGTGCAGAGCACGAGGCCGGCCACGCACACAGGCATGGCCGCAAAACCCAGCTGCCCGGATTAGCTCTGTTCAATGAGGGAGCGAGATACCATCCTGCTGACACAAACGCCATCCCCGCTTCCCATCTCTCGACCAAGGCGAGCTGCGGGGAATGGAGAGCTTTCCCCAGCATGTTCAGGGAGCGGGCAGCCAGCCTGCAGCACCGAGAGCAGGATCGGACCCGAAGCCTGGCAGGTCCCATCACATGCCTGCACACTCCTTCTCCTGCCCCAGGGGCTGGGGAGGACACAGCGCTGGCACAGTGGGCTCCCACGGGCAGCCGGGGAGGTGGAGGGACACCCCCGAGCATCAGTCCCAGATGGGGCTTTAAAGGCTCTGATGTACAGAAATTTATTCTGCCCCCAGGATATTTTCCACAAAAAATCCCAAGCCCAAAGAAATGTAGAGTGAAATCCCTTCTCTGCTGAAACCAACTAGAACATGCCTTTCACGAGGGCCAAAAATTCACCTCCTTGTTATGGAGGGAAAGAAACCCCTGAAGTTTGACTCTGTGCAGGAGCTGTCCAAATAAACAGCTGGCCCCTCAGACGTGGCTGCTGGGATGAAGGAATCCTGAAACCTAATGATTACCCCAGAACACATGTACAGCTGTAGTCGTGATAGTGTACATATGTACCCAAGACAAGGCTTAGGACATGGTCATAGTTATAGAAAGTCCAGTTACTGAAGTTTTGCATAGCTAGGTTTATCCAGCCCAGCGTGTAGGATATCACAGGACTGTATTTGCAGAAACATCCATCCCCTGACTTTCCTGTAATGACTGAACTAACCTGAAAGTCTTTAAAATGCACCATTCTCAGGAGGTGGCCCAGCCACTGGAGCTGTTATTAGCAGTATTCGCTTTGTTGGGAATTTTTTGTTTCTGACCAAGGAAGAATTTGATGAGATTTCATGGAAGAGAACACAAGAAATTAAAAACTGGGATGAAAGAAGATTAAACTTGATTAAAACCTCCCAACAGAAAAATCCAATGAAACCGCCTGATAAGAAGATTAGCAGTCGCATAATATGAAAGGAAAAAGCAATAAAGAGGGCTTGGAACTAGAACAAATAAAGAATTATGACTTTTGGAAACATGTACTTGACAAAAGGAATCAGATTTTGTCTGAACTAAAAACTTCTTAAATTAAAAGACAAACAACTTAAAACTGGAACTTATAACAACCTACATGCTAAGACCTCAGATCACTCTCATCAGTGAAAAGTAAGTCCGTAGAAATTCATGCAACATGTCCTTGCTGCCAGATCCACTCACTGGCTGAGCACCTAGAGCTAAAGCCTGATGAACTGCAAAAGCGGCTCTGAAAGCAGCAACCTTTTTGAAAGCAGAGGAAAAAAAATGTTTCAATTAATTCAGTACACTGATTAGTTCAGTCAAAGTTCAGAAAATTACTGCAGGTTAACGCAGGAGAGCTTGGTTCCCTTTCCAAGCCCAATGAAGATGAAGTGTGAGAGGATAATCTCTGCTAGTTCTGAATTCTTAAAAGCCAGAAATAATCAGGTCATATCACTGTTGTATTTTACATCTCCTATAATAAAACTCTGTTCCTACAATATAGTATTATAGTAATACAATATAGTATAGTAATATAGTATTGTTAAATTCATTACATATACAAATAATGCTTTCATAAACTTATTCTTTTTCTTTTGTGGATGCATACATTTTAAGCAGTTTTATTTTTACCAGCTAGAAACCATTTTTTAAATGCTTGCTTTCTGCATTTTGAATTGGATTTCATTTTCCACTGAAATACAGCTGGAGCAAATTTATAATAAATAATGAAGTGATATCTAATGAAGAAATGTGTCACTCGCCATTTTCTAATGCAAGAAATACAGATGTTAAGAATCTAAATAACTGCATGTTACACTGTAAACCCACTCACTTAAGCATGGTGCAGCCTCCTGCTCAGCCCTGCCCATCACTGAGAATCAACTTGTCCTTAGGAAAAGAGCAGAAGTGTACAAACACAGCAAGATTAAAACTAGGTACTTAGGTCGTGGCCTTCTGATCATTAATTTAAATCGTGACTTTAATCCATCCATCCTACTTAGCAGCAGGCCAAGAGCCAAACAAGGCGCAGATCAAACTTACTCTGAAGCCTACAAAGTTTAGTTCATTTTTCTGCCATTTTACTTCCCTTCCATGAAGCTCTGCCATCTGTGACCTCTCCCTGAGAAAAGCAGCCCAGAAACACAAGGAACGGTGCATGTCCCCAGCCTGGAGCCTGCAAGCCCTGGGAGTCTCTTACTGGTGTAGAGACCTCCAGACCACCGCTTGCAGGCTCAGGGGAGCTAGGCAAACCTCCAAACTTCTGGTCATTTCTCTAATGCTGCCTTGGGGATTAACCCATGGTGACCGAATTTGTCAGAAGATAGGACAAATAATCACAGAAATGTTGAGGCTGAAGGGAGATCGTCTAGTCCAGCCTCCTTTCTCAAAGCAGGGTCAGCTGGAGGAGGTTGCTCAGGGCCGTGTCCAGGCAGGTTTTGAATATCTCCAAGGATAGAGACTCTGCTCCAAGCCAGAGCCGTGCCAAGAAGACCATCCCAACCTGCTGTTGCCACCAGGTCCTCCAGCCAGGTGGGTCCCCAGCCCCAGGCTACTGGGGGCTGTCCCAGCGCTAGCTGGGATCCTAGCTGCGCTGGTGCTCTGTGGCCCATGGTCAGCCACTTCCAAGCCTTGCGAGTCACCCTTCAGCTTGCCAGACGCCCTCACGCGACGTCTCAGCACCTCAGCCTGTGCCACTTCCCTGGCGTGTCATCCTAGCGTGGGTCACCTTGCTGCATGGGTAGCACAGCAAGGGGACTCCTCCAGGAGGGTCACCTTGGCTTGGCCAAAACAGGGTCCCCAGGCCTCGTCTCAGGGTACCATAGGCTCACTTTGGACCACAGCTGGGAGCTGCTCCCCAGCTATCCTTCCAAACCTGAGGTTTGCCCTAACTCCCCCACCTCTACCTTCTCTGAATTTTGGTCTCCCCCACCCCATCCAACACAGCACATCAAGGGGTTTGTTGTCTCAATCTCCATCACCTCCTGCCCCAGCTGCCTCCTACCACCAACTCCCAGATAACAATGAAGTGCTCCCCAGCGGAGCAGGGCCAGAGCTGCTTCCTCTCTCTGTTAGGATGAACTCAATATTACATGACAACATATTTTTCCACCTCTCACAACCTTCCTTTTAGCACTTGGGGGTGCAGTGGAACTTGGCTCGTTCAGATCCTGCCTTCCTCTCGGCTCACCCACAATCTGCAGATGACAAGACACAAGATGTTGGTGCTGAGGGTAGGGGAATCAGGTCACCCAAAGCTTTCACGTGCTCCCGCTGAACAGGAGCACTGAGCCTCTCTGTTCTGGTACCCCATTTTAAACACATCTTTATTTGAGATCAAACTACGACAGCATAGAAGCCCCTCCTTGGTCAAAATGGTACCCATAGCTTCTCATGGGGACTCTGCTGAGAACTGCACAACCAATCCCAGTCTTAAAATGCTTCTGTACCGTGGCATTCATGCTCCCCAGAGGCTGGGCAACATTACAGTAATTTCAAGGAAGGTGATTTCTCAGCCAAAGAGGTTTTCTCTGCAGCCCTTAACATGGCTGCAGCTCTTATGCCAACACAGCCATCCACTAAGAGAGGGCTGTACCAGGACAGGCAAGGCAGGACAGCGCTGGGGCTTAGGTAACCACCAAGATGAGTCATAAAAAGTGAATCTGGTGAGGAGGTGTGAGATCGAGTGGCACCTGAACCGCCAGAGAGGTGAGGTTGACGCAGGGACGGGGGCAGCGGGCTGGCAGAGGGAAGCCCATGCCCCCAGCCAGGCTACTCCACCCCCCCTCCCCCTGCCTCTGCAGAGAGGCCCTGTGAGACCTGCCGTGCCCAGTCTCACCCATTAACCAGCAACAATAGCGGCCTGGCCTGTGAGCAAACTGCTGCCATTGTCCCCACCTAATAACAAGGTGTGATCACAGCCTAATTACCAGTCCCAGCTACATTTGAAGCAGTAACTTCAAGCCAGCCTTTAAAAGATGTTTAGGCATCCTAAAGCACGGGTAGATGCCAAGTGGGATCCTCAAAAGCTCTAAGACCTCTCGTCCTTGAGGGATCTGATAGCTGGTTAGGGACTCAATGTAATCAAGCCATAGCTGAAGGAAATTGGGACTGGAGCTGCTTCTCCTGAAATAATCTCAAAGCAAACCCACTTTTGCTCTGAGCGCAGTGCATCAGCAATGCAACGTTTTCTTCAAGCTTACAGCTAAGTACCCAAAATATATTTACAGCAATTAAAGTAGGTATGAAGCGTTTCAAACGCAGAAGTGACAACGGTAGAAGGCTTTGGTGTTTATAGGACTCACGGAGGAGTCAGCACACTGATGTTTGCCTAAGAGTTTAGGTGACTGATTAGTTTAATATCAATTGAATTCACTTGTGGGTGCTAGAAACATTTCTCCCTCTCCTTGCTGCTCTGGGAAAGCTCTCGGAGTCTGTTAAGACAGGAGTATTTCCTGCGAGGAATATTTTAAAGCAGTGACAGTCCTCCTTTTACAACTGCAGATGTAGGCTCTGAAGCTGTGATGAAATCTGCCTTACTTTCCCTTGGGCCTGAAGTCTCTGCGTGGAAGGACAGTATTCATCCGTGAGGGCCTATGCACACCCCGACCAGCATCCCCAGCAAGCACCGCTATTTCTGTCCCCGTTTGCAGGACCACCCTATGCTTACCATTGTCAACAGCCACCAAACCAGGGATGAACTAGTTAACCTCAGGGAAAGCTTTGAAGAGGAGAGCAGCTACAGAGCGATTCAAGTGTTATCATGCAAAAAAATAAAAGAGCTGAAAGGCATTCAGACGGGACTTGCAGGAAGACAGGAGCCAGGATGCTGCCATGGGAAGAAGGCAGAGGTTTAAGTTTACAGGGAAGCCAGAAAAGCCCATATGTGCTATGGAGTCAGAGGCTGCAGGGGTGCCGGCGGCCTCCCTGCTTTTATTTATTACTTATTTGTTTGCCAATGGCTGTTTGCCAGGCTACTTAAAACAAATCCTTCCTGAAAGAGCTGCTTCTGCTTCCCTCTTCCATCTGCTGCCCAGCCCTGACCACCACTTTGCAGGGTAGCAGGGAAGGCAGTGGGGCCAGGGTTCAGGTCTAGTCTCAGGGCCAGTCTTTCTGCCTTCTGCTTTTTCCACACTTTCCCCCCTCTCTCTGAACAAATACCGCAAACCACTTCAACAGCACCTTTTACTCCAAATGGCATATTTTGCCTTCTCTCCGCTGCTCAGACAGGCAGCCTGACCTGTCACACTGCATCGTAAAACCCCAACATGGGGCAAGGTGCTTTCCCATAGCTCTTTTGCCCACCCAGCTTTCCCCTCACCTCCTCACTCTCTGTCCACTCCCCCCTGAACTCTGAAGCCGGAGAAGGCAGGAGTGCAGATCAGTGCTGGACATGGTGGCTAAACAGTTAAAAGGAAAAAGATGTTCATGCAGAAATAACATCTGCCAGCCAGACAAAGGTCTCTCTTTCTCCTGATAACACCCATTCAGTTCAGGAGGTTTCTGAATTGCAAACCCACTGTGCAGCCCCGCTGCCGCTAGAGAGGATGGGGAAGCAAGCAAGGGAGAAGGCAGGGCCTTGATCTGTGGACAAATCTGGATGAAGTCATAAACTGGGGGGAGAGCAGCTTGGCCAGAGCGTTAGATCATCCTGACCTGACAGCCCTTTCAGAGTCATTAATCGCTCAAATGCTGTAGGGAGAAATGCGGAGAGATTCCCCCTCTTCTCCCCTGCCAGCACAAAGCGTTTCTAACACTGTCAGGTGTGGCTCCCGGAAGGAGCATTCTGTGGCCAGGATGACGTGGGGACCAAGCACAAGCCATGGCATGACACAGCGGTGGGATGACATTTTATCTCGCATCAGAGGACAGCAGTGCAGGCCAGCTGGGAAAGGACACCGAGGGGCTGGGGCTCGCTCTCTGCTTCTGCCGCTGACTTATGCCAGCAGCCCAGGGAAGCCCCCGCACCTCGCTGGGCCCCAGCCGCCCATCGGGCGGGTGAAGACAAGCATTACTTAAAGCCACTTTGGTACGTGGTCCAGAATGAGGGCAGGAAAACAGCATCTAAACAGAGCTAAGTACCCAAAAATCTCCTGCAACAGCAAACCAAGCCCATCCCTGTATCCTGGACCCGCAGAGTCGCCCTCGCGAGCTGTACCCGGGTGCTGTCCAACGCGGTGCCTGCACACCCGCCCAGGGGGTCACACAAGTTGCCGTGAGCATCCCCCAGCGCGGTCCCAAAGCCAGGCCCACCCGGGAGGCGCAGCTAAGCGCGGGGGGGCCGGGATTAGCCCCACCACGGCGCGGCTTCCTCCCCACCCCAATCACCCCACCGGCAGGACGCCCCCCCCGACCCGTCCTGCACCCCAGGAGACCCCCCAG
>NW_008824356.1:6422801-6426258 GCF_000699105.1 Pygoscelis adeliae | reverse complement strand
CTCTCCGAGCAGCTTCTGCGGCGCTCGGGCTCCTCGGGATGGCTGCCCGGGCGGGTGCCACAGGGAGAGACGGGAACGGGCCTCCAGGGCAGGCAGCCAGCGCAGTGGGGGCACACGGGGGGTCAGCCTGCCAACACAGGGGCAGGGGCAGGTGGATGGGAGCACTTTTGTCCTCAACAGCATTTGCAGTACTTCTCCCGTTGATGCAGCATCGCTCAGTTGCTTGGCAGGGGTGATAGCTAAGAAACTTCCCAGGGGGTTTATTTCTGCAGAGCAGCCATGCCTTCCTGCCATCAGGAGTGACCGGCAGGTGGGACAGGGACCTGAGCCATCAAGGTGCAAAGGGGCTTTGAGAGCCTGGTTTTCCTTAAGCATCCCAGCCTGCTCCCCATCTCTCCAACCCATGAGAATCCAGGCAGCGCACCCCGTGCTGGAGAAACGGACAGCAACACACCCAGGGGTGCGGTGCTGGCTGTCTCGCCCAGCCACCAGTGTTCCCAAACGATGATCAGGGACACACCTGCAACTGGGCTACCAGGGAACAGCCACCAGAATGTGACCACAGGGAAGTCCCACTGACATTCCAAGCGCTTCATTTGCTACCACCTCGTATGGGGGGCCTGGGGTCACACATCTGTGGCTTCTCCAGATGCTGAGTAAACAGTGTTGCTCTGCAGCGTTCTCTGAAGGCTCATTTGGGCTCATTTCCTCTCTTTGGGGCTGAAGAAGCACAATCCAGTGGCTAAGCCCCTGCCGTTTAAAGAACCTTCCAGTCTGACAAGCACAGCTATGAAAGTCACCAGAAGAGAAGCATCAGGGAACCAAAACATGTAATGAGCTGCCAGCCAAGAACGTCCCTTCATACTGCAAGTGGAAATAGGCTGGCACAGCTCATGGACCTTGAGGAATCAAGGGATGAAAACCAGGTGTCTCCCATAGTGTCTTTCCTTTTTTTTCAGGCTCCCCAAGGCTGAGGTAGCACTCAGCTGATTTCTGCTCTGCTAGAGCATGGTGCAGAGCACAGGTGGGCTGCAACGCAATGCCTTTTGATAAAACTTTACTATAAATAAGAAGTCCCCAACTGGTGACTTCTAGGAGCTACCATAGCCCAAAAAACACATGCCTAAAACTTTAGGGAACAGCTGAACAAAACAAGATTTCCAAATGTCTTTCACTGCCATCTCCTTCAGGCCCAGCAATATGTATGATGTGGAGAAGTCACGCAGCTTGTCCCCTCACTCCAGACAAGCCAGAGCCAGTCCTACAGCATCACCAAGGCTTGGAGACCCTGACCGCTGCCTTGCAGCAGGTGACACTGTATGCCTCAGGAGAGAGCAGAGAGGACTGTGCTGGCTCAGTACAACATGTGCTCTGCAAACGCTGAGCAACAGGGGCTTGTGGGAGAAACAAATCTGTGGGGATTTTCTAAAATGCCTTGCGACTGTGATCTGCAACTGGGTCCCCAATATTCAATACCCTATTTCTAAGCAAGTGAAGACTGTGTTTTGCATAAGCCATGGCTTCTCTGACCTACTGAACTGGAAACGAATATGCTCCATCACTTAAAGCGGCAAATGCTGCCGGGAAATATTGACTTCTGAGCAGAGCTGGCAACATGGCTGCTGGTGAGCTGCCCCAGTCCCAAAGGAGTGAACACCCGCTCCCCCTCCCTTGACCTGCCAAGACATCAGGGATCATACAAAGCTGGGCAAACCTATCCCGTGCATAAGCCATTCCCTGGAGATACTTGTTTCTTCCTGACTCTGGCACAGATTGTGCCTAGCTGGAATAGAATAGAATAGAATAGAATAGAATAGAATAGAATAGGATAGTATAATAAAAGGAGAGGGCAGCGGAGTGGAGTCAAGGAGAAAAACTCTTTCATATATAGAATAGAATAGGATAATAAACCAAGAGGGAAACACAGAGGAGTCCAAACAAGGAGAAAAACTCTTTCATATTCTATTTCAGTGGCCGTGACTTTGGCACAAGAAGAGCCTTACAGGTACGGGTCTCACAAGGGCTCAGGCATCCAATGGTTTTTAAGCCCCTCCACCTGCCTGGGAAGCACAAGCAGTGCGTGGCTCAGCCTCCAGCTCTGCGTGCGGAGGGGCCCGTTACCTCCTTCCCGCACTGCTTATAACACTGCAGCAGTGCAAGAGACGTGGAGCTGCAGCCAGAGGCAGCAGGAGGATGAGGCACAGGGAGCTGCTTCGCAGTCGGAGCTGTAGCACTGCGTCCTGCTGTCTGTGTGTGATGCTCCCAATTATAATTCCTCTTTTCCGTCGCTTACAGCTTTAATATTTAAGCTGAATTTCTCCAGGCAGGCTCAGGCACTCGGGATGAGTTTGTCTAGACACATTTCAGGCAAGATGGTGCAACTGTTCCTGAGAATGACGTCTGGAGAAAAAGACTATTTTGCCCATGTTTAAAAAAAAGGCTGGTGGTTTCTCCTCGGGCAGCTCCAGTGTCTCCGAGCTTCGGAGCTAAACGCTGGCAAAGGTGTGGCCTTCAGCCAGGGATGTGCCTTTGAATACCCCCATGGAGCTGGTGTATGTCTCTGGAAAACTGCCGTTTGCCCAGGCCAGGGGCAGACTTCAAGGGTGCGGGAATGAGAATACCCTTTAGTCCCCACTCCCTGCTCATGGAGCCAACCAGAGTGTGTCTGTGCCCCCGGCTGGCAGCCCAGCCTGGCACGGCACAGCGCTGCCGGGATGTCCCCATGCCGGCTGCTCTCCACCAGGATGGGCCAGCTGGGGTGCGGTGAGCACAGCCCGTGACCCCTTGGCCAGGGCTTGCCTGTAGGCAACCATTGAAGAGAGCCTTCATCTCCCTAGCGCAGGGGTGGGAGCCAGGATGGGGCTTCACGGGGCTGTGTGGTGCGGGCAGGCCTGGACACAGCACCCGGGAAGCGGGGCTGGGAATGGGCAAAGGCACAAAATGGCCAGTGCTGGCATAGTGCAGCCCTGAATGCATCCTCAGACTTTCTTACCTGCAAACTGCTTCCAGGACAGAATTACTTGTTTCCCTGGAGGATTTTTTCCTGATCATTACATTATGTTCATGCTTCAAAAGCTGGAATGAATTTCTTCTTATCCCTGGGACTAGTGGGGGATTATCCCCCAGGTAGAGATGGAAACTCACACCTGAGGAGGTTAAAGTGGTGCTTACCCAGCGATGCTGGGCAGTTTCTCCTGCAGTTGGCACGGCACGGCACCGCAGCCCTTCTGTGCTAACGGCTGCGGGCACTCGGCTTTTCTTCCAGCTGGACTCCAGGGCACCGAGCGGACACTCGGAAAACGAAATCCGTGGAGTTCAGTCACGGCGTGAGGGAAGTGTTGGTGAACCACCCCGCCCCGCGCGGCCCCGGGGCGGCGGCAGGAGACAGGCGGCTCCCCAGGGCAGCGTTAGCCGCCCTCGCCCGAGAGATGCCTGCCCTTCCCAGCGCTGCCTGCCT
>NW_008824356.1:6418333-6422352 GCF_000699105.1 Pygoscelis adeliae | reverse complement strand
CCATCACACCAGCCACATCTATTCCGTTAATTAAAAAAGCTAATTTCTTAATTTTCAAGTGCTCACCCCGGACCTTTGCAGGGCTCTTTGAAGGCAGCTTGCCATTGGGAGTAGCAGAGAAACTGGGCCCACAGCTGCTAAGCTGGGAAATCATCTCTCCCCCATGCCAGCTCCCTCGTGGTTTTGTGTCTGCATGCTTGTAATTTCAGATCTGCTTCAAACAACACCCACCACCCAGGCTGCGTGACCAGGCACTAATCAGTTACATTAAAATATGCTAATTGGCTCTTCCCAATTGCCACTCAGGCGGGACAGTGTGGCTCAGCAGTCACAGGCACGGGATTTCTCCGCACCTCCAGATCTCAGTTTTTTGGCTGACCTGGGGAAGCGAGGTGTTCCCATGGTGCTGCCCTGCCACTGCCAGCCCCGCTCCAAGAGGCGCCAGGGCTGGGCTCTCAGCACAGGCAGCTCAAGTTGTCCAAGCCACTGATGCAGCTTGAACCCAACTGCTCATCTCAATGAATACCATCCCCAGCCCTCCCAGCTGTCAGCCACTGCTGCCTCCAGTGGTGCCTCTGTGGGTGCTCCCACCTGCTTTTGTATCACCACAAGCAACTGGTGTAGCTTCTTGCCTGGGGCTTTCCTCTCTTCACCCCAGCACCCTGCCACTAACCAAATGTTCCTCCACTTTTCCCTCCCCAGATCCTGCCTTTTGCAACATGGAGCGTTTTGCTCACCCCCTTGAAGAAGGACCCATTGGCGATCTCCTTTAGACCTGCAGGCTTACACTTGGTAATGCCAAGCCAGCTTTTGTGCATCAAACATCCTTGCATTACTCTGCAAATAGCTAGTCTGCACTTCCCCAGAGGTCAGGCCCACTGCCCACCTACCCTGTCAATGACAGGCACTTTGACCTGGCCCCATGTCCGCTCTGAAAGCCCAGGGTGTGCTGTGTTGCTTGCTTGTGTCTGGAGACACACACAGACAGGAGCACAGGTCCATTCACTGTGTGGAAAATACACCTCCCTCTCTTATGCATGTGTGTGTGAAAGAGAAACAAAATAAATACGTGGTTATATGGAGCTTAAAGTGGAGGTCATGGATCAGAGTCAAATCTTTCCTGCACATCTCAGGGCAATGACCCCTCTGCGTCAGGAGGTGCAACCGGTAATTCCTGAGAGACGAGAAGAAGATCCAGGCTGAGCACTTGACCTTCTGAAGCAGGAAATGGCATTTGCAATGATGCTTCAAGCAATGAAAGATCGATTGCGGAGATACCGGGGAAAAGTGATGGTAGTTTTAATGAGAATGTCAGCGGATTATGGGGGAAGGATATAAGCTGACAGCCTGAGCCAGGAGAGCCAGCGAGGAAGATGCACATCATGTAATGAACCATATTACCATTCTGGCCCGACGCAGGGCTCTGCGTGCAGGCTGTGTCTCTGCCCACATGCCCAGCCTTCCCGGGAGCAAACACTCAATGCACTGATGTTCTCCCCTGCTAAAACAATTGCCAGCAGTGCAGCCGGCTAATGCATGATGGCATGGTCCTTTATGAAAGTCATTAACCCTAAATAGGCTGTCTCATATACAAAATATTCAACAAAAACATCTTTGCTAACTAGCTCGTTGGCCTTTCCTTCATGTACAGAATAGCATCAAAATGAAAAAAAGACCGAAAGGAAAGAAAAAGGAAGGGCTATCCTAGGTCAGAAAAGGGATTTGTGTAGACTAGCATTCTGTTTCTGGAAGCGGCTGGTAGGAAACACCTTGAGAATAGCGCAAGAACAGAGCGTGAGGACGATGCTCCTGCAGTATCCTCTCCCACTCACCAGCACCAGGCTTCCTGCACCAGCAAATACATCATTCTTGAAAGAGATTCAGAAGCCATATAAAATGTGGGCATCCACAACGCCTTGCAGCAAGGTGTTCCCCGGGTAAGCCGCACGTTGTGTGAAGAGCACAACATCTCCTCACAGCTCTTCTGACCCACTCGCCAGCTACTTTCACCCACTTCTCAGCCTGGAATATGCAGTCAACATTTGAGCCTAGTCATCAACAAATAATTATTTAGTAATTTCCCTGCTCATGCTGCTGGCTTTACCTATGGTTTTACTGAGTGTATAATTTATCATCTTCAACTTCATTTGTCTTGATCTTTGCACCTCCTTTCTCCCTCCCCTCCTTTCCACATGCACTGAAATGAAGCCACCACTCAGGTAGAGGCAATATGGGGTTTATCAGGCTGGAGTTACACCAGGGCGGAGCTGGGAATGCCCAACTGAACTGAAACTAGATGGGAAATGTGAGTGATGACATGCTATTAATGGCTAATAATGCTACCCCATGACAAAAGCAGAGTCCTGAAACACTGGTGGTCACTAATGACCACAGCCCTGCTTCTGGTCCCTCATCCACCTCCCCAGTTAGCTCAGCAAGTGGCAGCTCTGCCTCTGCTTCAGCAGACCTCCAAGAGCCTTGGGGAGAGCTCTAGCACACTGAGACAAGGCAGATGCAGCAGCTCTTTTGCTCCCTGTTGGTGATCAATGTAACACGTGGTGTAACAAACAAGGAGAAAGCACTGGAGCTCCCAAGCAAAAGCTTGGAGAACTCCTGAGCACGCTTAGCCGTGTTGCAATGGAGCATGAATCACTGCAGCAGGTAAGACTCACATCTGATGCAGGTTTTGTCCTCCTGCAGTGAGGACTGCAGTCCTCATCAGTGGCAATTTGGGGAGGTGGGGGTGGGGGATGCTGCTTTGCAGGTGGATCCTGCCAGGGGAGCAAGCGCTGCCCTCCCAAGGGAGATCACAGCTGCGGGTCTAGGGGCTCCCCAGCAGAGCTGGAGAGGGAGGCAGGGCAGAGGTCTCTCTTGGGTTGTGATGGTCAGCTCCTGTCTTATGTCCACAAATGTCCTCGAGCTGCTTGGCTCCCGAATCACAATGGTGGCAGCCCCATGCTGTGGGTGACCCAGGGGAGGGATGTGCAAGCTGGCCACTTGTGCCCCCCAGCCCACCCCTGCAGCACCACTGCACCCTGCACTGCCCCCATCTGACTGCAGGGCTCCCACTCTCCTACCCTTTCCGTATCTTCAGCCTCCACCGAAAACTCTTTCCACCCCACAGCATCTGCCCTCCTATTGCCTTTTGTGTGCCATGAGGGATGGAGAGTTGGGCTCAGAAGAGCTGACTGCCGCAGCACGTACACTCCATGCTCAACGCTGGCTGGTGCCTCCCAGCCGGCGCCTCCCAACCATCCCAGACAGGGCAGCGTCTCAGCAGTCTGCTGAGGTGAGCACAGGGCAAGCTCCCTGAGCTCTGCAACCCAGTGGGCTGAAAATACAGCACCACAACATCTCGTACCACATGTGGTACAGGCCTGGCTTATACCCACTGACCTACACCTCTTGCTCAGCTGATTCATTCCCTACCGTGCAGTTCCTAACTTTGCCCAGTTTGTATTAGCCTCTGACAAGATGGAATTTTTATAAGAAATGGGTGTGGAGCTCTCCAGGAGCATATTTTATGGGCAGGTTGGAGCCAGCTGAACCTCCAGGTTGTCTGTCTTGGACATGCAAGCAGGTACCATAGGAAAAGTCAGTTGTGCTAGAGCGAGTTTGTTGGCCCGTGCTTATTTTGTCTCTGTGCAGCCCCTTCATTTGCTACCCCTTCTCCATGGTGAGATGATAAAGGCTTTTGGGGAGGTGACTCGATCCCACCCCGGCAGGGAAGGTGGGATTGCTCCTTCCCTTTACCTTGGTCATTGCTCCACTGCCTTCGAATGCCTCTGATAAAGGTGAGCGTAGGAAGGGGCTATGCTTCTCTGAAGAAGACCCTGTTTGTGTCTGCATCTTCCAGTGGGAGTTGCCCAATGAACGCTGAAAGCCTGGCCCCTCTCCCCGACCTGCAGGGGCCTTCAGCTGCCCGGGGGGGACCTGCCCGGGGCATCACGGCTACCCGGCTAGGAGCAGCCTTTGGAAGCGAGTCGGCGGGGCTTTTCGGGGTGAGACTGCGGGCAGGG
>NW_008824356.1:6415766-6417956 GCF_000699105.1 Pygoscelis adeliae | reverse complement strand
TGCACAGAGCCCCTCTCATGCCGGCGCTCACCCCAGCCCCTCGCTGGCTCTTTCTGAGCTCAACCGCCCTTGTTCTTTCCAGCTTGCACATCACACGAAGTCCCCTCCATCCACACACCTCCATCTCTTCTGCTCCTGTTTCCCAGCTCCTCTCAGTCCTGCCCCCCACACTGTGCCAGGGCCCCTCCTGCCCAAGCCCTCCCCAGGGCTCCCCCTGGCCCCGGTCCCCTCGGAGCCCCCAAAGTGATCGTGCCACCACTCCCCACTGCGCAGCCGCTGCTCCCTCCGCTCCCTGGGCACAGCCTGCTCCAGCTCTATGGGGCAGCCCCCTTTTCCCAGCTGTGAGTGAAGCAGATCCTGGCTTCTGCTTCTGACAGGCATTTTGGAAACATGGGCACTTGGCTGTGCTTACCCCAAATCCACCAGACAGGAATCTGAGAGAAGCAGGTGAAGACTAGTCTGGAGAAAGTCCAAGTCTCACTGCTGTGGGACTACTCCCTCATATTTATTCCTCATTTTTCTGTTTCCTCCCGTAACTCCTCACTGGGTCTTCAGAGGTGAATAATTCACCTCCCTCCTTGCTGGTTACACTGAGGTCCTCTGCAGTCCTCCTCTGCGGAGGTCCACTGCTCCTCCACTGCAGTACTCTGTTGGGTTTTCCTCACTCAGTCAGTGCCCTGTGAGGAGGAGGGAGAATAAGGCCAAAGGTGCCATCCCCACAGCAGACACCATACCAGCTCTGTAGGCCCTGGACCATCATCAGCCTTTGGAGATGCCCGGAAGCTTGGGGCTAAGGGAGCTTATATACCATCTGACAGGAGCACGTCCTGTCTTCAGGTAGCCTGATGTATGGTTGCCCTTGATATGGTGCCATCAGCTTAACCTTGGGCTTACTCAAAGCAGTGCTGAGGGCTTAATTTTTTTGATACCAAATACATCAGGTGGTTCCTAGAATCTGGCAAACAACTACCCATGATCAAATTGTGGCTTTCTTTTCCTTCAGATGAGAAAAGAAAGTAGCATCTCAATTATTTTTCCTTGGCTCATTTAGGAAGTTGATATTAGTGGACCAAGGTTTACCCTTCAGCCCCACCAGCCCAGAAGGGGTATTGGCCTCAGGGGCCTGGTGTTCGCTCCCAACATCTGTAGGGATATCTCCGCACCCCCCCCCCACTTCCTGGCACAAAGAAAGAGGTGCCTCCCCTGGGAGTCCAGGCCACATGGGGGCTGGAAACAGGTAAACATGGGGCTGCCTCCAGCCTCCTCAGAGGAGGACCTGGTTCTGCCTCTCATCCTCTTCCTGAACAGGGCTTTGAATTTCTTCTGTTAAAGCAAGCCAGATCTGCTCCAGGAAAAGATGCTCTTCATTACTGGTAGGGACAGAGAGCTGTACAGAGGATGCCCTGGCTGGTGATGGGGCTGAACAGATGTTTAGCTCAGAGCTGCACAGAAAGCACCTTGACCCACTCAGGGATCAGTGTGAGAATCCCCTCCACATGGGCACCCGGCTGGCAGGGATAATGGCCCTTCTTCTGCACCAAATCTGGGGCTCAAACGTGTGCTCAGAAAGTGAAGTGCCTGAGCTCTAGCTCCTCCTAAATCTGCCAGAGTTTGAGCCCAGCGTCTTTCATACCAAGTTACCTGATGGGATGGGATGGGATGGGATGGGATGGGATGGGATGGGATGGGACGGGACCGGCCCCTTCACTTGCAGCCGAGCACATATGGCACGTGGGGACAGAGAAGGGGAAGAAGCAAGATGGTGTTTGACTTGGCAGTTGGGTGGCTGGAGGCCTGGCCTCTGCTCCTGGTGCTGTTAGTGCATTTTACATAAGGAATCATAAATGGAAACTGCACCCACTGGGGTGGGTGGAAATGAAGCAGGCAGAATCTGACCCTCTGTGTAGCAAACAAGTAGTCAGTTAAAATCATTGCCACCTGCAGTGTGGCTGGGGTAGTGGTTGTGTGCAGTGCATCTAGTGCAGTAGTTGATAGCTAGCATTGTTGCAGAGCCAAAGTAATTTAGGAACTGCTCTTACAGACCCACTGGAGGAGCACCTTGATGGCAGGGGCAGCAGCCATGTGACGGCGGGGAGAAAGATCACTTCTCCCAGAGCACTGCTGCAGCATGCAGGAGGATTAATCCAAGTCTATTTTCTGGAATTGATTTAACACTGTTTTTTTTTATCT
>NW_008824356.1:6408921-6415700 GCF_000699105.1 Pygoscelis adeliae | reverse complement strand
TCATATTTCAGATCTGATTTCACTGTTTCCAAGGCTGAAAGGCTTCCTTCTCTAGGGAGCAGCAGTTCTGCAAGAGAACAACAAGTAGGAGCCCTAGGGAAGCAGCAAAAGGGAAGGAATATTTTATCTTTAGTAACTGGTCATTTCCATTTTGGAGGCAGTGAAAGAAGAACCATCTGGTGGGTGCTGAATATTCACTATGTAAACAGTGACTTGGTTATGAATATGTGCATGTGTTATTATTATCTATTATTTATAGGATTCCCTAGGTGTGCATGACACTTCAAAAGCAGAAGGGAAGACCAGGGCTCTTGCTCCTTGATGTGCCCAATATAAACGTGACACAATGCTCAAGAGCAACAGAGCACAGCAGCTGAGGGTTGGGCAGCTGGCTGCGGGTGGGGAGGAAGATGCCACCCCTGTGAAAAAGGGCAGTGCACAACTTCTGGAGCAGTAGCTGCTCCTGCTGACAGCAGATTGCTTCAGATGATCACCCTCGCATATTCATGCCTGTTACTTTGGGTTTTAATCCTCCCCTGCAATAAACACCATTTACATTTATTATTTTAATTCTCTGCTCCTTAAGAGCTCTGCTCCTGCAGTGTCCTCCCTGGAAATGATGCAGAACAAAAGGAACCTCGGTCCAATACCTTTCCTCGCTGTGATATTCACCTGGGGGTGATGGGACTGCTCACTTGGCTTGAGATTTATGGCTCAGGAGCTTCAAATCAGCCAGCTGAAACAAAAAAAGATGTTTTATTGTGCACTTTTCCTGCTAGCCAAAGTATCTTGAAAGCAAGGAAAAGATTCCCATGAAGTCCCAGGGTGACACCTTGTTGTCAGGGTATAATGTCTGATACTGAAGCTTGCTGGGGATGATGGGAATTCAAGAGCACCCAGACACCCGCAGAGGATGCTCAGAGCTGTGCAGGAAGAAATGCCTGTAGTACTTCCCCCTTCTCTTGTCCTTCCTTTTCTTTTCACTGCCTGAGCTTTTTCTATAGGGGTTTTTGCCGCAGCATTCAGCCATTCCTCTGGTGCTGAGCTAGTATTGTGGGCAGGGTTTGATGAAGGGGGCAGTTGTAGGCACTTGAAGGGAACCATCTTGGGTCACTTTGGGAAAGACTCCCCACACCATTATGGGGACAGGGGCACCTTCAGGGCCAGGGGGATGGAGGAGTGGGTGCACCACAGCCAGGGACAACAGCCCTGATCTGAGCTCAGGCCCGTAAGTGCCTTCCCTCCTACAACACTCCCTTCCCACCTCAACTTTTTCTCTTCCTGCTGGCACACTGACATACTGAACTTTTCTTGACTGCAAGAGTTTGTTTCCCAACACCACCAGCAAGCAGCGAAAGAGTCAAATGTTGATTTTTGCGACAGCTTTCCTAACACAGCAGGGCGCACCGTAAATTGTGACTTATTTCAAACAGGCCGGGTGCTTTGTTGCACAGGCCAGCTAGAACAGCCCAGAGCATCATCAACAATGCAATATCCCAGCTCCTTGGAACCATGCTGGCTGCTTGGTCTTTCTCCTCTGCTCCCCAAAAGATGTTTAGATGTTTATATAACTCCAAGAATGAGGGAGATGATAGGCTAGGAAGGACAGAGACACACGTAAGGACTTTCACACAGGATGAGGCAATGTTAGTGACTGCTCTGATTTTTTGTGGTGAGCGCTCTGTATTCCTTGCTGAGTGCCTGTAAACAGCTGGTATCCCACAGTGGTAGGACTCCCTTGTTAGTCACCACCAACATCAGAGGAATATAGCCATCGTGGCAGCTCCTCAGTTGCAGGAGGAGAAGCAGTCCCAGGTAGCCAGCATCAACGCAAGTAGAGCATAGAAAAGCAAATCAGCTAATGTTTTGAAGGATGGCCTTCCTTGTACCCTAGGCATCAAGTCCTGTTTAAAAAAAAATACTGTGAGTTAGAAGACCCCTAAGACACATCTTAGAAAGCAATCAGTTTTTTCCTTGTCTAAATATACCCTTAGTGCTCATGCTACTGGGGCCTCCTGAGTCTTGGCAGAAATGAAAACAGCCCGGCCTGTGCAGTGGGTTGCTATTCAGACATTCAGAAGGTCGGTTTTGTTCGATAGACATAAAACATCTTTTACAGTCTACTCAACAGCTCATTCTTCATTTGGAGGCAACTGACCTTTGGTCAATAAACCTTTCACTCTGCCTTCTGAAGTGCTGGAAATCCATTTGCTAAAGAAAGTCACAGGGAAAGGTGGAGAAGAAGCGCTTTTGAGGAGTGGGGTTCTAGGTGCATTTTTCCCCCCTCAATTCCATTTCTCCTCTTCATTCACATGGCTTATTGACCTGAAAATGTATCTCAAATACAAAGATACAGCAAGCCATGGATATGTCGTTAGGTGGCAGATTATTTACTCATTTACCTAGAACTGTCTGGATTAGTTTTCAATGTATGCCACTATCTGAATCATAACGTCCCTGCATAAATACCTTGTACACCAAGCATTACCTCCTCACTTAGTTTTACTAAGTGATAAGCTGGGAGGTTTGTAATGAGAAAACAGCAGCTGTGTCAGCCTGGGGAAGGCTCGGCACACTGAGGCAGAAGGTATGGCTGTACAAAACCGCTCTCTTTCTCAACACTGTCCTTGAAGGAAGGAGAAGGGGAGGGCAGGTGAAGATTGGCCAGATGGGAGCTGAAAAAGAGGTTCAGTAGCTTAAGTCATAAATTCAGATATAGCATGCACTTGACGGTGTGCTGAAGTCATGACCATCTGTCAACCATTTAGTTACCATCTCTTCCCTTGTTAATAAGTGTCCTCCTCACTGAAACCCCTGGCACAACTGATGCGGCACAACTGGCAATCTACATCAAAATGATTAAACCCTGGCTACTAAAACTATGCTGTCAGTCTGCCTGACCTCAGTACTGGGTGCCCCTCAGCTCTCAGGTACTTGGACAACAGGTACAATACCCCAGGTCCTTCAGTCTTTCTTTCGGAGTGTTCCAAAACATAACCCAAGAGGAAAGACTGAGGGAATAGGGTGGCTTCATCTAGAGAAGACATAGTAGCCACTTTCAAGTACGTAAAAGACTGCAGAGAGGAAAGGATTTGTCTTTCGCTGTATCCACTGGGCATGGGATAAGGACTAAGGCCTTAGACTGCTGCAAGGGAGTGTCAAGTTAGGCATGAAGAAATACTCTGAAAGGACAACAATTAACTGAATGTATTGCCCTGGGGGTGGTGGAGAATCTCCATCACCAGAGATCTTCAGGACCTGATCAGACTCTTGTCTGCAAGGGATAGGGCCAAGAATATGGAGGAACTGGAAAAGATGGTTGAGTTGGCCTCTGAAGGTAATTTCTCACTATAAGTAGGAGCTTAGCATTAGATTTCTGTTTCGGGAAAATCAGGTCCATCCTGACAACCTCAGTAGTATAACCCAGAGCTGAATGAGGAAAGGACTGAGCTCCCTTTTCCTCTCAGTGTTCATGTCTCCACCTAGGCAGATTTGAAGTTGGTCAGCATAAAGACACGCAGCTCTGCTGCCAACCATGGTATATTTGTTTCATTGCTAAATTGAAGACATCAGGCCTCGCCTGCTACTTTTCATGGCCATTCAACTTTACCTAACCAAACAGGAAACCTCTCCAGGCATTGTGGGCGTTCAGATTTTGAAAGCTAACTAACTGGAAAAAGAAAAAAAAAAGCCCACAAAAACTTCATAAGGCTTGTATTTAAGTGATAATTTAAGGCAAGCAGCACTGGGTTTACCACAGAGAGCATTCTTTTATTCCAAACTATCACAGCAAATAGCAGAGGTTAACTCACTCATTTCGGAGAAGAATCACCGTCAGACTGTATCTTGAGTGCTAAACTAGTGGGGCTGTCTGAGGCAATGCACATTTTGAGTTGGAAGAAATTATACATAATTTGGGATGCAATTTAAAGTGAGACCTTGAAAGACGTTGAACAGGCTGTACCAGAGCATGGCATCGAGTGGAACTGTATTTTATTCTACTTAAAATGTCTGAGTACAAGGAACTAGGAGATCCAGGGACCACGCTACCAAGACTGTCATCTGCCAGTCATCATCAATTGTAGCCCAGGTTATTGAACTAGAAGATGAAAACACCAGCTGGCTGACAACTGTATAGATTATGCCAGTGGCTTCCCACCCCACTTGCTAAAGGGACATACTGGGAAAGGGTCCATACCAGAGAAAGCCCCTCCACACAACTGGTCAGCAGGGCAGAGTGGAGTGGTGAGACTCAGCGACATCAGGGCTGGGGTGAGAGAGAGGGACTGGCTGCGGTATGCTGTGCTAATTTCTGGAGAACATCTGCACAGCAGGTAATAACAAGAATAGATTGCTCTTACAAGTGTTCCTCACGCCCAGATGTCAGTCTTCCAGAGAAAGGCATGTAGCATAACCCCTATCCTATTCAAAAGACAGGAAAATCCTGACACATGGGTGAAGTAATTTATCTGTGGTTGAAAAGCAGGATGGGTCCATCTCCTGGGTCACAACCAGACTCTGTCCAGGGAAACTCTATCTCCCCAGAAAAAGAAAAGGGAGATACTATTTTTGAGTGCCACACGTCCAAATTATCTCATTATGCTGATTTTACAGCAGGAGAAAATAAAATTCCTGCAGTAAATATTGTTACTTTTTAATGCTTGCTCCAAATTAACTACTGTTCTCATTATTCACTTACTCTCTGTGCTAATCTCCTTATTTACCCATCTCTCTCTTATATACACGTGCACGTGCATACGCAAATTCATCCCCAGACAACTGCTCCCCCGTCCTGCCAACAGCTCATCATATCAACACAACAGCACTGAAAGAGGATTTTTTTTACTATATTCTAAAATATGAAGCCAGTATTTTGACAGTGACGAATCATAAGCATCAATCTGCAGGAGCATTTTAATGAGAATGTGGGGGATAATATGCTTCACCATTCTTCCATTCCAGTGGAAAACACGTTTTCCCTTTTTCCTTTCCTTTCCTTTCCTTTCCTTTCCTTTCCTTTCCTTTCCTTTCCTTTCCTTTCCTTTCCTTTCCTTTCCTTTCCTTTCCTTTCCTTTCCTTTCCTTTCCTTTCCTTTCCTTTCCTTTCCTTTCCTTTCCTTTCCTTTCCTTTCCTTTCCTTTCCTTTCCTTTCCTTTCCTTTCCTTTCCTTTCCTTTCCTTTCCTTTCCTTTCCTTTCCTTTCCTTTCCTTTCCTTTCCTTTCCTTTCCTTTCCTTTCCTTTCCTTTCCTTTCCTTTCCTTTCCTTTCCTTTCCTTTCCTTTCCTTTCTTTCTTTCTTTCTTTCTTTCTTTCTTTCTTTCTTTCTTTCTTTCTTTCTTTCTTTCTTTCTTTCTTTCTTTCTTTCTTTCTTTCTTTCTTTCCCCTTCCTCCCTCCCTCCCTCCCTCCCTCCCTTTCCCTTTGGCTGCAGCTTATGATGCTCCCTATGCAGGCAGATTAATGTCTTTCATGAGATGCAGTCCCTTCAGTCTAGGAGTATTTCATGACATGAAAAGGTTTCTTTGTATTTTTTTTTAAATTATTTTGATGTAAGCTGTTAAAATATGGAGAAAATACTGTCTGATTATTTAAAGATAAGATTCAGGCTGGGTCACGTATCTCTATTGCAAGGCTCAGTCTACTTTAAATTGATGAGTTGAGGGAATATTGGAGGATTTTTATTCTCAGTAGTCATGACAGGAGAATGAGGGAGGTGGGAGTGAAAGCTTGATCAGTTCTGAGCTGCTTTCCCTCCAGTTCTGCCGAAGGTGTCTCGTAGTTGTTTTTCACTGCAGATCCAGTGCCTACAGGCTTGGTTTGCACTTGCTTTTATTATTGCCACCATTTTTCTCAGAAATGTTGAATCATGAAAGTTATTTGGGAGAAAAAGTTATTTCTGACAAAGAACCCTCGAACACTCAGTTGCTGTCACCACCCTCCACAGAAGTGCATGTGCAGGAGACAAACACAGCCACTCTCTCCTCCAGGCCTCTCTCCCTAGAAGCTGAGACATGAAACATGCTTTAATTTTGCTCTGTACCTTCAGGCAAAGGGAGGGTCTCTCTTGGAGAAGCAGAGTCTGTCACTGGCTGTGCTGAGGGGTTGACCAGTAAGCCTAGGACCTGAGATTAGGTTAAACCCATCTTTCTTTAACTTGTAACCAGCACGGAGTTTGACTGTCTCAAGGGGTGAAGCTGCAGCGCAGCAGCCCTCTTCTCTCCCCTTCTCGTGTCATGGGTGGCTCGTCTGATCCCATGACAAGACAGGGACGCTTGTCATCAGAGCTGGGAGGGCGCAGGACGTAGGTGTGTAGGAGAGTGAGAGGCTGTGCACAGCGCCTGTGTAGACAGTGCAAGGACTGCGTGGGTGGGCAGAGCGGGGTGAAGGTGTGCAGCTGTCAGACAGCACATACATGTCTGCAAAGCTTCTACCAGCATGTCATACTGCCCGGGCACCACCTGCCCAGCTCAAAGCCTTTCCTAGCTACCAGCTGTTGTGCAAAGGTTCCCTGCAAACCCAGGGAGCCTTTGAACCTGCAGAGACTCTCCCCCAAATTTCCCCTTGCCTCAGATGCTGGTTCCAACAGGGACAGCTTTGAGGCAGCAGGGAGACACGCTGAAGCCTCGCCTTGCCACCCTCACCCACATTGCGGGAAGGAAGGATGCTCTGCGGGCTGGAGCAGGCAGGACGGCCCTTCCCCCCCCCCCGCTCTCCCCGTGGGACTTGTCAGGACCTCAGAGCCCCAAGCACATCCTTCTCCTCCCCAGGGCCCCGGGTAGCGCTC
>NW_008824356.1:6396684-6407435 GCF_000699105.1 Pygoscelis adeliae | reverse complement strand
GGGGCCGGGACCCGGCAGGAAATGGAAGGATGAAGTGTGCAGCCGGAGCGGTGATGTTCCTTCTCTCCTTGCTTTCCCCTGCAGGAACGTAATCCGCAATGCTAGTTCTCAGGTTGCTCAATGTTGTCGCTCCAGCCTACTTCTTGTGCATCTCCCTAGTGACCTTCGTCCTCCAGATCTTTCTCTTCATCCCCAGCATGTTCAGAGACCCTTCCACCACCCCACTTTTCTCTCCTGCTCTGCTGCATGGGGCCCTCTTCCTCTTCCTCTCAGCTAATGCCCTGGGCAACTACGTCCTTGTGATCCAGAGCTCCCCCGAGGACTTGGGCAAGGGCTTAAACTTGGGCGAAGGCGCTGAAGTGGTGGTGGACTGGCTGGATGGAAGCAGGTCCCCTGGCTCAGCCTTGCCCAGCACTCACTTCTGTAGACTGTGTGCCAGAGTCACCCAGAGGCATGACCACCACTGTTTCTTCACAGGGAACTGCATCGGGAGCAGAAACATGCGAAACTTCATCATGTTCTGCCTCTACACCTCTCTGGCTTGCCTCGACTCCCTGGTGGCAGGCATGGCTTACATTTCTGCTGCACTCTCCATGTCCTTTGCAAACCCGCTGGCCTTCCTCACTCTTCTGCCTCACTCCATCAGCCAGTTCTTCTCAGGTAAGGACTTCTTCCTCAGAGATGAGGAACATCATCCTCCTCCAGGGCTCCCGGGGTGGGGGGAACATGATCTTCTTCTGATAGCTGTGTGTGGGGAGTGGTGGTGGGGAAACGGGCAAGAGGGACAATTGGCTGTGTTCAACAAAGCCCTCTTTAGAGGCTAGAGACAGCCTTTGCAAAGGACTTTGCTTCACCTGAAATAGAGGCTGGGACCCACTCCAGGTTACAGCCACAGCCCTATTCCTAATGCATTAGGCTCTGGAAAATGCCCCACAACCAGCTTGCCAGTGATAGAATAGGGCTAGCTGTCATGCAGGGAGTGTGTTTCAATTAGACGGAAGAGAGGGATTTCACTCATTGTACTGCAGGTGAGGGGGATCTTTTGCCTGTCCTACAGGCAGAGGTGGGGTGTCTGTAGGTTTTTGTGTTCTACAAGTCCACAGGTTCCCCATATCCCAGCGGAGATATTCTCATTCTCTTTATCCAGGTCTACTCACCCCCTCCACAGTCACCCACCTCCTGCCTCCAGGCAGCACAAACTTACTGAGATCTTGCCATCCTTCCAGCACAGGAGAATTGGGGTTCAGGCAACAGAAACCAAGAGAGGAGTTAACGTGACATGATTAGCCACCTCTCTTGTGACCCCAGCCTGGGACACAAGTCCACAGAGAACCGGGGGAAATTCTTTGTGCCTGCTCTTTGCAAGAGCTGCACACCAAAAGCAAGTATCTCTGCCTCCTTGTCCCCATCCCTTACCCTTCCTTCTGCTTTTCCCCCTTTCTCCTCTCTCCCTGTCTTTCCATAAATCTCCACAACCCTTCCCCCTCCTGATTCTGCTCCCATAACTCTTCCTCTGCTCTTCCAGCCTTGCCTCTTCACCTTTCAACACACCCTCAAACTCTCCAATCTCAATCCTTTCTCTGTCCAAACCCAAGAGCTAGGTAAAACCTGGTCTCAGAGAAGGACTATGCAGACAGCCTAGACTGTTACTCTGCCCTGGAAGCAACTGCAGAAAAACGCCATTTCCCCCCCTATGCAGCTCATGCCTCGCACACTTAGATCAGCTTTCGTTAGGCTAAAATAGGTATCCCATATATTTTAGCTTTGCAGATTCAGCTGAGCTCAGTAAGAAGGGCCCGGAGTCTGTTTTGGCTCATGCACCGTCACCAGAAGCGTTGATTATGATCTGAGCGTGGAGTCTCCGCTGCTGGGGATACAGAAGCCAGAGAGGCCCCAGCTTGCTTTTTGGATTCCAGGCTGGGTTTGCAGGGTTGCCATCTGAAAACAAACAAATATCTCTCTACTTGGCAAATTAGCAGATTTGTCATGGTAATCACTGAGAGACAATAAACATGAAATGCTGCCATGACATTTTTATGGAGTCATTTTTCCAAGTAGAAGAATTTTTTGTAAATAATGTTGCATGAGCTTCACAAGCATTAAAAACACTGGGAATGATTTTCCCCTGTGCCTAAGCTCTGCTCAGCACAGCAGCCTGGGAGGGGGAGCAGGGATGTGGGAGGAGATTATCAAGGAATTAATTCTCTCTCTGACTCTGAGGGCTCATCTGCACTGAGCTGGGCCCTGGCATATGTTTGAAGAGCCACTGAAGTGTCCCAGGTCTGGTGTCAGCAACTGCAGAGCCAAATAGAGCATGTGGGCAGTGTTTGAGTGGGACACAACGGGGCTGGGTGCAGGGCTGGGAGCTGGGAGCCAGAACACCCTCGAGAGGCAGCAGCTCCCAGCAGCTCCCACCAAACTTCTAGCCCAGCTCAGGTGAGAACTGCTGCCTCACACAGCAATATACGGGCGCGTGGTGTCTTGGTTGCTTGGGAGGAAGGGCCTACTGGGTTTCTACCAGCACATTTAACCTCCAGTTCAGGAAAGAAAAACACAGCCTGGAATAGTTACCTGGAAGGGTTGTCCACCCAATATTTTTCAGCTAACATAACTATTACTTAAGGGTTGTTGTGGGATCCAAACAGAGCATTGCTATAGCAGGGAAAAAACTTTACCTTTCTTCTTCTCCAGAATGCCCTCTGCACTGGAGGAGGAGTAAAGAAGGACGAAGGGTGGATCTGCTGGTCTCATGTCAACTGAGTGTTTCCTGCTTTCATGCTGGGAAAATTTTCAGTTGGCTCATTCTGCCCAGACTGGGCATGGATTTCAGGATCTGACCCAGAGTCTATAATTTCAGCCTGTGATTCAGCTTTTCTGGCATAGATAATGTATGGAAATAAGCCTGAGATCACACCGGGTCAGTTAGAGCAAAAGTGAGTCTGAGACTAAAATGGACTGTGGTGATGAGGGACAAATGGAGAGTACTTTTGTAAACACGGGTCAGATCGGATCCACACAAAAAAAAAACAGAAAATGCTTTATGTAGGTAACCTGAAGAAAAGGTTAAAAAAATCATGTGTCTGGAAAGCACGGCTCAGAGATGCTTAATATTTGCAAGGGGAAACAAGGGTAATTACTTTCTTGATGGTGAATTTCAGTAGCTCATAGAAATAAAGCTTAAGCCGCCTTTCAAAGGCTCTAAAGAAAATAGCTGTCTTTCTCCTTATCCCATCTGAATATCAGCTGTAGGAAAGAACAAATGTCTGTCACGCTCTGGTCCAGCAAAAGAGGGACCGAGAAGCCCATATTTGGCTCTGGTCTTCCTACCTGATAGATTAAGTTATTCCGACAGAATTGGTATGAGGATTTGTCATCATCCTGAGGGGCTTGTTCTTTCCTTGCTGTATTGCATATGAAGCCCACTGAGCTGAACGGGACTAATGAGAAGGGAAAGATGACACCACATTTAGGAAGAAAACTGAATGACACCTGTGCCTTTTTCAAGTGAGGACAATCTCCGAAAGCTCGAGGCTGTAGTCAGTGTCCTTACAAATCATCCTCAGAGGGGCCTGCTGGCTGAGCCCAAAGCTTGACATGATTGTCACGGGTCAGCCCCAATCTCTCACAGCACTGCCAGGTGGAGAAGCCGGGATTCACAGACTGCAAAACCAGATGACACCATCTAATCCGGTCTTCTGTATAAGAGAAGCAAGAGATGGTTATCCAGCCACCCTTGTATTGAACTTAAAACCTGAAGCAGCCACGTACTTGTTTTAGGCTGCACACCTCTACTGTCCGTGCAATCCCTGCTCCGGCAGGATTGCTCTCGCAGGGCCTTAGGGCGACTAGAGCTTTCTCCTGCCCGAGTCTGTCTGCCTCATGGTCTTCCAGAGGGACAGGAGCATGTGAGAGCTTTTTCATTTTTAAACCTCGCAGGAACGAGTGAGAGGATATCAGCTGTTTATACCAGTACTGACACACATTTAATTTTCTTTGTGACCCTGTGTGTAAATATGGGTGTTTAATAATATACCAATATACACAAAATATGTGTGTACACATTCATATGCACACAGAGAGAGTATTATTTTAATGGGTTTAGATCTGCCTACGCACTGAAAGGTCATTCAGTGATACCTGCTATTATACTAATATTTTCCAGAAGGAGTTCTAAAATCATTGTAGAGGAAAAGGCCCACAGAATATTTTTATTTAAATACATTCAGCATAAATATATACTACAAAAACTGTTGAATTAGGAGCTTCAGACCTACAAAGTATCTTGAGTATTCTAGCTGCAGCTTTAAAAATGGAATTTGGATTGCAAATTGTTTCTGTTTCTTGCATTCATATGAAAACTGCCTTTGCCCAATGGTAGGAAAGTCATTAATGATTTATTTTTCTTTTTTAACATATTGGGGGGGGGGGGCAGGGGGGAGAGGGAGAGGGAAAAGAGGAGATAGAGAGAGTAAGGCTTCTGGAAGCATCTACATGCTGTAGGACCCAGATCTCTTTTCAAAAGGAACCTGGAAATCTTAGGTTCACTGTGATGAGGTAGATCCTTAAATAAATTAACCATTCCTCAAAATAGTGCTGAAGTCTTACAGACATGTTTCACTTCTGCCTGAATTTGCCCTTGTACTCTAGATCCTCACATTAACAGCAAAGGGAGAAGTGTACAGCGATCATTATCATTATCATTTTAGTATTTCCTCAGTGGGGTCCATTGCATCAGATGCTACAAAGGACACAATTTTATATAGTTAGAGCAACCATCCTGTCTTGCTCCTAACTCCATATTTTGTGGCCAGAGAATATAGGCAGCTCGTTGGTTCTTGGGGCTGAGTATTATACTGGCATGTGAGGTGTGTCTAAACTCCTTCTTTTATTGTCCTCCCTCTCCCCGACTCTTGGTCTGCAGGAGCTCTCCTTAGCTCTGAGATGTTTGTCATCCTCATGCTCTACCTCTGGCTTGGGATCGGACTGGCCTGCGCTGGCTTCTGCTGCCACCAGATGCTGCTGATCCTGCGCGGGCAGACGCGGTACCAGGTGCGGAAAGGGATGGTGGTAAGAGCCCGGCCCTGGAGGGAGAACCTGCAAGAGGTCTTTGGCAAGAGGTGGCTGCTAGGACTTCTCATCCCTGTGCTGAATGTGGGAAATGACTACCGTAGGCAGAAAGAGAAATAAAATCCCCGGGCGTGTGCGTGCATCCCAGGCACAGAACACCTCCCCTGTTCTCTCCCACTGTCTCCCGGATCACAAAAGAGCTGGGCTACTCCATCTCTTGGGATTGCAGCCTCTGTGGGAGGAAAGGACTGGCTATCAAACAGAATGAATTTAGCATATTAACAAGGAGATCACAAACCATGTAGATGAAGAGATACTGCAGCTTAGTAGTCACATCACTGCACCTGTGTACATGGCAACAGTCTTTGAACTAGCAGAAAAATTAGTCAGACCCTCCTGTGGCTTCCTGCCTGACTCCTCCAGCCCCCAGCCCCATTAGCTACCCTACATAGTCCCTAACGGACCACAGCAGGAGCTTTCAAAGAGCCTGGGCTGTTGTGGTAGACTGCAAAAATGGTGTCTGTTCCTTGGGAGAGTTTTGCAGGGTGCCTTTTTGGCTCTTACGTACTTGAGGTAACTTCACGGTACTGAGAAGCCTTTAATGACAGAACTGCAATGCAATCAAGCTGCCCTAGGAGCAGGCTATGCACATGGCTAATGCGGCAGGTAAACCTTCTCCCCACAGGCTAGAAAATCAGGAAGAAAAAAAAGAGAAATTCAGAACTTCTCATTTCTGTTCTTGATCTGCTCCCTATGCAATGATATGCCAGGACGGTAGCTCTGCTACTTATTTTTAGCAGTCCTTTGCCCAGTGACACAGTCCAGGCAAAGCTGCCCTTCTGACAGGGAGCAGAAAGCAGATAAATCATGATCAGACAGAGGGAACCGCAGAGGTGAATGAAAAGCTGTGTTTGAGAAGCTGTGTGGTGAGGCAGGCTGCGCGTGCCTGTGAGAGAGAGGGAAGTGTGGACACACAGCGAGCTGTCAGGAGGGTGCCAAGAACTCTGCTGATGTGTTTGAGCCCTGATGCATCATCCTTTTGCAGGGGGCACCTGCACCATTAGTGCTGTGAAGAGTTCAAAATCCCAGAAGACAGGGAGGTTTTCCAGCTAATCAGGATGTTCACTTTGCACTAAAATGAACAAAAAAATGTTTACCTCAGACATCCCTGCCACACCGTATTTACAGGCTCTCCAGGGCAATTCCCTCTCGCATTGCTGCAGAGGGGTAAATTCATCCATGTTATAACTCCATTAAGGAGGTTAATGGAATTACTACAGGGATTAATCAGCCTAATGTGTCAGTTGTTTTCTAGCTGCAGCAACAGCCCATGAGATCAGTGCTGAGATCCTATGCTAATAGGTGCCTTAAGAAAGGATACCATGACATCTCTACCAGGATCATAGCGCTGGATTCCCCAGCAGCTGCAACAAGAAGCCTACGTTTTGGCAAACTGCATCAGCTTATGCGGGCTGGATAGGAATCCATTGCTTCTCTTTAATAGGCTGGGGAGTATGCTGACAAGCTGTGAAAAATGTCATTTCTTCTTCTGAAATGCTCTCAGTGCCTCCCAGGTAGGGGAATGCACCTGCTTTCATCCTTGTGTTTGTCATGAGCCAGAACAGAGGCACTCATTCCTACAGGCTTTGTAACTGTCCTTCACCACTTCACACTTGTATACACATTTGGATCAATAACAAACAAAGTCTATTGTGATGAGCAGAGTAACCATGAAAATATACTGGAAAAACCCTTAGCCGGACAATTAAAACATGTAGGATATATGTCCTTCCATACTGTGTGTGTTCGCATGAACGCACTGCTGTTTCCATGTGTAATACGCTGTATTTTCACTAACAGTGAACAATAAAAAGTGTTCTGGGTTTTTACATGAGCTGTATTGTGCTTTTTGACAGTTCATTAGCTGTCTCTGTACACTTGTTACAGCATACATATGGATATGTTGAAGGAGAGAGTTAGGATTTGTTTATGGGCTTTGCCAATAATTTATCATATGATTTTGGACAAGTCCTTTCACCCTTCCTACTTTAATGTAATGACCAATCTAAAAATGCATTTAATAACCAACTTGCAGGCCCATTCTAATTTCTATTTATAAATTACACTATCAATCAACCTCAGCTGAAAGCTACAGGAAAATTAAGCTATTATCATCGCCCACAAACAGCATCTCGATGTAAATTATTCCTTACCGGTACAATGGCATCAAGGTGAGCAGACAGTCACCTTGTTGCTGGAACCAGAGCCGGCACCTCGTGCCATACACCTCACCTTGGAAGGATTCCCAGGATTATTCTTATTCCACAGACCAGTTGATCCAACTTTTTTTTCATACATTTCTAAAGGCAACAGGCTCCCAACGTTTCAGCCAGTAGCTTCCTCACATCAGCAAAAATTATGCTTTGACACCCTCGCCCTCTGCTTTTGGCATTTGATTGACACTGCAGTCTCAGGCAGCTCGTGGCACCCGGTGCCTGCTGCCATGCTGCCTCAGGCTGTAAGCTCTTCGGGGCTGCATGCTGAAAAGGGCACAACCAACTCAGAGTTTCGGTGGGCCACTCTGCCAGGACAGCCGCCACGCAGCACAACAGGATTAGCTGTCCATGAAGCCTGTTGCCTCTTCACACCAGGGTTGGATCACGCCCGGCCCCTGCGTCAGGGTCACAGCTGTCTGCCCTCATCGCAAAGTCTCAGTCCTTGCTGAAGCATAGAGAGATTCCAGTCTGAGTAGCTGCAGCACAGTTCCCCACAATTATTCTTTCTGTCAGACACTTGTGTTCCTGGCTGTAAATCGCTGCATCGCCACTTTATGCAGCTGAACGGTTCTTTTGCAGCAAACTACTGGATTTCAGCAGTAGTGGTGGGACTTTCAGATATATACAGCCTTTACAGTTATGGTCCTTTGGGATGAAAAGAGCTATAAAAATGTAACACTAGACTGACCCTGTATATTGGCTTATTTCTCTGCTCATTCCCAAGTGTGTGGATTGCCCTGTTTGGGGTAGAGTAGTGGTTCTGCAGGAACAGTTGAAAGTAACTCTTTAAATATCCAGCTGCTCTGACATCCCTTCCTTGTCATCCACTTATAGAAATCCTTAGCAAGAAAATGTAACAGGGCTCAACAACTGTGAAGAGAACCTTTGCTCTTAGCTATGATTTAGTAAATGAAGGCTGAGCTCAATGGCAATGTCACAAATTCTAAATCTGTTCAATGGCTCTAAAGCTTTATAAGGATAAATAATAAAAGCTTCTCATTTTCTGTGCTTAGAGAGCTCTTACTTATTATTTGCATTTTGTTAAATAGCAGCTGCAATAGCAAATATAATCATGGAACATGATTTCTTGTGAGAATGTCTAAATACTTATAAAGGTTTTAAAAATAAAACACTTAGGGCCTCTTTGGCTTTGGAAAATCAGATGAGCATCATTTCTTCTCTGATAATGCTAGTGGCTGAAGTAAAAGCTCCCTGTTGCTTAAGAGCTTGCACAGAAACCATAGACTTTTGCTTAGTGGCTTGTCTCTTTTAAGTGTGGCTACCTGAAAAAATGGTACCACCTCTAAGGTCTCAGAAGTCTTTGCAATGACAGTGTAGAGCAAATTAGGGGATGCAACTGTGAAGTAAACTGGAAGAAGTCTGTTCTTATGTATAGTAAGAATCTCATACAAAATAAGAAGTAGATGGTTTTCCCCTTCATACTACACTATTGGGCAGCCCTCAAGGCCTCCATGCAAAAGGTCTTCATTGAATATCCTCAGAGGATATAGAGTTAAAACATGAAGAGTCTCAAGTAGTAAGGCACAAGGAACATATGAGAAACAATGACATGAAACAGCATTTATCTTGTTTAAGAAATAGCCAACTCATGGGAGATGATCACAGTCTAAAAATACTTGCAAGGAGACAGAATAAATGAATGAGGAGGCTCATTAACTGTAAGGAGATAGCTGGAGGAGGACGGGCAGTCCTGAACTGAGAGGAAGAAAAGCCGAGGTCAGAGCTTAGGGCACCTATCTTTAAAACAGTCAGAAAAGAGCAATCAGAGAAAGTGGCCCCCGTGAGAGCAGAAGTGATTTGACATTTGTTGGGATGATGCACTGAGAGCCATCAGGCAGTAGGAGGTATGACACAGAATTCAAGTTATCTTCATTGATTGTTGACTGAATGGACACAAAGAAAGTCCAGACTGAGAAAATTCATTGCTAATCACTTTCTGCACAAAAAACCTCAAAGCCCCAGCAGAGCCAAAAGGGTTTTTCTCTCTTGCACAGCAAACGATGTTAGAAGCAGGAGCTGCATGGGTAGAAGTCATCAGTAGCAACAGCAGAGTCTATATAGTTCTCTTTGAGTTATTTAAAGACTAGCCAGAACTATCATGGTTGTAGTAACGGAATGACCTACTTGTTCAATATAAATAAATAAAGGGAGAAGAAAATTTAAAGCATATGTGGAGTCTCCATGCCCTGCTAGATATTTAAATCAATGGAAACACAATGTCAGACAACTTATATTGATGAACAGTAAGATGTTCCCTAATAACTACATGTCCACATGCGGGTTCTCTGCTTTTCCAGCTTTTTTCTAGAAAGCCAGGGGAATAAAGAGTCCTTGGAGATCACACCAAAAGTCAGCAAATATGGAGCAATTAGTGCTTCAGTCCTCTTACGGAGCCATCCAGCTAGCAGCCTTGTCTTCATTACACCAAAGAGGTTTTAGCATTGATTGTCCTACTGAATCTAACTGGCAAGTGATGTCAGAGCTCAGGCAGGCCAGCCCCATGTCCCTTAAGGCTTTTGGAGCCAGCATCTTCTAGTCTCCCCAGATGTTTACAAATAAAAAATGCAAGTTCTCAAGTACTAGTGTCATACACTGTTTGCACAGTGCCTCATTTAACATGTTGGCAGACACCGTAATAGTAGTTCCAGAATTGCTATCAATTAAAAATAAATGGAGCATGTTGATCAGTTTAATTCAAAAGAGGCAAAGCGGTGGATGGCAATAGCAAGCTCTGCATGTGGAAGAGAAGGCTCACCTTGTGGTCAACGGGGATGGGAAAGTTTCATGTGTCTGCTACTGATTTTCTAAACAACACTGCTGTTAATCTACCTTGATCTTGAATAGTTATCAACTTGGGTTTCTGTGATTGCTGTATATCCACCAGCTTAGGGGAATGCACGGACTCCGGCATGATTTTCAGCTGTTTTGCTCAGTCTATCTTTACCACGAATCATTCCCAGATTCATGTTATTTTCATGCCTGAATGGAAAATTTCCATTAGATGTCAGGTCAGTCTTTCAGCTGCTTGTGTTGGATGAGAAGAGGTGAAGACATGAACCTGTTGTATTGGGTTTGCATGGCAAGGTTTTGGTAGTGGGAGGGCTACAGGGGTGGTTTCTGTGAGAAGCTGCTAGAAGCTTCCCCTGTGTCCAATAGAACCAGCGCCAGCCGGCTCCAAGACGGACCCGCTGCTGGCCAAGGCCGAGCCAATCAGCAACGGTGGTAGCACCCCTGTGATAACATAGTTAAGAAGGGGAAAAAGTTGCTGCACAACAGCAGCTGGAGAGAGGAGTGAGAATATGTGAGAGCAACAACTCTGCAGACACCAAGGTCAGTGAAGAAGGAGGGGGAGGAGGTGCTCCAGGTGCCAGAGCAGAGATTCCCCTG
>NW_008824356.1:6373610-6396076 GCF_000699105.1 Pygoscelis adeliae | reverse complement strand
GAGCGGGGGTAAGGTGTTTTAATATTTAGTTTTTATTTTATCCTACTCTGATTTGATTGGTAATAAATTAAATGAATTTTTTTTTCCCAAGTCAAGTCTGTTTTGCCCGTGACGGTAATTGCTAAGTGATCTCCCTGTCCTTATCTTGACCCACAAGCCTTTTGTTATATTTTCTCTCCCCTGTCCAGCTGAGGAATGGAGTGATAGAGCAGCTTTGGTGGGCACCTGGCATCCAGCCAGGGTCAACCCACCACACCTATGTATCATCAGACTGCTGAAAATATGATAGATTGGTTTGCCATCACTATACCCTTAAGAATCTTATATATTCATTGGGTAATGGGGTTGACACAGTGGACCCACATGAGAGTTGCCCTATGAGTTAACAAACAACTGCTGAATGCAGCCTTGTCACAGAGGCTGTTATCAAGGAATGATGTTATCATCCAGAACTGCTTGAGACTATAGATAAGCTTTATGGTCAGTGACAGAAAAACAAGGGACAGATCCAGCATCATCAGCCAGGACTCCTAATGGTTTATGATTGCTGGAAGGAAACTGTTGACCAGTGCAACAGTTAAAAGTAATCTTTGTAGGTCTAAACGTGAACTGCCAAAGTCAAGCAGGTCCAGAATGTCCAGATGCTATGAAAACTGCTTGGAGAAAAACTTCAAAATAGTATTACCTAAAGGAGAAATTGTTTCACTAGGTAAGAACTTCCAAGCACTCGATGCTAAGATCAGCGTTTTGAGCAATGGAATTTCCTTCAAGACTTAGAGAACCTGTCCCCCTACTGACAACTTTCTAGTGTCAGTTCTTTATTAATCTTCACTGAGTTTGATATTCAAGGCTGTCACTAGATGTTCTCCCAAAACATCCAGTGCTAAATTAGAGTGGTTTATAGAGTACTGAAGACCACCACAGGTCCTCCCAGTAGCATGTGCTATGACTTTCTTCTCCAGGGAACACCTGTAACACTCAGTGAGATGGATTTGTCTGAGAAAACTTTGATTAATCAAGCAGTTTTGGAAGTGTTATTTTGGAAGTGTTATTGTCAAGGCAAAGAATTTTTCTTTTTCTCTGCAAGCCACAGTACAGGGTATAAAAAAAATCTTTTGGCTCCATCTATCCATGTCTCTAAACTAGTATGCACTAGACTGCAATTTTATGAGTGCTTTAGCTGTCTTCCCTTATATTGTCACAAACCATCCAAGGAAATAAGCCGATTTGTGAATATGAAGCCATGAAAGAAGGCACAAGGAAATAAAGGGACTGCCTGCAGAAAGCAAAAGGTGGCAACAAAGTTCTACTAAGCCATCAGCCATATAGTTCATGGAGGTCTAAAATATCTTTTAAAGCCTCTGGAAACAAAACTCCAAACAACTCACAATATTTTTCATACCAGGAGGAAAGCTGAAATTTCAAATCAAACTGTTAAGACCCACTTTCTGGCTCCCAGAATGGGAGTGTTTTCCAGGTGT
The DNA here is from genome assembly GCF_000699105.1 of Pygoscelis adeliae. Taxonomy (NCBI): domain Eukaryota; kingdom Metazoa; phylum Chordata; class Aves; order Sphenisciformes; family Spheniscidae; genus Pygoscelis; species Pygoscelis adeliae. Next base: position 6,394,595 of record NW_008824356.1, on the reverse strand, counting down.
ATGAATTCAGCTCACCGCCCACCTCAGATCACTCCATTGCTTCAGGGTAGCCAGGTGTTTCAGAAATTTGTCTATATAACAAATGCAGCTGGCAGGCACAGTCAGCCCGGGCAGAGCCAATGTCCTGCAGCAAGAGATGCCATCAGCTCAGAAAGAAGCATTACTGTCCAGGCTGTCAACAGCACAGTAAAAGCCCTTAGCTCAGGCAAGGATCTTCATTGTAACACAGAAGCTTTCTATCAGATCCAGGTTTGGGGTAAAAGAAATTCTTAGTCAGGCTGGAGGCAAACACCACATCTCTCCCCTTGATAATCTCTTTTTGGCTTTGTGTACTGACTACTCCTTATGAATTAATTTGGCCAAAACTTGTCCAGCGTCATCCAGCCAGCTATTAGCATCTTCTGGAAAGGATGATCAGGAGGGGCTCATTAGGATATGTGTTATGTTGATGGGAAAAGAGTAGGAAAGTGTGAAATATGTGAAGGAGTGTGCCAACCCAGCCTACAAATTATAAGATGGTGGACAAACTCGATATGAGCCTGCAGAACGAGATGGCAGCATTTCAGACTGCATATGAAGATGAACTTGAAGCAAAAAAAAATACAATAAACCTTTTCCATGGTGCTCTGATGCAATAAAGACACGGAGTACTATATTCAGCTTTGCCTTCATTAGTCAAACCAGATGGAGTTCACAGAAAAGCCATAAATGATTAAGAAGCTGAGAAATAGGTTTGTAAGAGGAAACAATGGTTATATTTGCCTAGCTTGGCTAACTACAGCCAAAGTGGATGTGAGGAAAATGTGGCAACCATCCATGTATTTTGGAGGGTGGGAGAAATAATTCTTGTTGGATAAACAAGCATCAACTAGAAATAAAGTTCAATTTAAGAAAAGGAAATGACATCTTAACATTTCAGGAAATACTTCCAAACAGCAGTTCTTCCACTGTCAGCCTTTAGAATAGGCTAGTAAGCTTAGGCTGGAGAAGCTGAAATCTTCACATCTAGGGACTTCAGAACTGAACAGGGTAAAGCACACTGAATAGGGAACTGCCTGCTGTTGCTGGAAAACAGTGGGGAAAAATAAACCAGAGAAGCTTCCACTTTTTACCTAGACAGTTGCTCAAGCTTAAGCCAAGAGGAGTTAGATATGGATCATACTCACCTGGGATTTGTTTATATTATTACGACCCTTTTCTCGTCTGCATTGCTCTTCTTGCCATCTCAGCTAGGTTCAAAATATTTATTAGTACCAGTGCTTTATTCAATAGAAGTAACATGAAATACAAATAGTTGTGCAAATAAGGTAATTATATATAGGTGATGTGTGTTGAAAGAAGCACAAAACAGTGTTTTGGTCTTCTCTTTATAAGCATGGGATTAGAGCATGTGATTCCCACATGGCTTCTGTTTGTAAATGCTACAGCAATGACTGACACATGGCAGAGAACTTCACAATTTTATATCCCTAAAGTAGTTTTCTGTTCAATGAGTTATGATGATATTTCTCAGCATTTCAATAGGAGTAAGAGATACCCAAACCGCTTATGTTTTTACCCTCTTTTATACTTCTAAGTACTGCCAGAATGACCACTCTGTGTGTACGTAAACTGAAGAAAACATATCTACATTTCTATTTGATTTTTTTTTTAACCTTGACATGAACAGTTAGGTATGTTAACTTCCCATAACACAATTTTCAGATGGTGAGAAACATTGCCAGTTAAGAACTTCTGGAAATGTCAGGACCCTTAAATAGAGCAGCTACATAGACACATGCAAACTGAGATGTCATAATAGATTTAAGATCACTTTGGAATTCTGACATAATTTTAAGATATTCTTTCTTTTTCTTCTTTACTCTTGCTCCACCTCCCTCTCCTTCCAAATCTAATACAGGGAAACATTTTTGATAAAACACAGCATGTCATATAGAAAAGGTTTACGTGGAAGAATTGGGAGACCTTCACAGTATCTTCTCAGCAATTTGGGAAATACCGAAGAGGAAAAAGTAGATATTTCATTAGCTCAGCTATTATTATTTATGAATCAACTAGAATGACCTTTTATACTTGTTTGATAAAATTTACTTACTGAAACCCCAGTGGAAACGTAACCAATACATAATATAAATTTCCAGCAAAAGCCTAAAATTAAGGTTTACATTTAAGTCAAAGTGTTAAGAGGCTCTATGGATTTTCACTCCCCATAGGAAGTCCCTGAGGCATTAGAAGCATTACTCTGGTGGTCAGAAGTCTCCAGCACTACATCAGAGAAGGTAATCCTTTTGCAGTTAACTAGCCAAATGTCAGGTCTTTTAACAAATGTGAATTTTGAGAGGAATGCTCAATCGCTTGGGTTTTATAGGTGCACAAATAGCAAGACTGTGCCCCCAGAGTTTCTTCAAGGCATACAAAAATTCCACTCGTTAATGCACTGCTACAGATTACAAGCCATCTGAGAGAATTATAAATCTTTACACTGTCTCGAAAGTCAGTCCCTATAAATCCTATGTCCTGATCTTTTTCACCTTGGGCTTTGACAAATCCCAGTGTCTCTCCAACAAAATTGTGCAAACTATGTAAACACACGTAAGCAAGCAGGACAGAAGCTCCATGGATGAAGAGACAATAATGAAAATTCTCAGTCCTACTAGTTGCAGAGCACTGTAGCTCAGTCTGGGAAAAAAGACTTGAGCATATTCTTAGCTTCAGGCATATTCTTAGCTTCAAGCATACACATAGTCCCATAACTACAGCTGCACTACTCACACCCTTCATTTTACTCCTGTGTTTCTCAGTTCTGTTGGTTAGGCTGCAGTACTCAATGTCTTCCAGGACTGCATTGAGAGTATTTCTCTGATTTCAAATATTCTAACTTTTTTAATACGAAAATGTAACATCTGATAAGCCTCCAGGCTTTTGACCCTAGTTTCACATGTTGCATTACTACAGTTACATGAATGGGTTTACATGCTGGGGAGGAAAATGACATGCGTGGGCATAGATTAATACATGAGTGGGGCAAGACAGATGTCTGCTACACCACAAAAGGGTTTTTTTGTGTCTGCAACACAGCCAGCTAACACTCTCACTGTTCCCCTAGCCTTATCAACCTTATTTACAAAAATTTCCCTGAATAGGCATAGAAGTACAGATTTTAGTCCCCTATATTCCTTCCTTTCAGTTTTCCAAACCATAAGGAACCAGTCTCTATACTCACTTGTGGAATTACATTAGGGAAAATTAACCCAGTGAGTATATAGTTTAATTTATTAACATAAAACAAAATGTAGGTTAGTATAACCACATAGATGCTAAGCCTTTAGAAAATCCAGCACCAGAACCATGACAGCCCACAGCCATGACTCATAATAAATACCAATATTGCAATTCTTATACAAGAAGCTTAAAGCACTTTATAATAGGGAACAAGTATTGCTTTTCTCATTTTACAGCTGAGAAGATCAAAGTGTCTTCCTTCTCCAAGGTGAGACAATGAACAGAGCCGGGGGCCATCTCAATTCCAACCATATGTTATTGTTTGAATTATTTCATGCAGCAGTAGCAATGTTGGTGTCAAGTGCTTTTCAGCTGGGTGCGATTTGCAGGATTAAAGCCATGACTTTAAGCCTACAGCATACTCTGGCCAGAGGAAAAAGGAGGGGAGAAGAGTAAGCACTCAATGAAAGCAGCAAGTTCACCTCCACCATCAAGATACATTTCAGCTTATACATCTAGATCAAATGGGAAAAAATAATCTTTGTGGTTAAAAATACAGCGTTCAGATTTTTAAAAAGAAATCTGGAAAACAGGTTTAGGACACTGTGTGGTTACCTTAAAGTCTATTTTCACGCAACCGTGAGAAAAATCTTTCATAGCATTGCTGTTATATGTGTATATATATGTTACATATTCTTTTCCTGTCTACCTTTGTTCTTCTTCTTTACTAACAGCTGCCACCTACTTTTGGTGTTAATTTTGTGGAATTTACTTCATCTTTTTCCACTTTCTTCCCCTCAAAGCGCTGAGATTTTAGGCGTCAGCCATATGGCGACCAGTTCCTCACTCAAAGTTCTCTTATTTTATCTTCTACCTGGTGTGACTGTTTAGACTATGGAAAAGGAATGGAAAATTACAGTGCAGTAATGGAAAATTACAGAACAGTGTATGATTTAAAACAAACATTTTGTCATGCCAAGGAAATAATTAACATCAATAGGAATCACTAAAACAAGATTGAGAGCTGATATTACACATCACAAATATCACATCTACATCAAGATCTTTCTTGAGTTAATAAGAAAGAGACCAGGGCAAATCTCAAAAAAAGGAAAAAGTCCAAAAGCATATGTTAGACATGTCAGTAGTAATGGTACTTGTTGGACACTAAGTGTGAACATAATTGTCAATATCAATTTCATGCCATTATGGTTACGCGTGCTCAGCTTCTGATCTGAAGCTTGGGAGCCATGGAAATGTATGAGAAGAGTCCAAGAAGAATTGAGTGCTGCTATATTTGGTTTTTTTTATATATATATATATGCACGTGTCCAGACTACGCAGCTTGATTTTGAACTGCTAGAAACTAGTCAGGGCCATTGGTGTATCTGTGCACCAACACCTCACTCTGAACGGCATCGCCTCTGTAACTACAAGAGTCTCTACCAAACACCGCCACTGCAGACCACAAGCACTACAGCAATAGACCTTCAGTGCAGTTCACTGCTCTGTTCTGTTCCAGTTTGGGCTGGCTGCAGCTCCCATTATACATCCAGAGGCATTTCAGTATTCAGATGATAATCTTCAAGCTCAGACTTGCCTTCCTTGCACAATTAGTGTGGAAACAAATGTTTCAGAATTCTTTCTGGCCATTTCTCACACAATTGACGTCAGCAACCCACTTTCAGAGTGTTCTCAGAAAGCATTATCATGTAAGCATGCTGCAAGCATGGTCAGCAATAGGATGTTGAACAGTGAGAGCCAATTTCTCTTTGACGAAGACTATCCTATCCTGACTTCCGAGCATGTTTGGACATGTTGTATAGCACTATCATTTGCATAGGGGACAATACTTAGCAAGAATACAAAACAATAGGCATTGTTAACATTTACTCTGCGTAAAACGGCTTTCCTACTGTCTACTTGCATTGCACGCTTTCCACACTAAACACTGTTCATCTCACAAAACAGTCACTGCATTGAACTCTGCCTCTGGCAAATGTAGAACAAGGCCTATCTGGCACAGCTATGTTTTGTACCAAACAAAACCCCCTTTTTTTTTTTAATTAGCATTTTTAGGGATATGGTGAAAAAATGGTATTTGTACTCATTGAGCTAACAATTTTCTCAGGAGATGCTGTTTCATCCTTACTTACTCAGGAGCTCTCTCTTAGTCTCCTCCTCCATCACAGACGATTGAGCAGTTTTGGTTGTCTATGCTGACTTCTGCTTCTTCAGCATGAGGTGATGGAACCACTCATCAAAGTTGGGGTCCTGTTTCCCCTACAGGCGACCCAAAACAATCCAGGAGAAGGGGATGAGGATAAAGGGAACAACTACCACGCCCCCACTCCCCCCCCCCCCCCCCCCAGTTCGGATTATTTCCATAGTGCTTGAGATTCACTGAAAAATGAATGCTATGACTAATGCTGCAAAACACTAAGCTTCCAGCCAAAATACATTCTCATCTCCAACAAAAACACGGGAGTTTTCCATTGAAAACACATAAATTTTTCAAGCAGTCCTATCTATTAAAAACAATAAGGATTGGTTTTCTGTCTGTTATTGGATTTCTTAGTCCTGGTAAATATAAGTGGCCTAAAATACCCCTTAGTACTACTATGGAAAAAAGGTAAGAGTGCCTAAGTGGGCATGGTAAGAGGCATTCCAGTTCCATTAAACTAACTCATTAATTTAATCGCAGTAAGAATGAGAAGAAAACAATGAAGAAGTTGATGAAACTACCCTTTTGGCCCTGGAAAGCCCACGTCCTTCATTTCTTAAAATGTACGAGATGCAGAAGAAATCTTTATGCTGGCAGTGCTCCATTTCAAGATGGAAATTATATTGCTGCAGTGCAGAATGGCAAAAGCATTTCACACAAATTTCTGTTGAGCAATTAGAAAAAAGCCAGATGTATTCCTCTCATATCGTGACAGCAGCTTGATTTCCACTTCAGAAAGTAATTCAGGACATTTTAAACAACAGTTATTAAACATTTTAAAGTCAGCAAGTCTGAATAAGTTGTGATTGAAATTTAACAGGAGCTAACCAAGAAGCTCTCTGGACCATCAATACTATTTCAATGAATTTCAGACCACTAGGAAAGATTTTAGAGGACTGAGGGGATGGAAGAACTAATACAGCATCAGCTTTTCAGTGGGTAGGTAGACTGATCTGAATGAACATAGGCTGGACAACTGTGAGAAAATAATGGAATAACCCATAATTTTTGATTAATCAAGGACATAGAAAGCAAAAATAATTGAAATTAATGAAGCTTATAAGAAATAGAGCTGGTCAAATAAAACTGACTCCTTATTTTGATGAACTAGAATTAAAAATTGGTTGAGGACAAAGCCAACACGGATATAATATTTATACTTCTGATGGGCATTTAACAGTGTGCCACATGACACAGACTGAAGCCAGAATTACACAAAATTAACCGCATGGTGTGAAATGCATTACAATTACCCCCTCTGAATTGTATACAGAGCTCTGTCTGTATACAACACTATCTTCTACTCTTATTTTGAAAACAGTATAAAATTGGTTCTTGACTGTAACATTATTTAGTATTATTTTTAATAATTGGAATACAACATAAAATTACCTTCAAAATCTAAAGGTGAAAAAGTTTCAAGGGAGAGAAGCAAAGGTAACTAATGAATGCAATTAGTCACTTATTAAAAAGTTTGTTTTGCTTTCTGGCTGCAAACTGCATTCAAAGGACTGTGGAAACATATTTAAAGGACAGGTGTTCGCCAACCGCAGAAGCAACACGTCCGAGGATGATTTAGACTTCCAATCTGATGCCATGGCCAAGGCTGCTATAAAAATGAGGCAGAGTAGCAGTAGGGAGGGTTGATATTATGCAACTGTTTTAGCAATCCTGTTTTGCTATTAGTGTTCCAATTAAAAATGCATTTACATAATTTTAAAGGATCCAAAGAAGAGTGCCACAGATGAATAAAGGATTCAAAAGATTTGAGAGCTTAATCAGTTACTTTAAAAAAGAAAGCTGAAGAATGACTTGTTCAGTTTGTAAATGCCTACAGTGAAAACAGCAATGTCACAGCATGCACTTCAGTTTAGCAGACAAAAGGCAAAAGATCTGACAGCTGGATACTGAAAGATGACAAATTCAGGCTCAATATGAGAGGCACATTTTTAACAGTAAGTAATTACGTTTTGAACAATTTGGGTGGATTCTTCATCGCTAGGAGCTTTCAAATCAAAGCAGGATGCTTCCTCTAAAAACACGCTTTAGTTCAAACAAGAATTTGAAGAAGTCTTGGAAACTGTGCTCTACAAGAGAGCAGACTGAACACATGGTGTTTCCTTCTGAATCAGATTACACTGGAACAGTTAAGCTTGTCACATGGACGTACAGATTTACAAAGGGAAGAGAAGCCTCATGCATTTTGGACACTGGACCATACAATACAGTTGGGGACTATATGGTTGCATTACACAGCGGCCTGAAAGGAAGCATCACGTAGATACAGGAAGGGTGTAAAATTGTGTAGGTAGGGACCCTACATTTCTGTCCCAGGAATTAAGAGAATGAAAGCAGTAACAGCAAGCTATGTTCAACCTAGTGGATGCCAGAAATTTTGCATGCCAGGCCTCAGTCCAAGCCTGTGGGGGTACCGCTCCTTTCAGACTGTGTCACGGGAAAGAAAAACAAGACAGATGTAGTGCACCTGAAAGAAGGAATTCACCTTTTTGGTCTCAGTGAAATAAAGGTGAACAGGCCTGACATCCTGCAGATAGACTTCACCATGTAAAGAAAAAGCTAGCCAGAAGAGACACAGAGACCTGAAAATTTCCTGCTTGAATTGTACCCATACCTTTTACAGATACAAAATTTGCAAACACTGAGTTTCCACCCTCAGGGAATAAAATTACTTCAATTGATAGCACTCCTTTTTGGATGTAAAGTAATGAGATTCAAGTTATTGCTTTGTCTGGTGCCAAGTAAGAACCTTAACCAGAATCTCTTGTACCTTAGGACAGGATCTCATGCCACAAGGCTGCTGAATGTTCTGGGAATGACTGCCTAGTTCTCACTGTAAGAGTCATCTTTGAACAAAGAAAAGACCACGTAAAGATGGCCACATTTTGAAAAATGTGTTTTACTGAAAAGCTGGTATACAGATTTAGTTGAAGAATGTTCTTCAAGAGAGAGAGTAAAATTTTTCACTCAAGTAATTCTTTCAGTAGCCAAGATCCTCACTTCACAATTTAGAACTTCTGCATACCCAGCTAACAGGATTAAGACACAGTGTAGGAGTTCACCCTGCACAGACGGTGAGCATAATGTACAGTCATCACATGGAGATAAAAGTTCAGAGATGGAAAAATCCTTCCAGGTTGTTCATGACAGAACAACTGTCATCTATGGCAATGGTCACCCACAACAATATATTTTCAGTGTTCTGTATAGCCCACTTTTACTCATGTTCCTCCCAGAGACCCTTTAATTCATACATACTATTAAAGCTCACATGACTCTCTTCAGAGAGATACATCATAGTATCACTTTCGGATCTGCACTTTCCCACATGGGCAACATGCTGTTGTGGAGCTGAATGTAAAGCATGCTTTGGAACCAAGTACTCTGCGGTTTTACAGCATTAAAATAACCCACAAACTTTTCAAGTATATACTTTATTTCATTCATATTTCACAGTCTGTTTCTGTAAAGTTTTAGCAAAAAGGTCATGTTCTATAACAGAGTTCTTAGGCTACTGTTCTCAGAGCTGGCAATGGACTTCAAAAGTACAGAGAATGTTTACATTCCAACCAGAGCAGTAGAATTTCAAAAATACATAGTAAAAGTAATCAAAAATACCAACATTTATTAAAGCTTAACAGAAAACCAGCAGTCTGTCTGACCCATCAAGCTACCCTGCCTGCTAGTTGTCAGCAGCAACTGAAGCCCCAGCAGGCCATCTGACTGACTTTTTAGACTGGGACAGCTGTCTGCAGCTAACTTGTTAATGCAAAGTCTTGCTGCTTCAAAGGTCAAAAAAAATCTGTAAGTTCATTGCTTACAGGTTTCCAATCAGAGAGGCTAATGTTTCTCCTCAAATCCACTGGACCACTTCCGGATCCTGCCCAGAATCAGGACCTATTCTGGTCCTGATGTAGTCAACTAATTTTTTCAACGCAGTTCCAAGCTAACCTATTTTATTAAATTGCAGCCAAGAAAGAAAAGCCCTTATCGTTTAAAGGTTCATCAGGGCTTCTAGGAATAAAGGCAGCTAAGAGAAACTGAACAGAATGGTACTTGATGACATATCTTTCACTAGGGGCCTTCAACATTCTTTTTTTATAGATGTTGCGTCAAGATTTGCAGTTATCTAGGGATATGTTTCCTAAGGGGCCCCAGATTTACATATAATAGTTTCAGAGTGGATTTTTCTAGTTCAGCAAATACTATTTAAGTCTGGAATGATGCCCAGTAGGAGATTTCTAACCAGCTGCTGGACTTTATTCACAGATTTATTGAATATATATTTATACAAATTACACCAGCTGAAAGGTCCATCAGCTATAAGCACACCCACTTCAGCTCATCCTCAGTGCCATCAGGGAAAAAAAATACATGTGGTACTGTGTGGATTATGAGAGGTTTCTATCAGCAAGAGTCTCCCTAAGTTAGAGGGTATTACCCTGCAAGGCCAATTTTTCCTTCCTTATCAGAGCAGTAGAAATAGGATGGAGAAGAGGTCACCAGTAGACTCACTTTTTCTTGTCTCAAACAGCTAGGATTGGACTTTTTTTCTGACTTCCTTTCATCTCTAGGTAGCACGAGTCCATCATCATGTTTTCTAGGACAATCACTTCCTAAAAATATATACATTTGGAACTTCAAGTTCTCCTCTCTATTTGATGGGTAGAATAAGAATTTTAGGAAAAGTAGGAAAGATATCCTATGCATTTTCTCACACCTCACCTCTAGGCCTATTAAAGGTATCAGATCAATGGAACTGCCTCCTACTGCCTCCTCTCCTTCCTGTAAGAAGCTCAGAAGAAACAAGCTTATCTTTTGGGATTCTTTCACAAATGGCCTAAGGTACCATCACATCTATCCTGCCAAATGTCATTCGGTGCAGATATCACAACTGATTCCAAAAGAGCTAAATCGGACATATCCTATGTTATTACACTGTACTATGCTGCCTTCCTGCCTTCTGGGTTTGCTGGCTGAGTTTTGATATTGCTGTGCTGCAAGTTATGAGACATCCTAATATGCACGATTATAGCATGTATATTTAAAAAAAATACATGACAGAACACAGTCTATCAACATTTTTCTTTTAATCAATTCCCATGTACTGCACTAGTCTTCAGCAGGTGGGCAGGATACCATGAAAGACATGGCTATTAGTTTGCTACAGCGCCTCTAGGGAGAATCCTGCCACAAAATTTCTCTCTAGACCTATGGCTAGTACAAATATGACTGACACTTCTCCTCTCTGTGACGCATGTACGACATTTCTTTTCATCAGTCTAAGAAGGGGGAAACCCCTTACAAGAGGGAAGCCCCTTACAATTTCTCTAATGCACATATTTGAGGAAGACTACAAAAGCATTCTCCAGAGTCTTCTGCAATATTGATTCCCAGAGACATCAGAAAATGAAAAGGTCTAGTCACAAATTAGCAAGACATCCACTCTACTTTCAGGTTTCTTTTTTTAAAGAATCTGAAACAGATGATAGAAGTGATCAAAGCATCAAAATACCCAGTCACGTAGACTGCACAATTTTTTGAAAATATTGTCACGCAGAAAGGAACATAGCATAAACAATCCAGATTCCAAAACATCATTAGACAAAGCCATTCTTAGTTCTCTACACAGACTGCCTCTGAAAAAAAACCCTTCAGATTGAAGGGAGTGACATAGTTAAGTGTCTAGATAAATTGAAATGAAATAGATGTCTGTAGAACAGCTTTTGTAACATGACTACTGTGGATCTCTACTAGTAAGGCCTAATAGCTTATGCACACAGTGGTATTAGCTATATCTCAAGGCAAGCAGGCTAGGAATGATATAAATTTATGTGGAGGAAAAATGTTTTGTGTTTGGTTTTGGTTTTGTTTTGTTGTTTTTGTTTTGTTTTTTTAAGTTCAAACTCAGGTAGATAAAATTTTTAGGGAGATTATCCAAGCTGATATCTCTCTCCCTCTTTTCTTTTTCCCTCCTTCCCCCCCTTCTCTAGGTACGTTCATCTGATTTCTCTAAATAAAAAAAGAGAGGGAAGGGGGATGGGAGAAGGACTTGTTTCACCACAGGCCATTATGCTCTGTTTCCTTTCACCTCTTTTTTTTTTTATAGTTAGCAATCTGATTTCACAGAAAAAAGTTTAGGCTTGTAAACTAAAGATACACATACCAAATAATATGCAACTAGTCTTGCCAAATTAATCCTGGTGAATGAATATCTTCCTTGTACTGTTTTAAAAAAGTCACTGCAGTCTTTAATAACAATGTTTAATCTGTTAGCTACCAAGAAAATCCAAAGCCCCTTGCCTTGTGCACTTGTTAGCCATTAGTAACTATGGCTTTGGAACAAACACTTCCAGTGCAAGCCTTGTGATTTTCACTCACTCAACTGTACCAATCAAAATCAAAAGTATACTCATCAAAACACGTCACTTCACTTGGGTCGTAAGACACTCATCACTTTGACTAAAGACTGCAACGAGTATAGAATGCTGCTTCAGCACAAGCAGACCTCCACTAATTCAAACGCGTTACAACCCCAAAGCAAGGCTCCCTACAACAAAGGACAGTGACAGCCTAAAGATACCACCCCACCAACATAAGTTTTCTCTCCTCACACCAAGTCCCTTCATCTACTTGCAACTGATGATGGCCCAATGCTGGGGCCTGTTCTGCTGTCCCATTCTCAGAACTGACTATCTGAAGATGGGAATAGGAAGATGCTTGCTTGCAGAATACTGCAAATTACTGTCTTTTCACTGCAAGAATGGGAACATGCCAGCCAAGCTTCTCAAGTCCAAGGAAGCACACAGAGTTAGCACAGAATTCAAGGTCACACTGAAGTAGTAAGTACCCATTCTGTCAAGACCCCACCATGCTATTCCAGTCCCACAACTGGCTCTGAAGACAAGTTGTTAACGGCATGCCACTTCACAAGTCTTGGACTCAGAAAATGCTCAAGTAAAAGCTTGAGACAGGAAATAGGAGGCACAAAAATAACTTGACCAACAGCTATGTACCTTTTTACTACATGTTGGGATAAGTGGAGTCTTCAAGGTTGCCATTAGCTTTATCAGATCCTGTTAGAGATGCTTCTAGCTCTGCCCACGACTGTGGAGCATTGTTCTTTATTGCCTCTATGAAAAGCTGTGTTTGGTGCTTCAGCCGGTCCAGCTCGGCCTGAGTCACCTGGTTCTGATGAATGAGCTCCTTAGTTTTTAAAGTGATCTCCAGCAATCCCGACCTGCGTAGCACGACGAGTGTATTCTGAAAGCGTCTGCACTTGCTTTGTTGTTGCAAGAGCAGCTCAGGGGTAGTGCAAATCTCTTCTGGTATCAATGCGGGGCTCCACACTGCAGACTGCATCGTAGTCTGTGCTGCACTCTCACTCTCATGAGAGGTGCGCTTTGCTGCCTGCAGAGTTCCAAAAGGCAAAAGGGGAGTCAAACCCGGCACTTTCTGAGTGTCACTGGAAACACGATGAAAACCAGGAAGAGCTGGCAGTTTTCCACTTGTCAGAGTTGAAGAACTTTGCTGGTTAGAATCCTGAGTGGTCTTAAAACTAACTGGTAGGTGGGCAAAAGGACTAGTAGGCAAGCCTGTGCTCCTCGATACAGGAGAAGTCTCCATTTTGGGTGCTTCTGTGCAGAGTCGTTTATGGCAATTGGTTTCCTGACGTTCTTCTAGATCAAAGGAGTGATCTCTCTTGCAGGGCTGTGGTGCTATTTTGGGATAAGAATTCAGGATGGGCAGGTAATTAGTGGAGTCATTTCTCTTTTTCCCAACAGGGTGAGGGTTAATGGGAGGTGGGATTGATGGACGAAGAAACACTAGCTGTGGCTGCGCTGGAATCACTTCAAAGGATGGCTGCACAGTCCAAGATTGGAGCTGTGATGAACTCCCCTGAGAAGCACAAATGGGGAAAAACCAAAAGTCTTACAACAACATTGTAGAAGAGGATCAAAAAACCTTAAATGGAACAGGTGGACTGTGCCATTTCTCCATATTTGATATACACTGTCCAATTAATACGTTCTGAACAGTTTTCCATCAAACTCATCCTTCTCTTTTTCCAACAACAGAGCATAGCACTAGAATCAAAGCTGTAATTCATAATCCTTTTACTATGGAACAACAGATACATTTAAAAACAATTCAATCTGCATTTATACATGCTTTCCTAAATGAGGATTACAGTGCATGCTTACATTGTACAATGCTCATGTAAAAGTTTGACCCAGACTTGGGGTCGAACAACAAGTATACAGAAAAGTTGAAAAATAATTAAGCATTGTGGTTATGAAATATTTTAAAAGAGTCAAAGAAAGACTGCACAGACATTTTAGGAACAATTTAGACTCCCTCTTTGTTGAAAGGCAGCAACTCTAATCTTGTCAATTCTATTCTTATAAGAATTTTGAAAGCTTTTGAAATGGTTATTTAATATAGACGACAGCTGTTCAGTAAGTCTTGCAATCTGAAGTACAATACACAGTTTCAATAAATTTAAAACCATGAAGTAGAAAAAAAAAATGCCGTATATCAACCAATGCTTGCAGACTGTTGTAAGCCCAGAGCAGTTTAACTCCACACCTCTGGTGAAATGGTGTGCACTGATAAACCTTAGAGCATTATACCTCAAGAAAAATGCTCAAGTTTTTACTCCCTCCCACAAGCCATATTCTGCACTATAGGGGAATACATCAATTTTTACAAGATTATTACCTCTTCCTCCTCCCATACATTACCACAGATCTTCATGAGATCCCCTGGCCAAAAAGCATGCCTGCTTTTCTCCAAACATATCAAATGGTCTAGTAACAGATACTATTTCTTTCTGAAGCAAAATCTCACTTAATATATTAAAGTCATCACCACTACAATTATACCAATATAATATACTGTCAGCTGCTTTTCCAATTCCTTACAACTTGGAATGCTACTGGCAGGCCTGCTGAAGGCACAGTTTTTAGCTAGCACAAATACATTTTATTATTTTTGGTCCTATAACTGAGTCATCTGAAATCCATCTCCTTTCCCCCAGTCTCATAAGGTTTAAACTGGCAAATGCTAACATGCTTTGCTAAAGTCCATTCCCCCAGTAAAGGACCTGAACTTGTCAAAAGCAGGTGTTACCCACTGATTAGGACACTGAGACTTGGAGATGAGATTCAACTACCTACTCTGACATAGAATTTCTTTGGTTCAGTGGGCAAGATGCTTATGGAATAGAGGTACAAAACAACTACCTGTAAAAAATACTTATCACAGAAGAAAGGACAAACGTTCAAAAGAGAAGTATCCGGAGATGTTAGGAGTGAGGAAACATATGAGTACCACGGCTATACACACACAGAACAGAACATGCAGCGTTAAGGAGCAAGGTTTTGGGGTTAGAAATCGTCATTTACTGCACAATCGTACAGTATCCAGCACAGCAGAGCCCCAAAACCATTGAGGGCAAAAGAGCTGTGGTAACTGTTTATCTTGTTTTTTCGTACCTCTGTTATCTACTTTCTTCTCCTTTCCACTCATGTTGTGTTCCGCTCTTCTTGTTCTACCCAAAATCTCATTTTTATAGAGGACGACACGTTTATTTTACTACTTCTGCAAAGTGGTTTGGGTTTTTTTGTGGGTTTTTTGTTGTTTTGGGTTTTTTGTTGTTTGTTTGTTTTTTTTTTAAATGAAAGCTAACATCCTGCATGTATCAGTGTCACTTGTCTAAAAAGCCTTCCTACCTCTTAAGGACTTTTGCAAAACTTACAGAAACCTTGCCACAAGCAGCACTGTGTTTCAGAGAATTAATCCCTGCTTGATTTTTTTTTTTAGTAACACTATTGTTAGCTGTTTACACTCTGAAATTGGGACACCAGGTAACCACCACTGCGCAGGATCACAGTGATTCTAAGACACAAGGATGATGCTGATTGAAATTGAAACTGGAACAAATAAACAGCAGTAACTGGATGCTACTGCTTTTTTTTTTTTTTTTTTGTCCAGCGAGCCCAACTGAACACTGTGTTGAAAAGACTGTTTTAAAAAGATGACCAGCATGACTGAGGTAACTAGGCATAATGGCAAGAAGCAGAAAGACACTTCATTATTATTCTGACCTAGACTTGTTGCTTTTATTTATTGCAGTAAACATTTTTCAATTTAACATTATTGTTCTTAACCATACATAATTAGACTTAGATGTTATGACACACTGCTCAAGACAACTGAGTCTGGTAATTTTACCTACCTCCAACTCTTCCTCCCCAAATTCCCTTCTTGCTACACTACCAGTTGTTTGTTGGTTTTTTTTTTTTTTAAATATATATATATATAAAATTTAGCTACTTATTATTAGCTACTTCTTCTAACTGTTTGCAACACAACCTGGAGTTTAACATTAGACTACCACTGCAATCAGTGTTTTTCGGGCTCTGGGCCAAAGGCTATCAACCTTTGGTGAAACTTGCCTACTCCCTACTATATGAAAACTTCAGCATTTGTTTAGACAGTATTTTGTCCTCCACATATCTAGGAACATGACTATAAAATAAAATTGTTTCTTGCCAAGATAAAGCACAATGCTCAGAGACCAGAACCATCTCCCCCACAAATGCATAATCTGCTAAACACTAACAGAAACCCATACCTGTGTTAGCACTGATACACAGTATTTGAATTTAATAGGTTTTGCTTGTTGTCCAAACAGATTCAGTAGAAAAAGAATCAGGATCTACATTCTTTTTTCTCCTTCTCACTGTATTCTCAGAAGTATTCTAACAAAAAACGCTGAAGAACTTTTGCTCTCTTCAGAAAACGTGAGTGAGTACAGAGCAAGAGGTCTAATAATACGGCAATACTTTGAACTGGGACCTCTCCTAACTTTTACATTGTAACAGAAGATATGAGTCTCACAGATGTGCTGGGGGAACACCACATAACCAGATATTGGAGGACATATATAGGGAATGTAATTGTTGCAACGTGAGCCATTACATGCAATTAAGAGAAACAACTGTTAAAGCAAAAATACCACAGCTAGCTTCAGATATGGATTTAATTTTTTCATATATATATAAATATATGAAAATTTTTTCATATATATATAAATATATGAAAATTTTTTCATATATATATAAATATATGAAAATTTCATATATATATTATAACATTCTGGACCAGGGTTTCCCGTTGCACATAAAGCACTTCTAGGACCTAAGAACTAGGAAGCAAAACCTATCATCCTACTTTACTGTCTTTATTGAATGAAAAAGAAAACATCAGCTTTGAAAAGGAAAAACTCTCTTTTTTTGGTTTGATCTTTGGTGCTATTTACATAACATTCTTAAAGATCTAGTTTTCGGGGATCCCTTTGAGACAAACAGGTTTAGTAGATGTAGCAGAGCTTCTCCATCACATTTTTTCCATCTTAAGTGATTCTAGCTGTCCCTCAAAAGAACAGGCTGTCACAATAGAACTTTTCAAGTTACCAGTTACTTTCTGGACTGTAACAACTTTGTATAATCTTTCTGAAAGGAAAAATATTTTTAAAAAAACAATTTAAGAACATGCAATATTTTTCAATATATTATTTCTTCCCTACCTGCTTAACTAACACATTTTTCATTACGACCATAGGAGAAAGTGCAGGAAAGGAGTTGCTTGTTGTCATTGGGCATTGCCAAGGCCCATCCTCTGCGTTCCAACACAATGCATTCAGCACGTCCTCCGAGTCAGTCTGCTCCATAGCACTCAGGCCCTCTGAACTTCCATCTGCCAGATGTAGAATTCATCTGTTAGTTGTTTCACATGCAGCATGCTTGCTACCTCCTTTCAGTTCTAGTATTCTGCTTCCTTTCAACCAAGCCACAAAGAACAATAAAGTTTAGTTCTGGAACACCAATAAAATTAGACCTGCTGTGACAGCTGTCAAATAGCTTTTAATAAAAGGCTTTATATTCCAGGACAGTTCTCATGCAGATGTTGTCCCCCAAAAAATCTATTACTTTTTGTTCTTTTGTATTTAGTCTCCAAGAGACTGCACGCTATCATGAAGACTGCTCTAAATCCTGGTGCAGGAAAGAACTACAAGCTCCAGCATTGCCACAGCTGTAGTCTGTGCTGCGGGCATTTTGTGTCTCGAAATCTTCTATCTACAAACCCAATAAGGCAGGTATCTCTCAAAAAAGCATTTTGTCTTTCTTTTAAAGGCAATCTTTGCACAGTTTTGTTGAATATTAAAATGGCACACCATGTCTACATTTTACTGAAGTTATAACCCTTACTCTCTGGTTTATAAGGCTCTACTGACAATCTGGTCAAATCGTAAGAGACATTATACAGCATAATCCAACAGTTCACTCATCACTGCAAAGAACAAAAAGTAATTTTGCCATCCCCACTTCTGGACTCCGAAGTCTGAGATTCTTCTATTCATTTCTTTATTAGGCACATTTTAAATTCCCATGCCATTCAAATTTACAGGATGAACTTTCTAACTACATAAACCTCCACTCCAAAACAGTTTGATGGTAGGATGATTGCTGATGCAACCTGTCTTGCATACAAAGGCCCTCCCAGGTATGTCTCAGTATGAGACACAAACTGTAAGGGGCTAGAGTCAGATTCGTCAAACCTCACCAATAAAAGCAAAGTCTGAGCAAGATAACACAAAAAAAGGTAATGCAGTCGTTTTCTAAACCTGAATATCCGGAGTCCTTGTCAGATTCAGCTGCCGCCATGCTGAAGTGACAGTTCAAGCTCTTCATTTCCGTCACTTTGCCCAAGGGTTCCTTGCAGGTCTCCATAGATGACTATTTTGTCTCCATGCTTCCATAGCGCCGCAGGCAGTTTTTAACACCTTTTCCATTGAGGAACTACAAAAACAGTTAAGAACAAAAAGGGACTTTCTCTGAATCTAAAGAAAGTTCCACCAGTATAAGACAACAAAGGCGGCCATGTTTGTCCCTATGGAAATCTGGTTATCAAAGGGTTGCTGCATGTGTTAAGCAATCTGTAGAATTCTATTAAACTCCCAGCTTCACATTTGCTGTGTTTATCACACATTTAGGTTAGCAGAGGCTTGGCAATAAAACCACGGTTCATTCCCTGCAAAACTCTCTAAACTATGCATGTTTAATAACGCATTACAGAGTAGAAAAGATAGGCAACAATTCTTTGCATCAACTGACACAATACTTTGTAGAATCTTCTGGACTAAAGTTTTCCAGCTGCCTTAGGCTGATTTTTTAAGTTTCAGGCAAGTTTCTATGATCCAATCTTTCAGTCCCCTGCACCAACTACAAGAGAACAATATCATACTAGGCATGGCTGTTAGTCCTTCAGGGTAGGTTAAAAGATGCCAAAAACCCGAAGGCATAGGAAGGAAGAAATTAATCAAAACAGAAATATAGTAGAGATATTTTACTTTTTTTAAAAATTCTTTATTTTTTACTACTGCTGTGAATGCCATCAATGAATCAAAGGTATTTTAGAAGTACTGAAGACATGGATGCAGTAGAAGGGGCAGAAACGCACCCGTCTCGTTCAGCTCCTTCCTTCAGTGGCTGAGCAAGTCAGACTGCAGAGCACAGGTCAGCCCATCTTACTGAATTACCTGAAGTAGAACTATTTCATACTTAAAATTACCGAGTAAAGTACACGGTAGATTCATCTGGAGAGCACAATGCCTAAGTAATTTCTAACTGTTATGAATTCTGTCACACAAGGTAATAATTCTTTACTGTCCACACAAAACTTGGGAAATAGGATCATGATTTCTTGATCTGCTAAAAATGTAATGCCCAATTCTACAAAGTTCAGCAAAGTGGATAACCAAGATAAAACAGCAGATACAAAGTGTATGGTTGTTATCTGTAATTAAATCAATGCCCCTCTGAGTCAAGTGGGATAGTTGCGTATCTCTTTTTTCACTTGCCAGTGAGCTAATTGGAGACTTTCAGAACAGAAACATCTCAAATTATTCAAAGAATGAAATGTAGATAGAAAACTAATGTATTAGACATGTTTCTCCACCCAAAAAAAGCAAAACAAACTAAAAACTAAAGGCTATTCATAAACAAGATTTTTTTTCCAGATTTAAAAGTTACTTGGGGCATATTTATCTTACAAAAACTTAGCTAACCCAGGGACTGTATCCCAAAACAAGTCAGCTGTGCTGGGCAAAGCCCATAAAACAAATACAGCTGAACCCGCAAAGCTATGGTTTTGTTAATACAGTCTGTTTCACTCTCAGGAGTAAAGTCAGTCATCAGAGAAAATAAATAAAGTGATCAGAGAACATGCTGGGGCTAAAGAAATCCATACTGCTAAAAGCGCAACACATACTATACCGGCAATGCACTCCTAGGGGAGACATGGCCTTAGAAGTACCCTCTTCTTCCCACACCCAGAATGAGAACACCGGAAGGCTGAAACTAAAAGCTATGAAAATCAGAAAAATGTATAGTTACATTATGGCCTCCCATATTACATACTTCAGCTGCTTCCTGAGGGTAGGCAGACTCTAGTAAGACAGCACATAGTTTCTGCTTCTCTTAAAGAAAGTAGCTGAGAGTTTGGCTAACAGAAAAATGACAGGATGAAGTGCAGAAATTACGTCTAATATTATTTGTAGAAATTATTTTCCTATAAAGTAATCCTTTGAAGTTGTGTCTTATGTTAGAGCTGTATATTTATATTACAAATACAGGAACTCAGAAGTCCACATGACAGTCAGGCCAGCAGTCCATTCATGGCAGTATCCAGTGCAAGCTACTTCAAATAACATTGCAGCAGACATTCTGAATAATATACCCCGAAAGGCAAGTTTCTTCTGAAGGTCCTGACAACTGGTTGTTAGAATTCTGCTCCAAGATCTCAAGCCTTGGCACCTCCAGTAATGAATTCTGTACGTTAGATAACAGTGGTGAGATGGTAAGGTGACTGTCTATATAACTACAAGAAAGACAGAATAATCATCAGCAGAAGAGAGTTTCCTCAGTAGCTGTTTGCATCATTTTTACTTTCCACCTTCAGTCACACCTGCCAACCTGCTAACAAGTATGGTGCAAACATAACTACATAAGAGCAACCTAGATACTAACCCTGGAATGGAAGATGAGGTTTACGTCCCGATCCACGCTTTTGTTACTTAGCCCTTTCCAAAACAAATTTATTTTTTAAGAAAGTGATGCGTATTGATGCTAATCTCCAAAAAAACAGAACTAGAAACAGAAGGAGGGCTAGAAATAAGAAGAACATGGCATCTGCTAGCCTTGCATCAAGGGACGCTTTGGGAAGGGCTGGCACATCTCCTCTTTCTTTACGGAAAAAAACAAAACAACAACAACAACAATAAAACCACAAGCGAAAATAAACAAACCAGAAGGGCCACTCTCTCGAGACGCGGGCGTGGGATCCCTCCTACCCACCTGCGGGCCAGAGACACCCCCGGCCCGGCAGGCAGGTGCTCCGCCGCGCACCGGCGGGAAGCACCGATCGCTAACCCCGAGGCCCAGGGCCCTCCCTCC
>NW_008824356.1:6369221-6373065 GCF_000699105.1 Pygoscelis adeliae | reverse complement strand
CCTCGCGCTACGCGGGGCGGAGGTGCCCGGGCCCTGCGGGGCTCATAGGGGGCGGAGGCGGGAGAGCCGGGGCCTCTGGGGGACAGCGGGGGCAGGCTCAATATAGGAGTCCTTACCACAGGCCCTCAAGTGCGGTGGGGGTTGGCGTGAGGCGGGAGCAGGCAGCTGTAGACGTGCGGGGGGCCACGGACACGCACCGGGTCTGTTAGGGAAAAGGGCCCACCAGCATGTTGTTTTTAAAAGACCTTTGGAGATCCATCCCACCGTGACTGTCAGGGACATGGCAGAAAGGAGCATCTTCACTGAAAAATGGTACCTCCTGTTGGCCTTGTGCTACGTGGCCAGGGAAATGGGCAAAGGCTTGAAGCTGTTTATTGCCTCGCCTGGACTTCTGAGGGAATCGGGGTGATCAGAGCCAGGAGTTTGGGATGCTGCTGGACTTGCCAAATAGTGTGCAAAAGAGTACAGTTCATCTCTCCACAGGAGTTTAGACTTTTCCAGAGCCTCTCTCACTCCAAGAATGAGAGATGACAGCAAAAACATAAACACTGACAGCCACTTACAAAATGAGGAAAGCGGCACCAAAGAGGTCCAAAAGCTTTAAACTTGTCTCAAAGAGGGAAAACATGGCAAAAGGAGGAGCTGTCATGAGCAAAAGAAGAGTAAAGGATACCCTTACTCTTCTACGTGGTTGGTAAATATGAGATAGTGAAAGAAACGTGTGGATTTGCTTTCCATGAACTGCATATAAACCCAGGGCAAATAAGTAGGAGGAAGTGAATGTTCTAGATCAATGAATACAACTAGAATAGCTGTTCTTGTTCTGAGAACTGCATAAACACTACCAGCACCCAGAAGTCTGTCAGAATATTTTGCATTTGGACATGAAAGCCGTTTCATTAGACAAAACTGAAAAGACTGTGTGGAAGGGCTGAGCAAAGACACAATGAATTCCCTGAATAGAAATGGATGAAAGAAATACTTTCATTGTTATCATAGTCTTGTTAAAGAACCTGAAACATGCTGATTAAAAAGATCAACATGATCTAATAAATTCCTGAATGGAGAAGAGAAGGACCTTTAATCTCAGTGTAGTCTCATAAATAAGCTGTCAAATGCAAAACAAAAATGTCCAGGATTATGTCAAATGACACTGTCATTTTGAAAATGTGACACAGAATGGATTCCAGTCCTACTGATCCAAAGTGCTGTGAGAGAATGCTAGTGACACATATTCCTAGGATTAATTTTTGAGTATTTAAATACCAGAGTTGGCTCTGAGATACATCTAAACAGTACCGTGAGATGTGTGATCTCTTGACTGTGGATTTGGATCCCTTACTGTTTAGGAGGTTTGGGTTCTGAGGAAAAGCATGCTAAGAATGCTGTTGCATCATGATATTTGCTCAGGCATGGTCCTGGTTGCCTTATCCCCAGAAACAACCCTTACTGATCTCCAGAGAGACCAGATTTCTCAGGATATGGAGTACGTGTGGGTGCTCACTGAAAACAGCTCATCAGAGAGCGAGCGATCTGTATTTGGGACAGGCAACCTGCCGTTCAGTTTAGGTGATTCGGAACAGATTTGGACTATGTGATACCAGGCCTTCATCCAAGGGGCGGCAGGTAGGAGAACTGAAGTACTATACTGTTAATAGAGAAGTTTTCTTCGATAGTCAAGGTAAACCTCTGTTTTAAATAAATTAAATCTTACCACCTGAATTCTTGTGAATTCAGTTGAATTAAACCTTAGGTTTATATTGAGCACTATCACCTGAATTATTCTTGTTCCAAAATATGCCTTTTTTGTGGTTTTAATGATCTTTGTGTCATTGTCCTTTCTCTCTCTTTTCCTTTCATTTGATTCTTCATTGATACAAGGTCTCATTTACTGTGTGCTTTCAGTGATTACTGTCAGCGGCAACAGGATGTTTTCCTTTTTTCATATGTTGTACTGTGGTTCGTTTATCCTAAAGGTGAGTGTTTTGGCAAATGAGTATTAGCTTTTTGTTCACTACCCTGTTTATTCTGGTCATACAACAGGAGAAGAGTGAAAAGAATATGAGTGAAGTATGACTGCATGTTTACTCAGTTTAGGTGTTTCAACATTTTTATTAAAATTAAAAAAAGTGTTGAATCTCTTCTTCCAGGAAAAGATGCAGAAATCATCTTTCATGGCTTAAGAGGGACAAAAGCAAGTATTTATCCAATGAAGCGGTTGAATAATAGGTCTTGTGTGGTAACTGAACAATTAATAAAGGTGTTGATGCATGGACTTCATAAATGCTTATGGAACAAAGAATCTTTTGTCCTAACACAGCAGTAGAAAGAAATATTTGGCAAACTTTGGAAGTAAAGCATAGTCAGGTCAGAAGAAGAACGTGGTTTCATAATAGATTGTCTGAACTGGAGAGGTTAGGTGTCTGTCTGAAAACACCGTGTACTCAATCTTTTTTCTTCATATACTCACTGATTTATTTCGCTGTCACAGACAAAATACAATTTAGTAGGTACTGTATTGCATTAAGTTAGTCTGCAAATAAATAGCTTTATACATCTCACTTTATTGAACCAAAGTCTAACTTTTATGATATTTTGATAGTTATCTTTGTTCCTTCTATTATTCATTTCTATAATTTTAATACATTAATAGAAGAATATTGTTCAAAAGATGCCTCTAAGTTTTCCTTGGTCTCAACCAAAGAATTAATACGTGTGGATAAAGTATTTGCTTCACATTTCAGCAGAGGGGCACTAAATCTCAAACGTGTTTCCTTTTATATTTGTGTTAGTTGTGTTGTTGGACATTAAACAATATTAAACCTCCAAATCTGTTTGAAAAGACATTCCACATGTGGGTTTTGTTAATAATTAATATCTTATTTAATAAATATCAAAGCATGAAAGAGATACTGTGTGATCACCTGCTCTGACCTGAAGTCTATCACAGGTCATAGAATTTCACCCAGCAGTTAAGATTTTTCTCTAATTAAGGTATTTTAGCAATGGCTCATTTTTCTTCTACGTTTCAACTGTATCTAGCTATGTTTCCTTTTCAAAGTACGCATCTTTCAGATTCTTGTATCCATCTGCAACTTCATCTTTACCATAAATGTCTCCAAATTAAGGGGAGGCAGAATGATGATAATTTAACAATAACAAATGATAAGCAGAGATGGCATATCAAGAATAAAGCACCTTTGATGCTCTTTACACTCTTCTGTACCGTATTATGTTGGAGGAGAGCAAAGGCGGGTTTGATACCCCCTTTGCAACTCCTAGACCCTTGGGCCAACTGAGGATTTGGGGAAACTATGCGAAAGAACAGCCCCAGTGACTACTTTTACTCTGTGCAGCATCAGACCATTTCAGCAGTCCGGAGTACTTTGGAGGGCAGCATGCCCTTTCGTACTCCCTCACTTGCCCAGCGCAGTTGTCATCTTCTCTGTCTGTCTTCAATATAGCCTCCAGTGTGTGGAAAGCTACAGGGTGTAGAAGGATGTCTTTACTTAATCAGTGCAATGCTGTCAGGGAAATCTTATCATGATATTGTTCTTTTCTGATGCAGAAATCCAAAGGATTTACACTGTTGTCATGAAAGAGCTACTGTTTACTCCAAAATAGGATAGATGTCATGTTTTCCTGGAGATCAAAAATTATTTGGTTTTGTATTTCAGATGGTGGTTGCTTTGGGAGTTTTTTTGTGTCGTAAGTGTTGAGTTTGTTAAAGCCATCTCTGCTGACCCCTTAATATGGATTGTAACTTGTCCAGTGTCTTCATTTTTCTAGTTGCATCTTAATTTTGTGTACCTGAGAATGGTGATAAGTATCTTCACATTCTATG
>NW_008824356.1:6354640-6369202 GCF_000699105.1 Pygoscelis adeliae | reverse complement strand
CTAATAACCACTGGGTGTCGTGTGTCTCTTTGAATTACAGTATATAGGGAAGGTCAAACTTGGTCCAATCAAGGACTGTCTGTGGACTTTTTTTCAGGATGAAAAGGACTTTATCTAATTTACATAAAATTGCAATAAGTAGTCCCAAATCTTACTTTAAAACAATTTTATTTATATACTAAGGACAACAAATATGAGATAGGGATACTACAAACAACAGCCTAATTCTCTACATGATTTATTCCCAATACCATTTACCAAGTCAACTGAATAACACCTTGTTTGGTGGAAAAAAACTAAGATGTCAGTAGGTAATTAAAGATAGCCTGATAACATAAATGCATAATGTAGCAGAATTAAGGCTGCATTGGTAGTCTCAAATCTGTATTTTCCTAATTGATGGGAACTATATTTGACATGACTATATTTGAGAATACTATTTGAATAAGGATTTTGGCCTGTTATTTCATTTTGCAAGCAAATGAAAAGGCAAGAATTCATTACTTTATGTGCAAGGATAACAAATGTACCTCATGCAGAGGAGAATATGAACCTTGAACCTTCAGTACAGACCTCTGCTACACAGGATTAAAGACTAGCCATATTAGTTGCACATAGAAGGATTAAATTTTCTATGGACTAGTCAGTAGAGAGATCATATGCTTGCAGTAACACTGATATAGCCATGTACTGTGCCTCATAGTACAGATAGA
This sequence comes from Pygoscelis adeliae, assembly GCF_000699105.1. Lineage (NCBI taxonomy): Eukaryota > Metazoa > Chordata > Aves > Sphenisciformes > Spheniscidae > Pygoscelis > Pygoscelis adeliae. The sequence goes on along the minus strand of NW_008824356.1, from coordinate 6,368,489 downwards.
TGAGCCAAGGATATAGGCTGGATGCAGGCTTTCCGAGAAGCTCAGATGCCACTGTGACTCAGTTGCTTTCCCTGTAGGCTTGTTATGTTAGATGCCTGAATTCATCTGTTGCGTGTGGGTTCACTTAGTAGTGGTTGAGGCTTTGCTTAATAATACGATTGTGAAACGTTCAGAATTACTAGAGCCATTTAAAAGACAAATATAGAACTGGCTCTTGGTTCGCAGGGCAAAATATGTTCCCCTATGCTAGAGCACAGCAGCGGGATCCATTTTACCTTTAACTTGGAAATCTATGCTGCACAGACTATCACAGCGAAACACGGAACAGTTTGTGTCCAAGGCTACAGGAATTGTGAGGGCTTGTAGGAGCAGATCAAGAAAAAGCTGCTGAGTGCTCATTTTTCCAGTGGCCTATGTGTAGTGTAGCCAAATCTGAACAGATTTTTATGAGACTAGAAGAAGGCAGTGCCTTGATGATAGTACTTCACAGATCTTCAGACCAGCTTTCTAAACTTACCAAGTGCAGCAGCTCTTCTGAAGAGGTCTTGTTGTACAGGAGGTTGCTGGTATCAAGTAGAACATGCTTTTGTTCTGGAGTCATTTATTGACCTTGCTGAGGTCCATAATTACTATGTTTCCAAGCCGCTGGTCAGGGAGAAACTAAAAACCAGTTATCATTTCAAGTTAGATAACAGAATGGGCAGAAGATACCAGCTGGATTCCTAACCCACATGCAAGGCTGATTTCTGGTGTGCTGAATTCAGGAGGAGCTACTGGGGCCTCACCACTCTTGAAAACAGGGCCACTTGTTTGCATGTCTTTGGGAAAATAAACACAGCTTCTTGGAAATGTTCTGACGGTAATTGTCTTACAGATTGCATTGATTTAACAAAAGTAAAACCTTTAAGGAAAATGTGTCAATATTGCTGAAAAGTTCACTGAAAAATTACCTAAATATTTTATTTTTACTTTTACAGTAGTAAATACAATGTTAATCAGTACAATACAAAACTAAAAAGAAATAAAATAGAAATCAAATTTGGTGATGTTCCATTTTGCTTTTTTAGAATTGAAATATAGTTATTGGTTTTGGTCAAAACATGAAATCTTGGAATTTCCTGGAAGGTAGAAATACCCTCCTTTTATTAAAATTAATATAGCCCTCTAAATTTCCAACCTTCTGGAACAGTTTTAATGTTAATTAAAATTAATTAAAGGAATTAATCAAATTCCTCAAGTGCTATTGTTATGGTGGTCAGATAAAATGGAGGATTGCATAAATGGGAACTGTAATGCCTGAAAAATGTATATTTCTGACCCTAAGGTAATTTATATAATTGGATTTGTGATACCCTACTGTAATATTGTTTTCCTTTGTGTTGTTGCTGCATGGAAAGAAATGGCATTGACATTAAATGTTTGTGTGTTCCTGCAGACCAGAGAAAGAAACCTGTAATGGAATATCAGAAATGGCAAGCATACCCAGGCTCTTGACGAGGTCTGCTATGCCAACAAATACACTGCTTCAGTAGGGCAAAAGCAAACTATACTAAGGTGGTAGAATATTTAGCAGATGTTTATGGTATTTGTGGCTCCAGGACTAGCCCTGTATAGATGTAAGACTGAATTAGATTTTTTCAGTTTTGACAAGGGCAGGAAAAATCATATCCAGTCAGGGAAGATGTTTTTTCATTTTTTTAGGAAATTCTCCACATGATGGCAGTAAAAAACCTCTGGAATTCAGAGGTGGTTTGTGTTTCACCTTCAAAAGCTAAAGGGAAAAAACAACCCAAGATGAAGAACTGAGTATGTGACTGAGCTTTTAGATTTCCCATTTTTCTTCTGGTAGTCCTTAAATTCCCCAGATAGTTTTACAGACAGCAAGGCTACATGCAGCCTGGCACAAGGAGAATAGGTCACCCGTCACATTATACTAGGGCACAGTGTCACCCACAGGCACGACTTCAAAAGATATTTTTGGTTTCTTACGCTGTGTATTAATGTGCAGAGGGAGAGGATAAGGGAAAAAGAGGTTGTTTTTAATCCCTATCTGAAAACTTGTCCCTGCCCAAAGAACTTGGAGACTGTAGCTCATCACTTCAAGCCACATAACAGAGGGCACTTTGATAAGGACCCAGTTTGCCCCAACTGGGCATTTGACCAGCTTGGTTTGATTGCTGTAACAATGCCAGAGAGAGATTAGTTGTGGAATGAGTTTGCAGTTGAGACTCAGCCTGTCTAGAGCGCTTGGATAGCTTGGTGTATGGAAGCACTTAGAGGGGAGTGTATTTAAAGATCCCAGAGGCAACTGTGTGGCTAAAATTAAAATGCGTTTTTCTTGTATTGTTTTTGCTTGGTTTCCTGTTGCACACTCTGGACCTGTCTTAGGAGAGCAAATGGACAAAGGAAGGGGATGAGTCAAAGTGGTGAAATCGATCCTAGAAATTCCTGCTTTGCTTTTTACAGCTTGGATGCACTAGATATTTGACATGAAAAGGCCTGTGGCTAAAACAGTCTTTGAAAGTCTCCTCTTCATATTCATATGCCTTTCATTCCATCCTTCATTCATTCAGCCCATGGTTTTTCTTTTTGTGTGTGTGCAAGGATTGCTGCTCCATACCTTTCTCCCCATCTTTCCTCCCCAGAACATAGGAGGTCTAATTCTACAGTGCCTAGTACCAAAAGTAGTAATCTATAGCGGATCAAAACGTGTATAAAATATCAAATATAAGTGGCAGAAAAGTACTGGTGTGTAAATGAAGGCATAAGGTACAACTTACAGATTAATCAGACCAAGATCTTTGATAAAGCAAAGTTAAAAATATAAACAAGGTTAGTTTATAGTCAATAGAGCAATTGCTCCTTTAGCAGAAAGATAATTTTCTTTGAGAGAGTATATTACTTAGAAGTCTTAGCATAAAAGACATTTAGCAATAAATTTATACTCAGATGCTTCTGACATGGGGAATTATTACCCCAGAATAGCACATGGGGAATTACAAAATAGATTTAAAAACTTGGTCAAGGTCATATAGGAAGTCTGTGGCAGTCAAAAAAACATGAGAATGGTAGGGGCAGTTTCTGTTCACCATTTCCCTCTCTGATCATGTGCCTTATAGAGGTTGTAGAGCCTTGCTGTCAGGCTAAGAACTCACTTAGTCTGATGTCCTAAAAGCTCCTTCGGAGAAAAATATAAAACTCTTAAGTTATGGGCAGCTTGGGGTATGATTCCATATGATCTTTTAGCAAAGGAAAAAAATACATTTATCTGTCATAGCGAATGTAGAGGACTATTAAAAAAAATACAACCCCTCTCCAAACCAACAAATGTACTCATTCCATCTGCTTAAAATGCCCTGTAAATTCTTTCTAATAGATTTAAATAAAAAAAAATTACAAATATACGTTAAGCCATGAGCTTTCCTAAAGAGTAGGAATACTATTAAGGAGTGAGATAAAATGACCAGCCTACCTTGCCAATGATCAATGGGAAAGTAGAAGTCAGGGGCGTAACTCCCCAGTTTTTGAAACCATAGGTTGATCAGAAGTAATAAACAGAATTTCATGTAGCTCATAATTTGTTGGTATAGCAAAACTTTATTTTCAGAAGGGATTAGGTTCTTTGTGTACGTGTAGCATTCCTGTTTGTGACAAGGAGAGTTACACGCTGTAGCCTGAACCCCCAAGTGAGCAGCACTGAAAGGGTCACATTAGCAGCTTGAGCTCTGGCCATGGCAAGGGTACTCTAGAAACAATGAAACCAAAAACCAGGGACTAGTCAACAGAGTCTGAATAAAACAACAAAACTGAAAGTGTTACACGTCTAAATCAGCCTTCTGCATCAGCAATCGTTTTGGCCAGTGTTTTGGGTATTCTGCTGAAATCTCTCAGGGGTGAAAGATTCAGGAACAGTAGCCCCATTAAACGCTGCTAAAGACTGAGGCTTTCACAAGTATCAACTTCTCTTTTTTTTTTTTTTTTGGTCATACAAATAATACAGCTCTGGTATCCCTGTACATTTTCTACAAGAAGAAAGGATGGTGATTACATTTTCAGAAATAGCTCAGTTGTGAATGACCCTGTGTGATGAGTAAGAGAAGTTCAGTATGCAGTTTTGCTGCCACAAAAGGGCCTGTTGGTAATTTCAATGCATGTTTCCCAAGTCCTCAGAAAGGTCATTGGGGGTCTCCATTACATGCAGTCTAGAGCTTGCTACAATTTTCTCATACAATTTAATCTGCTGCCTGGACGGCCTCCAGTGTACAAGCAACTGACAATCTACAGTCTTTGGAATTGATTTCCTGGAATCGTGGAAGGCCTGCTTGGCCTCCAGATGACAGATGTGTGCTGGAGCTCTCAGTGCAGCAAGATGCTTTACAGAGATGAGAGAAAATTTGCCTCATTTCAGCATTTTCTGTAAGCTTTTAAGTCTTCTTCTAGTGATTTTAGGGATAAAGTTATCACTAAGATACAAGCATCATTCCAAGTGGGCATTATTAATAATAATCCTTTGCTTTCTGTAGCATTTATCACCTGGGGATCTTTATGGGTTTATAAATATTCTTTAAGACAAACACCTCACTTATGAACTTGATAATTATTGTCATAGTCATTTTACAGCTGGGTAACCAAAAATTAAAGGACAGATGAGTTGCCAAAGTTCACACACCAGGGTAGTGTCATCATCAGAAAAAACAGTTTTAATCTTGGAGTTTACTTCAAGCAGTTAATGTGGATTCATGCTATAACTCTCTTGTCTTCACTAGGATTATAGCTGTACTTTATTTAAAGCACATGAAAAGTACATGTTCTTCTTAGTAAATACAATACCTGCATAAGTACCAGAGTGAGAAAATAACTTGAGATTTCTAACTTATTTTCCAGTTTTAGGGCCAAATATTCCTCCTGTTTATCTTCTGTAAATAGCAAATGCTACTAAATCTGGACTATAGGTGCCATTCCTTCCTCACATAGTATATAGCAGCAAAAACCACATCTCAGACTGAGGGTCACCAGAAAAAAAACCTAGTGGTGAATGCACATTGGGAAAAGTTTTGTTTTTTCATTGAAAAATATGAATATAAACAGTTCCATGAGAATGGGTGTTAAATTTCTCCCTTGATGGCAGGCTAAGTAGGCAATCTGAAGCCCAAATTATCTGCTGTCCTTTCACATCTGGAAATGTCTCTTCAAAAATAGAAATCAGGTGTATGAAGAGGAACAGAAAAGCTGGAATTCTTAATATAAAGCTCCAACTCAAATGGCATAGAATGGTTCATATGACTAAAATATGAATGTAAGGGCACACATGTGGCTTGTTCAGAAAGAGGATGCATACACCTGTTATGAGATCAGGGAGATTTCTGTTGAAATCCCAAGACAGAAATATCTGCTGCATAAGGCTTGAGTTCTGTTTTGGCTCTTTTATGGGGGTGGCACTGTTTTGGGTGGTTTTGTTTTCTAGCCAAATCCTCTAAGGCATAGAACTTCATAAAAACAGGCAAAACAGTTTACGTAGACTTCAGCTGGAAAGGAATGTAACAGCTTACAGAGAGAGACCAAAACATACATTTTTTTGTGACAACCTTGGTACAGAAAGTAGAGGAAGCAACTAGAGAGGTTAGAACACAGTCTACAGCAGCCTTGTGCTAAATAGGATGTAGATGAGAACATAAGAGTGGAACAGAACTTGTGTGGACATGAAACGAAAGTATCCGTGATCCTTTTGAAAGAAAGGAGGGAGAACAGCAAAATAGAAAAAGAGGATTTCAAGAAAGCAGACTTCGACAAACTCAGGATACTGGAAGATCACATGTCATGGATGAGAAGTTTAAAGGAATAAAGGAATTAAGCACTTCCTGATGAAAAACATGCTATTCAGAATTTAATGATTCCAATGCAAGGAAAGAATAGCAAGTATATAGCAAGAAATCATCTGGTTAAATCATATACATTGACCTCAAACACGTGAAAGAGTCATACAGGAAATGAAAATTATGTGAGATTACTAGGATTAGTATAAAGGAATGTATAAGTATTTGGGGACAGAAATCAAAAAGAACAAGGCACAGAAGTTTTAATTAAGAGGAACAAGAAACCTTTTATAAGTGACCAGCTTAAAAATATGTTTTTGTAAAGAACATTACAGTTTATGACTTGAGTTTCTACTTGAATTCTGTAAGGAGTAAGAGAAAGACTGAGAAACTATTCAATACTCAGTTGAGAGAAAAAACTAGTAATGTAAGATGTCTTAGGCCAAAACATTTAGTGCCTTTTTGGTTTCAATATTCACTAAAGTCTACTGTAATCATGTGGCTAATACAATTATTGGGAAAAAAAAAGGACCATGATCTTGCAGCCTAATAAAATAGACTCTAGCTTATTTAGAGTGCTGGCCAAAACTATTTAAAGCTGTCAGCAAGGCATCTCTGATAACCTGGAGATGCTTGCTAAGGCTCTAAGAGATTGAAAAAGGACAAATGTAGTGCTTAAAGGGTAAAAAAGAAGCAGCCAGGGAATTTTACATCAGTCAATTTAACTTCAATTCCTAAAAAAATACTAGAACAAATAATGAACAAATAAGCAAATGAGTTCTATGTAAACATCTGGAAGACAGCAAAGAAATGGCTAACAGACAGAATGGATCTGTTGAGAGCAGCCCATGTCAAACCAATCTGTTTTCCTTCTGCTTTGGGCTAATAGGGCTGTGAACAGACGAGCAATAATAGATGTTGTGCATCTTGACTTCAGCAGGGTTTCTGACCTTCTTTACATGTCATACATGCATACCACATTTTTATAAGCAAACCAGGAAAACTTGATATGAACACCGTGACGGTAAGATTAGTGCAGAATTATTTGGAAAGCATACTCAGACAATATAGCAAAAGTAATCAGCACTGTCAAATTGGAAGGATGTATCAACTGGGTTGAACAAGCATCTCTCCTGTGTCTCGTACTGTTTGGTATTTTCAGTAGTGGCTTGGGGATAGAATACAGAGTATGTTTATTCCATTTACAGATGGCAGTAGGCTGGCCACAGCAAGTTGGAGGACAGAATTCAAATTCAAAATGGTCTTGGCCAGTCAGAGAAGCAATCTGGAAAGTTGGATGCCGTTCAATATGGAGAAATGTGAAGTTTCATATTTAGGTGGGATTAAGCAGCTTTCACAGCTTGGAACAGGAAATAACTGGCTAGTCCTTTAGAAAAGGATCTGGGGGATAGAGTAGGTCTCCCTTGGATGCAAAAACTGAAATGTAGCCTGTAAGAGATAGGAAATTGTGGTACTCGGCATCAGTAAGGTCTCACCTAGATTATTGTAGTTAGCATTTAGCATTACACTTCACAAAGGAGGTGGGTTAAATGGAGTGAGTCCAAAGGAGGACAATGAGAGTGATGATGATTTATGAGGAAAGTTTGAAGAACTGGTGTGTTTAGTCTATAGGAAAAAAGTCTGAGGTGAAACATGTCTTCAGATATGCCTTCTGGGCTACCCCAGAAAGAAAGGGAATAATTTTTCTCCATGTTCAGCATGGATAGGACAAGAAATAAGAGGTTTAAAATGCAGCTAGAGAAATTCAGGTTAGATATTGGGAGGAATAAGTAGGAATAATGAAGCACTGGCATATGTTGTGAAGAGGTGATGTCAAATCTCTATTACTGGAGTTCTCTTTGTTCTGACTACCTGTGCTCAGAACGGTTACTGATATTTCTGTCCTGCATTAGGACAGTAGATAGATGAGATGAGCTTTCAAGGTCCTTTCCAGTGGCATCTTATGCCAGAAGTTTGCCCTTCTCCAACCTTGGCTGCCCCAGTCTTGTGTGTATTTCAACCACTTCAGACAACAGTGATGGCAACCAAGCACTTTTCACCAATATTCACTTCAATAAAATTTTGTAAAAAGGAAACAGGTATTCTGATGTGTATAATACAAATGTTGGGAGGATTTTCTCTGTATCTGTTAAGTACCATGTAGAGTTGGGGGCAGAAACCATTAGACTTATATGCAGTAGATATTTAAACCAAAAATAACTTCCATGTTTTCACTTAAAAGTCACCATCAGCTGTAATCCATCTTCATTTTCCCTTTTCCCATGTTTTTCCTCTGCAAGCTTTTTAAAATACTGCATTGGGAGCTTCAGATTGGCTGCTAATTTAGTAAGAAATTTTTGGCTCCACCTAACAAACTTCTGAAAGTCATATCTGTAGTTCAGGTAGAAATTGCAATTTCTATGTAAAGCATCTTCTCACCAAAGGAGATCACAAGGCCTTAGCGCCGCTCTACTTACAAAATGAGAACTTGGAGCGTTATTCTTAAAGCCCAGTAACATGGTGATAAGTCACAACACAGTGTATGTTGAACTGTTTAATAGAAAACTAGTTCCATACCTCCAGCGACTTGAAAAAATCAGGTTTCTTTTCTAGGTAAGAAACTCCCAAATAATATACTTTTCCAGAGTTAGGTGTCGTTTCACTTTTATTCCTGTCTCCCTTTTTGTACATGAAATCTTTGTCAAATACATATTATAAAACTATAAAATACTTTTTCTTTGTACTAAGCATTAACGTAGTTACAGAACTGGAAGCCTTACAGGGAATGCATGATATTCTTAGTCACAGGAGAACAGGGATGGAGCTAAATGTTAGATCTCGTGAAGGAGAAAATAGGTAAGAATATCATGTAATCAAGGATGGATTTGCTCTACTAGAAGTTAATGGAAGATAAATCACTGGAGAACATGATTAGCACATCTTATTATTTTCATTCTTTACAGTGTTAAATTCAAGAAGTGGTTATTTTTATGGTAATTTTAGTAAATGGGAAAGCTTTTTATTAATACAACAAATAGGTAATTTAGAAATAGTTATTACTAAACTTCCATGTATATTAACCTGGGTTCAGAAAGGGAATACTAAAAGACTTAGTGGGAAAAAATGATTGGAAGGACTGAAGTTATGAAAACAGCTAATTTTTCTAAAGTGAAATGTAAGCATTGTCAAGAGTTGTTAAATCACAAGATAAAAAGAATTCACACTTATTTCAAAAAGAAAATTAGTTTCTTCAGACTCTCCACATCAAATGAATGAAGCTTTGTCTGTTGAAGTGGAAGAGAAAACATGGGTTTGACGATCTTCCAAGTGAGACATCTTCAATGTCGTTGAAAGTTAGCCACAATGAAAATGTAATTCCCTACTCTAGGTCTTCCAGCAGCTCTTCAACAGCAACCTCCTTTCAGAGCATTCTCAGTTCATCTTTGAAAACCACAATATGACAGATCAATTGGCGACTGCACCTTAAAAAAAAAAGGAAGAAAAGAAAGAAATGAAGGCAAAGGCTTGAACTTGATAGAAAGTTGCAACCTTCTTTTCTTCTAAAAACATCACCTTCAGTGTAGCACAAAATGAGCAATTTAAAAGTGATTGAAGCACTTTGCCCTGAATACTCTCATTCAGACAGATTTAAATTTGTGGTTTCATATTAGATCCTGCAAGTGAAGAGACAGAAGAAAAAAATTAAAGGAACAAGTAAAAGAATCAACTTTGACGTTAAAGCAGATGGTTCGTTGCACATGAGAAATGATCCAATAATGGATACAAGTATCCATAGAGAAAAGTGAGTTCCTACTTAATGCTATCGATTTTGTGTCTGAAAAGAAAAGCAAAGAATATTGTGTCCAGGTTAGTATAGATGTTGCCTGCTAGTTCAAAAGAAAAGCATAAGAGGGATCTTTTCATTTGTTCTAATGATGGAAATAAAGAGAATAAAGCTATTTACATTAAAAATCACTTTAAACATTTGTATGGTAGGTGTTCAACGTACATTGAAAATATAATTGTGAAATAATGTAGCATCTGACACCATCATATGGCACATTTTTGGAGTTCAAATGCTCTCCTGCAACCATCAGTCTCATGTTCGCTTGATTAAAAGAAGAGGATTGATGCTGCACCTTCCCAACAGCATTCGGAGGAACTCCGTGGAGAATTGTTGACCTGATTTTCATTTACAGTAAGATGATGACTTGCATTGCATAAAGTGACCTAAACACATCTGGAAGTCTGTTTCACACCATCCAAGCAGTATTATGTCACCTTTTTGTCAAAGGAAATCAGATCTAAAAGGTCCCTATTCTTTCATCAGAAATAACACAGACATTCAAATTTGTGTTGAGCCCAAAGTGAACTGTGGTCAAAACACAACAGATTTTACTGGTTTTGTTTTACAGAGATGCTGCATTTACAAAAGCTATTATGTTGTGTTTTTGAAGGATAGAAAGTTTATGGACGTACAAGTCTACTGTCATCATGGTCACAGTGAAAAAATGGCACATCTAATTAACAGCTAAAACCAGACAAGGAGAAAAGATGTTCTTTGATTGTTACTGTTTTTTTTTATAATTAGAAATGTTATTTAGCCAGCATCACTGATTATTAATACAATTGCCGGATTTTGGTCTAAATTAGGAAAAACTAGCAGAAATGTGGCAGGTAGGCTCTAAGCCTACTTTTCTTCCTTCTTTTAACACTTACAGGCTTTGTACATGACATATATGGGAAGAAGTTATGTCACAATTTATGTCAGAGTAATAAAACTTGAGAGTAGAATCACAGTGGATAGATACTCAAATTTTGAAAGATGTCAGTTTTGCAAAATACATACAGTTCTGTTCAGCAAGCTCAGTATGCCTCTGTGGTGATTCAGACAAATTTGGTTGAACTGTTAATCTCTGAAAATCACTGTTTTTAAATATTCTGGAATGTCTTGTCAGAATCTGGCAGCCAAATCCACTGAGCATTCTCTGTCTCTACTGATCTTCCTTCCCCCTGATGGGTCTCCTTTCTAAAGGGAATAAAAATGGTCCATTTCAAAAAACTCTCTGGCCAGACTAGCATGGACCATGACTTTTCCAGACATCGTTATTCTGGAGTGCCATGGCACCAGAGAGGAAACTGGTAAGACTTTTTTCCTTGTATCTTAAAGATGCTTCTTCTTGCTAAAAGGGGGAATGGAGGAGATGATAGAAGGCAAGCTATGTGGCATACAAAGGAATGAGTAGGAAAGGATAGTCATGGGTCAGATAGGGGTACAATATTCATCAAGACGTGAGAAGAACAGCACAAGCTAGGATGGGTAAACAAAAAGGGAGGAAAATAAATTCTTTAATTAACGGAACATGTAATTAAACCTGAGTCTCAGTGTTCTTTTGCTATCATAAAAGATATCTGAAATCTACTAGCAAAGTGCATCCCCTCTACCCCTACCCTCTACCCTCTGACCTATATTGCAGTTTACCGTTATTACTGGTGATGTTGTTAGTGCAGTCTGACTCTGACAGCAGCGTGTACTATGAATTTAAAGATTAGAACCCTACTATTATAGAGATCAACATAGGTCCATATGGTGGAATTTGCAATCACCCTTAATTAATTATTTATTCCATAAAACTGGAAGAGTAATAAGGTTGTGCTAACATTCTAGAAGGTAAGCAGACTGACCCAAGTAATTATAGGTCTGTTAGCCTGGCATCAATCCATGCCAATATAATGGAAAGTTATTAAGGATTTATTAAAAAAAAGAATTAAAGAATGGAAATATAGGGAATGCCAGTCAAAGTAGACTTACAGACAGTCTAGTCAGAGATGTCTGATTGACATTTATATGTTTACTAATTTATAGAAGCAATATATACAGATTCTTATAAGGCGGTTGAATTGGTACTGAAAAAACCCATTCTAACTCAAAAATGAACCCTATACAGTGTCAACAAGGCACGTGCTGCTTTGGTTGAAGAACTCGGAAGACAAAAAAGTAGTTGTCAATAGGGAGTCGTCATGGATGGAGTCTACCTTGCACAGGGATTGATACTAATGCTATCAGTAGGCTAGTGGAAGTCTAATGCTATTCAGTATTTTTCCCATTATTTTAATAAATAAATGGTACTAAATGTATTTGGTAAAATTTGTGGGTAGTATAAAAATGGGAGAAATAGTAAATACTGAATGAAGCCAGGGCAGTGTTACAGGACCACTTGGACTGTTTGATTAAGTTATACCCTTCTCTCCTTTTTGGTAATGTAATTTCACTTTTGAAATGTTTCTCACTCTCTCATCTTTCTCTGGTGAGATTGGCCACAGCTTTGATGGGATTTCATATTTAGTGCACTGATTTCAGGTCAGAAAGAAAATTTTTTTACTGGTCAAGTTGGCAAGGATCTTCTTGGGGGGGGTGGGGGGGTGGAGGGTGCCTTTCCCTATAGTTTGTAAAGTGGTTCACTTTAGGATCATTTGAGTTCATTTCACCTAACAAATCCCCTGTCATTACAGGGGCCTAAGGCATTACAGATTTCCTTGATACCTTTCTGTGATATTGTAGGTTTTGAGTGATGAAAGTACCTTTGTATTGTTGAAAGGTGTGGGGAGTAACTTCTGGAAGATGAGAAGGAAAGTGTGCATGTTCTTGTGGACCCTGTTCATTGCCTGTAGTGTCCTTCTCGGTTCTGTGTTCCAGGATTGAACTGATGCATGATATTGATGCTAGAGTTATGATTCAGCGAGTACTGTTTTACTGATGAAGTATAAACCCGAGTTCTTTGTTGTTTGATTTTATTAAAGATCGGTAGCGTCTTTCTCAAGAATTGAGGTGCTAACTACAGCTTTATGATTAGTTTCCAGCTGACTGACTACATTCCCTCTAAAGTTTGAACTAGGCATGAAATACTTCATCACTTCCTGAACTGCTGTGTAGTACTGTTGTGTGCTTTTCTGCATTTGAGAGTTTGGATGCATTTAAATTACGGGACAGTTTAAATTTATAATCATTATCATGCTGTCTTGCAGAGAGCAGTTTCTAAGACACATTGTGCTGAGATATTAACATTTATCATTTTATGTTGTTATTAAATTATTATGACTGGTATTTATACTTCTTTACTATTAAATATGAGATAAAGTATAAAAGCGTTCCCTGCCTTGAAAGGGATTGTAATGATAAAACCCCAAACTAGGCAAATAGTAAAGGAAAGCATTAAGTGAAGGAGTTCACATGGTAATTCAAGACAAATGAGTATTTTTACCTACAGAAAAGACAAATGCAGCCCAAATGCAAGGTGTAAGGAAGAATTTAAAAGACATATGAGAGATTCTAATGGAAAAAAATAATATTACCTTCTATCCATTTTTAAGCTTTTACAGAGTTCTTTAAGTAGCTGAGCTGCTAATAAAATATTCAGTCTACTTTTAAAAATCTGAAATAAGTTACTGTGATATTTCAAATGTTTGCACAGAGGTAAATGTTGTACCTATTTATAAATGCTGCTGGGAAGGATACTGAATTTACAAACTAAATGCAAGGAAACCAATGAATTTATTAGGGACTTTATTTTCAAGTAGCTGCAGTAGAGATCAGTATTCAGAACAAACCTCTTTCTTATGTAAGAAAGAAATTTGTAAAATTGTAAGTTATTTTAAAAAATGTTAAAGGTAGGTTCACAAAATTTATTTTAAAGAGACTATTTTTTGTCAGGTTATCAAATTTGGGACATTTTTAGGCTCCTTGGACCTTGCCCAGTATGGCAAATCCATTCCCATTGTTTGTCATTCCAGGGCACAGAAATTGCCTTTATGCCATTGAGAAACATGCTGTTAAGGGGTATGGTGTTGAAAGCCGTTCCCTACGGGGTCCAAAAGGGACACAGTTCTTAGCTTAAGAACTTAATCTTTCAAGCCTTTACACTAATACCTTAAAAACTAGACCATCTCCTAAAAGATCATGTAGGTGTGGCCAGTACGGCTTCTTTTCCTTTAATCTTTTGAAGGAGGAATTCTCTTATGAAGCAAAACTGGAGAAA
>NW_008824356.1:6352765-6354598 GCF_000699105.1 Pygoscelis adeliae | reverse complement strand
CTGGAGAAAGTGGTAGGGAAACCATGGTAGCCTCCTTGGCTTACAGGGTTTTTTTAGTTTCTTCCTCCCTTCCATGGGAGGAATGTACTTCCATCTCCCTTCTACCCCTGCTTTCTTATTTTATAGCCTCCCCTACTAAGAAGAGAGTGTTCATCTCTTCTTTCTAGCAGTCTAACAAGTAACAGCTGTTAGTTCAAGCAGCATGTAGGAGCTACTTTCCTGTTTTCACACAGTGGGAAAGTTTAAATGCAGAGTGAACCAGGAAGGGGTATGTGTGTTATCCCTGGCACGGAAATGTTAAGTGGGTTCCAGTGGGTAAAAGTTTAGAGTTTGTCAGGTGAAGTGAAGGAGAGCAACTCCTGTAACATGAACAAAGACAGGAAGAGAAGGTGCTCCAACAGTAAATGGATCTGTTTAGTCAACAACCTTGGATCCTATCTCAAGGATAAAAGCTTCTTGCATCTAGACGGACTGGATCATCCATCTATAGCAATGTGCTGCTTAAGCTTGCCTGGCCAAGATACCATTAGTTGGCATCTTTGGAGGTGCTTATGAAGGAAATGTCAAATAATTGAACAGTTCCTGATGCCTCAACATCTTTAGGAAGCATTTTCTCTGGACTAGAGCCGTTTGTGTAAGGGAAGTCAAAGTTCAAAGACAACTTTATGTCACTGAATTTCTGAAATCTATAGATCCCATCTTGCTGTCATAAACTTCTCAGAGTCAAGGAGCTGGTTCCATATTATTCTTTTGAAAATCCACTTAACAAAAATCATGTTTAAGCAAGAGAACACCTTTGAAGCCATTGCTGATAGTTTAGATAGCTGTAGAGTTCACCTTCTGACTTTGATGTCCTTCCAGAGTTCTGTAGCATAGGCTAAGGTTCTACTCATCTATCACCTGTCCCTCTGGCAAGAAACGTGGTTTCTATACTTGTCAGTCTACAGAAATTCAGGCATCACCGTCTCTCAGGGGAATGCTTCTTCAGGTGCTTTCAGAGTGGCTTGTGCCATGCCTTGTAAGTGCACTTACATCCAAGTATACTCCCCTTGCAAGTGGTCACTTAAAACTTTTTATTTTTCCTTAGATACAGAAAGAGGGGAGAAAGGGTTTTGACATGGGGAAAAAAAGAAGCTTAGCAAGATCTTTATTTTGTCCGCCAGGTACGTAGACTTAAATGTGATCATTCTATACAAAGCCTTAAAAGGTGGTATTGTGTCCCTGCTATTAAAAAAGTGGAGGAGTAGAGAGAATTAGTTAGGTGGCATTGAACTGCTGGTGCTGGATGCCAGTCCTGGGTTGGCTGGTTCATTGGTTTGCTTTGTAAATTTAAAAAAGGGAGATACATGGGAAAGAAAAAATAGCATAGAGGGTGAGTGTAAGTTTCATTTGTGTCATAGCATACAGAGTAACTTCTAGGAAGTGGCAGGTCCAGCATTCTTCGTAGACACTTAAAAACTTTTCCTAGTTTTGATTTGTTTAAGGCATTACTTTCTGGTCACTGGCTCATGGAGGATTGTGCAAATTGAGGATTGTTGTGGTTGCCTGCATCAAATCTTCATTAGACAGAAAGCAAACATAAGGAAGATGGAAAAGACCAGAAAAGAATTTGTGGGAGAGCTGGGCACACCACTACTTTGGGGAAGAAAATGTTAATAGGAATCTTAAATTCATATTCCAGACATTAAAGACTCACCTAAACATGGTGGTACAAATATCATCCAGTACTGTCTCCTCACCCAACCATTCATGTAGCTTTTTCAGAGGCAATTAAAAAAAAGCCCTAAAGGAGAGAGAATAGATATTAAAGTCAGTGGGAGAAGAGAGGCAGGG
>NW_008824356.1:6333757-6352744 GCF_000699105.1 Pygoscelis adeliae | reverse complement strand
ATGCATAGTAACTCCAGTGATGAAACTTGTTCCTTTCCTTGTTTCTTGAGTTGTTCAGTCTGACAACCTTCCGGTCCACAAACCTAAAAATGTTGCCAAATAACTGCAGAAAAATAATTTCCAGAAAAGGGTGGCATCTGATTTATTTCCTGCGTCCTACCCTTGTCTTGTTGTGGTTTTGGCTAAAAGATTGCAAGTCTAAAACTGAGAGAAGTGTCATCAGCCCCTAGAGACAGTGTCCAAACAATTGAACATGTTTGGAGGAAGGGTTTATTCTTTGGCTCTCTCAATACTTGTAGCTGCCAATTATTGAGTAGTTATGGCCAGACGCAGACTCACTGTGGTTCATGGCTGGCTTTTGGGTTCAGAAGTATCTGGAATTGTTCAAGGAAGGCTAAGGAGGTGTCCAAACATTTCCTCAAGGTTCCTTTGATATTTTGTGCTGCTGGCGGCCTTTAGGCATGATGGTTTCTCTCAGGAGACATTACTGATTCATATCTCAGAGATTGGGCTAGTATAGGAACTTAAATAGAGAGATGAGAATTCTTTTTCTGTTCATCTGAGAAACTGGACTCACTCAGATATCTTCAGCTCAAGGCAGACAAGGTTTTGGAAGAGCTGAAAGTCACAGAGTTTACAGCCAGTTTTCAGGGCTTGAATCAAACTCTGCTTTTGCAGGAAATCTTTTCAGTTCTGTAAATGACAGCAGTTAGCAGTCCTCTTTTAGGAACTGGCTACCTGCAAAGACCATAAGAATCTGCCAGTCCTAATCAAAGGAGAATGCAAAAACCAACACCCCTCTTGCCGTTCTCCCACTTCTGCCACCTTCAAAAAGAAATCAAAATTGCCACTGAAATCCAAAGTTAAAGGCCAAGTTGAATCTGGATATCATTTATTAATATGACTGAGAGGTCTAAAGCCAGAGAGGAGATGTTTTTATTTCTCTCCTTATGATGATTCTTTGCCTTGAGTTTCTTGGGATCATTTGGTTTGAAAGGCTCAAAAGGGTGGTGATTCTGCCTAGAAACAGAACCGAATTAGGTCTTGTCCCCTTCTGCTCCTGGTATCTTGCTCATGAAAAAATCCTTGAAGAGTATTACTCTACCGTTTCACTACATGGTGAAAATGTGAATCATAGAAGACATTGCCAGGAGGAAGAGTTTCAATTTCTGTATTCTTTTTCCAAACACACACACACACTATATATACTGGATTTAAATCTCTGCAATTTGGACAAATGCCTCAGTAGAAGGAAATTTTACATGCTTTACCAGAGGAGAGTAATCCATCCTTTCAGCGTTCAGGATGGATTTGGGTCTCTAGGCCTTTGAATCATTTCCATCTATATCTCAGTAAGACAAGAAGGTACATCATGTTCTTGGTGGGTTGTGACCATTGCCTTTCAAGTTGCTATCCTTCAGATCATTAGTCCTTAGGCTATCATTAAATGCTTGGCAATGGTTTTATCTTATCTTTGTTGTTAACGTCTGCAGGTGCATTAGTTATCTAGAGAACTTACTCATTAGAGATCATTTTTACAGCAGGGTAGTCCATGCCTTCTGGGAAACTTATTAGTTGAAGAATCCCTGTCAAAATAAGACTTTCTTTTGTCCCATTTCAGATTCTTCCCTTGACAGATACCACCTGGGGTCTCAAAAGGGCTCTAGTTTACATGTGCTTGGATGGCTTCTAAAGTGTAATGCAGACAGGAGATCAAGCTATATCCACAACAGAATACCCAGGTTATATTATTTTGTTAACTTTATAGTGAAGAATGATATGCAGTTTGGATATGATCTATACCAGAACAAGGGAGTTTAAAGTACAAAATAAGCATTTGAATTTTGGACTTGGTGTGTTTTCCATCAACGCATGAAAGACTTGATCCAATACTGACCAAATATACTTTAATGGAGATGCCCTTCTTTTAGCCTGCTCCAAAAATCACGATTGGTGAGGAGTATCCAATCCAAAAACCAGAGCAACCCTTAAATGTTTCTCTGGAGAAAAATGCTAACACAGAGAAAACTTTGCAATCAGTACACTATGGCCTGCCATTTACCTTTACCAGCTCCCTTTTCTGACAGCCAGGCTATAACGCTCCTTTGTGCACCTGTCAAAGCTTCTTATAGCATCAGTTTCACGGTGAAATGTGCTCATTCTTGCAAACAGTTTTTCCCTTTAAAGAAGAAAAATTGGGGACATCTGATCCTGGGCTTTAGGAATCAAGCATCATCAGAATAAGCTTATCCAGACAGCATCTCTGGTTCCAGAGCACTCCACTTGCCAGGTTCACGCCCAGAAGAGTCCCTAGAAATTGTGAGGTCCACAGCATCTTTCCAGCAGAGGTGGGAGGAGGGTTCTACGCTAGCTCTGGTTTGTCAACAGCTCATCAAATGAGATGTATTTCTTCTGGATCTGCGGTAAACATGCACATTAACAGAGCTCTTCCACATGCCTTGCTGGGAGGAAAAACGTGTCATCTTCTTTTTCTTCAAGAGAATCCTTGAATCCCAAGCTGCTTCTGCTTGCAAATCAGAGCAGCTAGAGTTTATTTTCCAGGGGCAAGAGACAGACACAACTGAAATAATATGTAAATAACCAAGATCTCTCACTCCTTCTCAGGTGCTGAACAATGAAACAAATTTGCTTTTAGATAACCAAGCAGTACAGCGTTTGAGGGCAGTGCCTTACCTCTCCATGGCTGCATTCTCTGCTCATCCCAACCATCAGCCTTAACTTCCCCTAGTCTGAGCTTCTTTGCACAGAAATCTCACAGGAAACTCCTAGCTGCCTGACATTACCAATCTTCCCATCAGCTCTCCGTTGGTTCAGAGTATGAAGAGGTACTATAGGGAAAAGGAGTTACACCTTCACTAATCATTAATCTCACAGGCAAAGCTTCAGACAAAGCTATTAAAGTTATTAAAGGTAATATGATATGACGTAATACTTTTATGAATTAGGTACTGATTAAAAGGCAGAACTGTTAGATTTTCCACATGACAAAAGGTTAATAGTGGGGTGCCACAAGATACAGTACTCACTACTACTATTGTGTGTAATATATTGAGCAGTTATCCATAAAAGGGAGGTGAACAATGAGATGGCAAATATTGCAGATGACATGAAAGCAAATCAGTAGCTGCAATTCAGATCCATACCCAGCTCTCCTAAGAAATCCCCCTGATCCACTGCATTTTTTATCACATCAGATTCTTTTAGTCCTTTTCACTGTATTCATGAATGTAACTTGCACAATAGAATATCCCAGCAACCTTATGCTTTCCATTCTGCTGAGTGAGGTTTATAGCTTTTGATTTTCACTTTCAGCCTTGGGCTGACTTGAAAGACTGAATCCATGTCCCAGCCTGCAGGCTGGAAGCACTTAATTAGTATGCAGGGCAGGTACTGAGGGAGGCTGTCTCTATGCGACAGCTCTCAATCCACTCCTCTGATTATTATGGCTCAGGGAAGACAGAGTGCAAAGGAAACAGAAAAAAGTGAAAGAAAAAAAATTACTGCCTTTTCAAATTAAAATATATATCTCGATATGAAGTACCTGGAAATATCAACCAAGATAATGTGTCTGCCTCTGTATTAGTAGCCAGTCATTCCCTCAGTAAATTTAAAAGCAAGTATCTGTTAAAGATGGTCACAAGGGAAGAAGCCAAACCTCAAATACTAATTACCTGTTGAATTTATTATTTTGGGACTCTTTTAAGGAAGAGCTCATGACTTTAATATGAAAAGCATCATAGCGTCAAGTAACAATCCACTCTGCTGCTAATTTTCTTGTTTTCTGCTTGGGCAGATGGCTCCCTATCAAGATTGTAAAGCTAAGCCCATTGTAAATGTGTGCACTTGCTCGAAGGGGAAAGAACAAGGAAGATAGGGAAATGTGAGATATTATTACAATTTATCTCTTTTGTTTTAGCAAGATATGAAACTATGGGAAAAAAAAACTATCTTTGTCTGTTGTCATTCATCCTGAAGGGTAGAAAAATGTTTCATAGATAATCAGATCCTCTCCCTTTTTCTTTTTCCAGTTACATATATCCCAGGTGGCAGCTTGTTCATGGCTAAAATACTGCCACTTCTGAGTAGGAATATCGCGGCTGTTTAACAATGGATTGTTATACTACACAATAGTTTTAGGACCGAAAATTACATAAGGAATCATAACTAATTTCTTCTTAAAATGAGATCATGGGGGTCACCTTTTCTATGGTGGTTACCTTACCTTGTGCTAGAGCTCTTGCCTTACCCTCTAAGCCACTGGTGAGAGCACTTACCAACAACATCCTTGGGGTACTGAGTTTAGTTTGCTTAAGGAGGTTCAATTATTCCATCTTCTTCCTCCTTAAGAGCCTGCCCTAACAGATAGCAAACTGGTTGAGGTAGGGGCAGCGTTTTTCTTCCTGTTGGCTCTGTGCTTTTGTGCTGAAGAGCACACGATTTATGGTTCCAGAAGAATGGCAGACGAGAAGGGGCACAACTTGCTAGCCTGGTACTTAGAGTTCTCACCTTGAAGATGGGATTCCTGGGTTCAAGAGCGTTTCACATTTCTGTCCCTTTATGCTTCTTTGTGCAGCTCACCACTCATCCTTTTCGATTGTCTGATTGGGGCATTTAATTTTCTCCTGGCACAGTACAGAAAGCCAAAGTACCTAATCTTCTTTGAGGGTCAGGCAACTAAAATGAGCTGTTACAGTACGTAAATTTTTTATTAGCAGACTGTGGGTTATTTCAAAGAGTGCCCATTTTATCAGAAGCAGAACCCAGGATTTTGATCTTGGAAAATTTACTGGGATATTCAATGAACAGCTAATTCTGTTCAATAGTGAGTAAGATGAAAACAATGTGGAAGAAATGATAGAGCCAAACTTCAGATGAGCAATTCAAGATCAATTGTAATGTCACTATCAGAGGAACATTTCCAAGCTTCAGGGGGTGCTGGATTTTACTGTTCATCAATCATATATAATCCAGAATTATCAATTTAATTATTTGCATGAAAATGTATGTAAAATCAATAATCACCACTGTAAGTGAAAGCTATAATTCCATCAAGGAGAAATGACACCAAGAATGGTGGAAATGAAGCCCAAGTCACTGCAAGTCAGAGCTGGGATTTCCTGGGTTTAACCTGCTGTGTATGTATAACCTAGCATCTGCATTTTTTTCCTATTGTGAATTTACAGTTTATTTCACAGTCCACTTTATGTCTGGGGATGGAGCTGATTATTTACATAGCACAATAATTATAATTTATTACTTATTTTGATGGGACTACAACACTCTGTCACCTGACACTAAGGGGACAGACAGGTTCTTATAGGGATCCTTGGCAGAATGACGGCGGCACTAAGTTGTAGTTACAATTAAAGCTTTATTTTCTTAACAGGATATTATGATTAGTATAGCACAGACTTTATTATTAGAATTGCACGGGATTTCTACAAGCAGAATCAATGTAGTGCAATTTATAAGTAGCATAATACAGAATTTATAATACAACTTATGATTTCTAATCACCTAGACCCTAACTTATGGTTTCTAATCACCTAGAGCCTCTGCAGATCAGGTCAGATCTTAATACGTGGTTTGCTGTATCAATATAACAAGCATAATCTAGACTCAAATATCATAAAGAACATGAGTCACTCACTCAATCCTCGGAGGAAGCAGATGACAGCAGAGGCATCTCTGGCTGTTGGGAGGTCATGGGTCTCACAGTCTAGCAGCAGTTCCAGTCCAAGTTCCCCACTTAGAACTTGTAACTGCTTGATTTTATAGATAGTGCTGTGTGTGCTGTTACGCTTCCCAGTTCTGTGACAGGGTCATCAACAACACCTGGGTGGCGGCCAGGTGCCTGGGACCTTCAAGGGCAGTGAGGAAGGGAGTAATCGGCCTGGTGCCCCGGAACCTTGAGGCCGGCAGGGAAGGGAAGAAGAAATCTCTTTGGTTTGTCTACTTGGTTCACAGGACCTTCAGGGCCTGATAATGAGGGGAAAGGGAACTCATACATGACTCGCTCGATCACAGAGAATGGCTTTGCCTCATAAAATGGCGTTAGTTATGCTAACCATATTACCAGGGGTCGGGAGCAGGGGGTACCAGCCGCACACTCCTAGAAACATTAAGTCATTTTCATCTGAGATAAACACAGACAAGACAAAGCTATTAAAGTTATTAAAGGTAATATGATATGACGTAATACTTTTATGAATTAGGTACTGATTAAAAGGCAGAACTGTTAGATTTTCCACATGACAAAAGGTTAATAGTGGGGTGCCACAAGATACAGTACTCACTACTACTATTGTGTGTAATATATTGAGCAGTTATCCATAAAAGGGAGGTGAACAATGAGATGGCAAATATTGCAGATGACATGAAAGCAAATCAGTAGCTGCAATTCAGATCCATACCCAGCTCTCCTAAGAAATCCCCCTGATCCACTGCATTTTTTATCACATCAGATTCTTTTAGTCCTTTTCACTGTATTCATGAATGTAACTTGCACAATACAATATCCCAGCAACCTTATGCTTTCCATTCTGCTGAGTGAGGTTTATAGCTTTTGATTTTCACTTTCAGCCTTGGGCTGACTTGAAAGACTGAATCCATGTCCCAGCCTGCAGGCTGGAAGCACTTAATTAGTATGCAGGGCAGGTACTGAGGGAGGCTGTCTCTATGCGACAGCTCTCAATCCACTCCTCTGATTATTATGGCTCAGGGAAGACAGAGTGCAAAGGAAACAGAAAAAAGTGAAAGAAAAAAAATTACTGCCTTTTCAAATTAAAATATATATCTCGATATGAAGTACCTGGAAATATCAACCAAGATAATGTGTCTGCCTCTGTATTAGTAGCCAGTCATTCCCTCAGTAAATTTAAAAGCAAGTATCTGTTAAAGATGGTCACAAGGGAAGAAGCCAAACCTCAAATACTAATTACCTGTTGAATTTATTATTTTGGGACTCTTTTAAGGAAGAGCTCATGACTTTAATATGAAAAGCATCATAGCGTCAAGTAACAATCCACTCTGCTGCTAATTTTCTTGTTTTCTGCTTGGGCAGATGGCTCCCTATCAAGATTGTAAAGCTAAGCCCATTGTAAATGTGTGCACTTGCTCGAAGGGGAAAGAACAAGGAAGATAGGGAAATGTGAGATATTATTACAATTTATCTCTTTTGTTTTAGCAAGATATGAAACTATGGGAAAAAAAAACTATCTTTGTCTGTTGTCATTCATCCTGAAGGGTAGAAAAATGTTTCATAGATAATCAGATCCTCTCCCTTTTTCTTTTTCCAGTTACATATATCCCAGGTGGCAGCTTGTTCATGGCTAAAATACTGCCACTTCTGAGTAGGAATATCGCGGCTGTTTAACAATGGATTGTTATACTACACAATAGTTTTAGGACCGAAAATTACATAAGGAATCATAACTAATTTCTTCTTAAAATGAGATCATGGGGGTCACCTTTTCTATGGTGGTTACCTTACCTTGTGCTAGAGCTCTTGCCTTACCCTCTAAGCCACTGGTGAGAGCACTTACCAACAACATCCTTGGGGTACTGAGTTTAGTTTGCTTAAGGAGGTTCAATTATTCCATCTTCTTCCTCCTTAAGAGCCTGCCCTAACAGATAGCAAACTGGTTGAGGTAGGGGCAGCGTTTTTCTTCCTGTTGGCTCTGTGCTTTTGTGCTGAAGAGCACACGATTTATGGTTCCAGAAGAATGGCAGACGAGAAGGGGCACAACTTGCTAGCCTGGTACTTAGAGTTCTCACCTTGAAGATGGGATTCCTGGGTTCAAGAGCGTTTCACATTTCTGTCCCTTTATGCTTCTTTGTGCAGCTCACCACTCATCCTTTTCGATTGTCTGATTGGGGCATTTAATTTTCTCCTGGCACAGTACAGAAAGCCAAAGTACCTAATCTTCTTTGAGGGTCAGGCAACTAAAATGAGCTGTTACAGTACGTAAATTTTTTATTAGCAGACTGTGGGTTATTTCAAAGAGTGCCCATTTTATCAGAAGCAGAACCCAGGATTTTGATCTTGGAAAATTTACTGGGATATTCAATGAACAGCTAATTCTGTTCAATAGTGAGTAAGATGAAAACAATGTGGAAGAAATGATAGAGCCAAACTTCAGATGAGCAATTCAAGATCAATTGTAATGTCACTATCAGAGGAACATTTCCAAGCTTCAGGGGGTGCTGGATTTTACTGTTCATCAATCATATATAATCCAGAATTATCAATTTAATTATTTGCATGAAAATGTATGTAAAATCAATAATCACCACTGTAAGTGAAAGCTATAATTCCATCAAGGAGAAATGACACCAAGAATGGTGGAAATGAAGCCCAAGTCACTGCAAGTCAGAGCTGGGATTTCCTGGGTTTAACCTGCTGTGTATGTATAACCTAGCATCTGCATTTTTTTCCTATTGTGAATTTACAGTTTATTTCACAGTCCACTTTATGTCTGGGGATGGAGCTGATTATTTACATAGCACAATAATTATAATTTATTACTTATTTTGATGGGACTACAACACGCTGTCACCTGACACTAAGGGGACAGACAGGTTCTTATAGGGATCCTTGGCAGAATGACGGCGGCACTAAGTTGTAGTTACAATTAAAGCTTTATTTTCTTAACAGGATATTATGATTAGTATAGCACAGACTTTATTATTAGAATTGCACGGGATTTCTACAAGCAGAATCAATGTAGTGCAATTTATAAGTAGCATAATACAGAATTTATAATACAACTTATGATTTCTAATCACCTAGACCCTAACTTATGGTTTCTAATCACCTAGAGCCTCTGCAGATCAGGTCAGATCTTAATACGTGGTTTGCTGTATCAATATAACAAGCATAATCTAGACTCAAATATCATAAAGAACATGAGTCACTCACTCAATCCTCGGAGGAAGCAGATGACAGCAGAGGCATCTCTGGCTGTTGGGAGGTCATGGGTCTCACAGTCTAGCAGCAGTTCCAGTCCAAGTTCCCCACTTAGAACTTGTAACTGCTTGATTTTATAGATAGTGCTGTGTGTGCTGTTACGCTTCCCAGTTCTGTGACAGGGTCATCAACAACACCTGGGTGGCGGCCAGGTGCCTGGGACCTTCAAGGGCAGTGAGGAAGGGAGTAATCGGCCTGGTGCCCCGGAACCTTGAGGCCGGCAGGGAAGGGAAGAAGAAATCTCTTTGGTTTGTCTACTTGGTTCACAGGACCTTCAGGGCCTGATAATGAGGGGAAAGGGAACTCATACATGACTCGCTCGATCACAGAGAATGGCTTTGCCTCATAAAATGGCGTTAGTTATGCTAACCATATTACCAGGGGTCGGGAGCAGGGGGTACCAGCCGCACACTCCTAGAAACATGAAGTCATTTTCATCTGAGATAAACACAGACAAGAAAGACGCCTAAATTCACCCATCATGAAGCACCTTTGATGACGAGAAGATTTGCACCACTCATGAAACTAGGCCTTATTTTTCAAAATATTTACGTGGTACATGAATGGCTGATAAAACATCAGTGTCATTGTCCTCATTTTTAGGCTGCAGAGTCTTCTTCAGCACAACAATTAAGTATGTGTCCTCTGCTAAGTACAAGGTAATGCAGCTGATTTCCCGGGACCTGCTTGTACCCACAATTCTAACCATGTTGCTCATCTTGTGCTCTATGTGAACGACAAGAAAATAATGATTTAAGATTTCATGGCAATGTGAATTTCAGCATTTTAAATTTTGGAGTGTTTGACTTTGGAGCCATAGTATTCTTTTAATATAATCTCTTTATGTGTAATTTCCTGTGTTAATTCCATCATGTGGAACCACATTAACTCTCACATGGATCATTAGTAGAGCTGGAACTTAGATACGCTTGTATAGACCTCTACCATTTGAGCTAACTGACCTTAACAACAGGCAGCTATCCTTTATGAGAACCAGCCTCTAAAGGCAAAATGAGACAAGCACTTTGCGAAGGGATTTCATGGCTATTTGCTGACAACAGAGGAACGATGGGACTCAGAAAGCCTCGTCCTGGCACTGTATATGCGCTAATGGCTGCAGACCCTCTGCTCTCTCTTCAGTCTGTCTCCTTCCGTCTTTGGAAGGAAACTCCCGTCAGCTCAGCTCAGCCTGTAGTAGGATGTGCTCAGTATGGATGAAATAATCAACAAATTTACTTACTAGCCTCTTATGTGTACTCAGTGTACACAGCTAGCCATTGTAGACTTTATGATGTCAGGTTGTTTTCCACCTTACCAGCGCAAATTACCTAGGGAACGAAGAAAAGTTTCTCTGTACTAGGGCTACCCTAGTGTTTGGTCCACAGTTCTGAAGCATCCAGCTACTGAACCTTCTGAAAACAAGTGTAAGAATTTTTTTATCATTGACAAAACAGTATAGTTTCCTGTAAGTTATTCATCAGAAAAAACAGAGACATCTATGCTGATGTTGTACAAAGTATCAGCGTGAGGCAGACGGCACAGAAAATTTATATTCTAATGATTAAAGTTCGGCAGTTACAAGCAACTAAACCAAGGCCTTATAATGTCAAGTGTTAGGTAACTATTACTCTGTTATATCAGCTCCTAACAAATGGAAAGCTTTCCCAGGAAGATCTGAAACCTTAATAGGGGAAATAGGTGTAGATAGATACATGGGACTCAGGATTAGAAACAACCCTGACATGGATCAGATTCGTTTCGCTGCCAATATTTAGGGAAATCAATAAACAAACTAAACAGCGTAATTGTTGAAAAGTAACATTTTAAAGGGCTTTTGGATTCAGTATCATAGGTATTGTTAGCAAGGTCATTCAAAACACAAAAATTTATCTTGATCATCTCCTTTCAGCATTTTTAGTCACTATAAACTGTGACAGTTGTGAAGACCTTGGTATGAAACATAGGCCCATAACAAAACAATTTACTTATTTTGGTAGTTGGCTGGAAACAAACCCACATATGCCAAATATAAAATTGAATAATTTTATCTTGCAATTTCCATCAGTTTCTGCCTTCTGTAATTTACTAGCATTTATGTAGTGCTGTTGATCATTAAGTGGTTTATTGTCAATTTATTCAAAGACACTTTAATAACTGAATTTTAAAAATAGATATAGTCGCAGCTCCTTTTTTCTGTAAAAAGCTAATTGGAATCTCTGTTGCAGTGTACAGTATTATTACTGTAATAGTAATACAGTACTATTTTCTGTAGTAAGAGAAAGTTTTCAAAAGTTCTAACTTTTGAACAAAAAAGCTAACTTGTCTTCTGTCTTAGAACAAAAGTTCTAATTTAATACAGTTAGCCTATATTCCCACTAATATAATTAGAAATACAATTGATTTTCTGACTGTATCAACACTGGACTATTTCAATCTGAAATTGATGATCTGCCAGTTAATGTGATAGTAGTTTAAAGAGGAAAATCTGGACATTTATTGATATTTTTGAGAAGTACTGGGCTTAACCTGAGACCTTTCCTTATAGTTTACTGACCCAGGTGACAGCGTAGTTTACCTGAGTATGCTAAAACTAGAGATGCCCTGTTCTATTTTGTGTGTATCTCTATACCACGCATCCTTTTTTCATGCTGGTGTCCTCATCCTTCATCCATCTCTACAGAATACAAGCTTAATTTATGCCGAGGTTTTCTACTAAAGGGGAAGCTAAATACATCTTGGGGCAGGAAAAACTTGCTTTGGTTTATACGCAAACAGTACAGATTCAACCTATGCTAGACCTAATCACACTCCAGGTCTCCAGAGATATCCTGACAAGTGTTCTGGCCTTGGTAGTCCAGATGCTTCCCAGCAAACTTGGCATCTTGCTGGTGGACAGTGAGAAGCAGGAATTGATGGGAGAAGAGATGGCAAAATGTATTTATGTCCCTTTTCGTCATGTTAAGATCTTTCTACATGACCCCCAAACCTTCTGCTATATTTTTATTAGTGCCCAAATCCCCAGTTACTTTGTTTGCTGAGAATAGTTCGTTTATTGCTCTGTTTGGGCTTTTTTGAAAAATAATGACCTAGTTGTAAAATGAGTAGTGCACTACAATAATGTCCCCTCTTACATTTTTCTGAATTTTTAGGCACTGGCACTTTCTTTGTTTTGTTCCCCTCACCTTCCTGGGCCTTCATGTGTGTGCCGAAATAGGCATCCTGTGTAGAGGGAGAAACCCTGGTCCAGAATGCACAGTGTGAAGACAGTATGTGCAGTGAGCACTGGGGATAGGACTGAGGGAATGGAGTGCCCCCAGAGGGCCACTGTATTCACAGGACAGAAGCTTTTCTAGCAGAGTAGAAGGGAGCTCCTTCCAAATGCACGTAACCCAGTGATGGGAAATGACACTAACTAGCCTTTGGCTTCCTTTTAGGGGCTGAAGCCCATGGACATTCCTGGGGAATAAGACATCAGTCATGAAGGGCTGAAGGGTTGGGTCATGAGCGAGGGCGGGGGGGGAGAGTGGCTAAGAGAAATGGGCAAGATAAATGGCTACTGGTAGTGGTCATTTACCCACATGTTTTCACTTTATGAGCATGCTGTGAGTTCTGCTGCAAAATAAACTCTGATGGCTTCTCAGACTTGTCTCCCCATCAAGCAAGCAGACTCACTGCCTACGCTGGTGCTAGCTTTTGAGAAGTTGCTATGAAGGGGTCAATTTGCAGTATCCATTCTGGATGGAAAGGTTCTCATGGGCCCCAGTAAAAACTTTGGAGGACATGGTAGCCTTGATGAGTTGATCGAAAGCTCATTTATCTCCTGCCCGTCAGGAGTTTAGTGCTTGATGAAATACTCATGTTTGCCTCCGTGTCTGGTAGGACAGCTTGACCAGGAGAGCACAAGATAGATAGCACTGATCAAAATGCAATCAATATCCTAATCCAGAAAATACAGGAATCATATGTTCAGTGGGTACACTCTGTCATGATGTCCTTGTATTCTTCCTTGTACTCAGCATGGCTCTGTAGGCCAGGAAGTGAAATCTCTTCTGAATAATTTTGTCAAAGGCCCTCTGTGCCAGGCACAATTAGCTAATCTCTTGGCCCCTTTCCCTCTATTTGAGCATACTTTCTGGGAAACTGCCTTATGATCTCAGGGCAACAGTGGTCCACACCATTTGGGGATGGTGGACTTGAGCACATTTGAGCTGGCCACCTGATGATGAACTTTTCTATCACTGCAGGACTGGTTGCAGGAGTCAGGAATGTCCAGGCTTTGCGAGCAGATTGCAGTGCTTATGGACATGAGGATAAAGCCCATCATGCTGCTGGGCAGACTCCAGTTGTTTGCACAGAGTGACTCCTTATCCTAAAGTGGTGGAGTCACTGTCCATCCTCCCTCTGTAGAACGCGAAGCAGTCCTCCCGGTGCATGCTCATGTCCCTCTCCCTTCCTCTATTTGCTAGGGAAAAGATCTGTATTTGACAGGCTCTGCTACAGGACTGAGTCTAGGTGATAAGTGGCAGAGGTGTTCTCTTATAAACAGAATAGTCTCCCTTTGTCTAGGGTGAGGGAGAGACCTACAGTCCCAAACTCTCTCCTGGTCATTGAGAACCATTGTGTCCAAGTTAGTTTTTCGAAGTCTGATCCCATCCAAACCAATAGCAGCAGCAGGAGAAGTTGCAGCAAGAGGCATCATGTGTATGTGTCGAAGTTGCAAAGCAGAGGCTGATGGACAGTGTCTAGCTGAAGGCCTGTTTATATGGTCACAGGCTATGTGTGAGGCCAATGAGTCAAAGTGGAACGCATGCTGCAGGGATTTGTGTTACTGGGAGGCAGAGCCAGAGGGTAGCTCTGTTCTTACCTGCTCATTCAGTGTATGCTCAGGGAGTATGGGCACAGCCTGTCTCCTCAAAAGGTCCTCAGACTGGAATAGTGTGTGCGGCCCATGTTGCATGACCCAGGTATATAAAATGCACTCTGACATGCCTACCAAAGATGGAATTAGAATATGTGTTTTCCCACTGTAGTCATTGGCAATGGAAGCAGAGAAAAAGAAATTGTAAGTTAAAATAGCCTCTGCATTGCTGTATATTTCTACTACTTTTTTCAAGGTGGAAAATGTTACAATAAAGACTCATAATTACAAGTGGTGAGAATGTATTACTGCATATGTGTGTCTGTGTGTGTTTGCTTGTGAGAGACAAACTGAGTTGTATTCAACATTTAATTACTCAAATTCTTTAATGTCATAATAAGATATAGCAGTAGGAATTTGTGTGAGTCAGGCAAAAAGAAGAACATATGCTAAGGTTTTAGGATGTAATCTTGGCTGGCACAGACTGGGTGACATTCCTTTTTCTCCCCTGTCCTGTGCTAGAGATTTTCAGCTGGTAAAGGGAAGTCTTTTAAAGGAGGTCCTCCTTTATCATAGTCAAAACTGGTCACCTTTAATGCATAAAATTGAAAACCACATACATTTGTATGGCAAAAAATACAAAAGCAAAAATTATAGCAAACCAAAATCCTAATAGTAAAAGCACACATTTTACAAGTCTTAAATACTCTACATTTAAATAGGAAAAGGAAGGAATTTTTTAATCCTGTGTTTTGGATTTAGGATGAGAACCAATGTTGATAACACACCGATGTTTAGTTGTTCCTAAGCAGTGCTTACACTAGTCAAGGACTTTCCAGCTTCCCATGCTCTACCGACTGAGAAGGCTGGAGGTGCACAAGAAGCTGGGAGGGGGCACAGCCAGGACAGCTGACCCAAACTGGCCAAAGGGATATTCCATACCATGTGACGTCATGCTCAGTACCTAAACTGGGGAAAGCTGGCCGGGAGGGCCGCTGCTCGGGGACTGGCTGGGCATTGGTTGGCGGGTGGTGAGCAATTGCACTGTGCATCACTTGCTTTGTATATTCTATATTATTATTATTATTAATTATTATTATTATTATTACTATTAGTACTAGTACTAGTACTACTAGTAGTATTACATTTCAATTATTAAACTGTTTTTATCTCAACCCACAAGTTTTCTCACTTTTACTCTTCCAATTCTCTCCCCCATCCCACCGGAGCGGGGGAGAGTGAGTGAGTGGCTGTGTGGTGCTCAGTTGCCGGCTGAGGTTAAACCACAACAATAGGCTAACTGCCCTTGATTCGATTGGGTCGTGGAGGAGCAAAGCGCTCACCAAAGGCACTTTATGGAAAGGACTTGTGAAACCATAACTTCCTGCATTGCATAAACGTGAGTCAAAAAACTAGAAATTGAGACAGGTTTGGCTCTTGTTCCTTCAGTATACAAGGTCTGCTAATGCACAGCAATTGGCACAAAAAGACTGACTCAAATGGAGGCACAGTATGGGGCCATTATAACTGCTTCTCGTATAAGTGCAGGAGCTGGAGGGATGATGGAGTAACCCTGGAAGTAGGACCTGCACTGCTAGGACTCCTGGCCGGCTGCAGCACAGAGGCGGCCTGAGACTGACTGGCTGTCATTATCTGAGCAGCAAGTGTTAGTTTGGCTGAAAAAAGAGACATCCATATTCTGGAAAGTTCCCTTCCTACTGTTCTGTGAGCTCTGTGTAGCTTTGCCAGCAGGAGCTGTGCAGACTCAGAAATTCCTCCTCTTTTTCTTTTGTTTAAATATAGTAAGAATTAAAGTAGAATTAAAGTAGATTCAAAGGGGACCGACCTGCAAAACCATCAAATCCATGTGAAACCAACAACCTGGCAGACAACTGGCCGTAGTTGTAGTTATAGTAGATCCCATGGTATGCTGTTGGAAGTCAGGTTATTAATTCTTACTGTCTTAGCCAAAATCCAACATGCTTTATTATTTTCTGCTTCCTTCAAGCTCTTCTCTGCACTTTCAATAACACGTTGAAGTTTTCTTCATCTCCTAGCCTAAGCTTGTGCAGTGTTGCTTGCATGATGCCCCAGGAGATGATAAACTGATAGTAAGCAACGTGATTCAAATGTACATACCTGTGGGTAAGACTTACCCCTCTGAGCTCCTGCACAGAGCTTAAATACAACCGCTGTGCTTTTGCTCTAGGAAAGCAGAAGGAGCTGAAGGAGGTTAAAGCTGAAATGGCGTTAGCGAGTCTCTATAGAGTGGACAGAAAAGGATACCGTGCAAGCAGAATTTTCTTCTGACTCAGCCTACGGAGTTGATCTAGCTCACAAAAAAACATGCATTACAACATTTTAAGAAGTACAGCAAAGCCCATTTCTGCATTCTTGGGTGCTTCTGCTAGGTCCGAAGGGCAAACTTGCTTCAGCATAACCCATTGTTTGCTTTGGAATCTCAAAGATTAAAGGTGTCTATAAGTGTCAGTAATTCTCATGGTTATTGTTAAATATTTCCTTTTAATATCTGTATAATAGCAGTTAGAGATTAGAAAAAACAAGGTGAGTTCTCAAGTGCACCCTCACCGTTTCCTGTCTGTGAGCACAAGAATGTTCCGTGCGTGAGGAGACTCCGACTCACACCTCCCAGGAGAGCAGCCTGAGCACCAGACTGCAGGCTGTTTTGAAGGCAGGCACTCTCCACCCTTCCTATTGAAACTGTGCCATGCTGCAGAAAATAATTTAAGTTCATTGGGCCAGAGAGAGAGAATGGGAGTCACAAAGAGCAGAGAAAGCGTAAGAGAAAGCATGACTGTACTGGTTAAGGCACCCATCTGGCAGAGAGAGCCTTAGATTCCCTTCCCAGCTTTCAGGACTGTTTCTTAAATATTTCATATAAATAGTCACTGGATAAAATACAGAAACAGATGTTTTGGATACCATACTCAGAAGTGCCTAATTTTTCCCATGCTCTATATAGGAAATCTAGACACAAAACAAGAGGTTCTGAACTCCCCTCTAGGAGCCCAGTACCTTTCACTTTGGCACTGCAGGGCTGAAGTTCTGGGTAACTAATTCCCTTATTGGACCTGATCCTCAGGCTGTCACCTCAAAAATCTATTTCAGAGATGCACTTTCTCCATCACATTTCCCTTCCCGGTGTATTTGGCACTGACATTTTTTTGTATTCCTTCTTACAAGTGCTCCATTATTCCTTTGGCTCTTCCAGATAGCTTTAAAATTAAAAGCTTCAAAAATCAGGTCAGACTTTATCTTTGACTAGGGTACATTTTTTGTTTTATATTTGACCTGCTAGAGAATGCAGCCATTTTCCCATTACAGAAGCTTGACTATGCCTATTTTCAGATAACAAGCTAGATTGGAGTTGTTTTTCTAATCAAAAAGGTTTGTGATGGAGTTTGGTGTTTTATGCATTTCCCCAAAAGACTGCCTGAATTGGAATAAACGCACACCTTCCAGATGAAGTTTTGGGTTACATTTGGAGAAAAATTGACTTTGGAAAATGTTTGAGGAAAATAACAGGAATTTTCTCCCCCCCCCTTTTTTTTTTTTAAACCAGAACATTTTCAATACGATTGGCTTTTTGGGGAGTTCAGTTTGTGGCCTAGACTTCTACAGTTTTGCAGTGATTTCCTTAAACCTGACTGGCTCATCATTCTGATAGGGAGCGCTAGGAAGGGATATACGTGCAATTCTTCATGACCAGAGGTGGCTCACTGCTGTGAAGGACATTTGGAAGTGGGCTATGGCAGCAACACATGAGTTACAGGACAGCAGTGAGGGCCAGAAATGAAGGACTGATTTTCAAATATAGTATTGTATTTAAGAAATGAGGTTTTATTTCTGACAAATCGAGGAATGAATGAAATAAAAAAGAGTATTTCTAATTTGGATTGTGTGTCAATAGGGTTGGATTGTATGCTTAGAGCTCAGCCTCTCTCAGATCTCTAAATACCTTGACAGTCTTGTTTTTAACACAGGAAAAACAATGTGGGCTAGTGTTGTGAATTACCAAGGTGATGAGTTTGTTGGTTTCACCTGCTTTCTGGTGGACAGCTGTGTGTGTCTGACAGGTTTATAGACAAGAAGGCTTCTAGGTGGAATTAATAAATGGGAACAGACAACAAGACCAAATGTTTCAACTTACAGGTATGTTTAATGGGGAATTTCAATACAAAATCCAAACTTTTGGACCTGGTTTTCTCAGGGAGCTTTGGTAAAGAGCATTCAGTGCCCTTCAGAATTACCATGCCCCGATACACCTGCCTGAATGTTCGCTGCCAGCCTAGAGCAGGGTTACTCTTTGCTGGCCCAGTGCTGTGAGGTGTCTTACCCCACTCTTTGCTTGAATGGTTCTAATGGTGGTGACAGATGTTTCATCCAGTTGTAGAAACTGCAGCTGGGGATGGTGTTTCAGGGAGCGTTTTTGAGGTGGTGAGAAGAGCTACTATCACAGGAAGAATCAGCTAGAGAAGAGGTTTCTGTAGTGCCAGAGCAGTCTCTCTTTTGGCCAGGCCATGGCATCTCATCTGGTCTCTGGGCTTGCCAAGACAGAGAGGAAAGAATTTGACTTCAGTGGTTCAGAAATTACACAGGTGCCAGTATGTCCTTTCCAGTCCCTGTTCTGGAAGCAGCTCCTCCATCTCCAGTTACATATGAGCACTGTAACATGCTTTATTACTTTCCCAAGCTGCAGCTTATTTCCCAGGTTCATTTGTATCATTTTCCTGGATGGAACCTGGTTCCAAACGTAATAGTATGCTGGCTTCAGCCCCATTCAGCGTTCAGCTTGAGAAGAAATTATAGGCATGGGCAGTGGAAGAGGACAGGATGGGGCCTTGTTTTGGTTACAAGATCTAGGCAAACAACTGGGTAGTTTTTTGAACATTTGTTCAATAAAAAGTATGACTAGGGGAAAGGCAACTCACAACAGAGATGATTCCAGAGCTCTGAAATCCTGTCAGAGAGAAGGAAGGAAAGAAAGAGAGATACATTTCCAGGTGCATTTCAAAGCCTCAATTATCACACATGGGTGGTGAAACTTTAATTGGAGATTGGAACATGCCTGGGGTCAGGAATAAATGGCACTCAGAATATTTTTATTTTCTACTGTATA
>NW_008824356.1:6325163-6333746 GCF_000699105.1 Pygoscelis adeliae | reverse complement strand
CAGAGAACCAATATTTACAGCTGTACCAGGTAGACAGAGTTTTATGTTATTTCATCCCAAAACGTATAAACAAATCATGATCTGAAGAAACACAGCCACTCTGGAGGAGGAGACAGTAGCTGTTCAACTGCGCAATAGATTAACACCATAAAACAGGACAGAGACCAAAAAACCTCCCCTTATCCTGCATAAACACAAACAGTTTAAGAACGGAATATAGTTAACTAGCTTTGAATTTTAGAGAGATACTAAATTTGATACTTCCAGATTTGTGGGAAGTGTCCTGGGAACATTAAAAATGTCAGATGTCCAATTGGTTAATTTTATTTCTCATTCAAGGGGTCCACATCCAACAGTACAGGCACAACTTTAAGATTTTCATTGGAAGTGATGAACTTTAACAAGCCTTTCTGGACCCCAAGTTTGCCTTGGTCTTTTATCAAAGGGCTAACCAGAGTTTATGCTACTTAGCCTGTGAACCATAATAATAACAAATAGGGAAGATAGTCAGGATTTATATAGCTTTATATTTAATGTGGGGAGTTTCTGGAAGGAGTCTGTAAGTAGGGACTGTTGCCCAGACCCCAAGCTTTGGCCAAGCATTTCTTGGCAGGCCTCAAAGAGGGTGGTGAAAATGCAGCTTTAAGCCATCCTTGCATCATCCTGAGGTTGTCTCCCTGCCAGCATGGTCCCCAGTGTAAACTGTAACACCAGCAGAGCTACTGTATTTTGCACTGGCTACCATTGGACCCAAGAAACTAGTCTGGCAACTGGGGATCCATGAGAAATAGGCTCAGTTTAGCCATTTCTAAACTGTATGTCTTTCACAAGGACTTGGGAAAGGAAGAGCCATTGCAGTCCCTGCAGTGGCTGCAAACCAGCTGAGGCTTTGTCATATCTGCGCTGGCTGATGCACAAGTAGCTGGCTGAGCTGCCTCGCAGACTCCATTGCATTGATAATGTGGCAAAAAAACAGCTTTCGGCGTCTGGAAGATCTGGCCCGCATGTCTGTGTGTGCATATGCAGATGTATGTGATGTCAGTGAATGTCCCCACTCGCTGCAAAGGTCACTTTGTCCGAGATTTTTCATTTGCTTCAGAAGAAAGCAACCTTGAGAATTTAATGAAGGAAATGAGGTCTGAAATTTGTTTCCTAACATCCGTGTATTGCAGCACCGAGCTAAGGGGAAAGCATTCAAATCCCTCTCTGCCCTCTTGGATAGGATTCTGTTTGTAGCTCTGCAATAATCAGCAGACATCAGTGTCTGCTACAACTGAGTATTTTTGGTATCTAATTGGCATTTAAATACCAACGTGATAGAAGCTTTAGAAATAGCTAAAGCAGATAAATATTGCTGCTTCTTTTCCTGCGTGTGCGTCTGTATCGTCTGTGTGAAGCTGTGTATTAATGTGAAAAATTCCCTGTTGATTTTAATGGGATGCATCTCTGTGCAGAGAATTTGCTTCATTCAAAGCTGCAGTAACGTATAGAAGGGATAATTTTTTTTCTTTGTGCTGTGAACATCTAGATCAAATTCCCGAAGTATTATTTGTGCAGAAACTGTGAATGCTCCCAGCTTGCAAATGAAGTCAAACCCTTGTTAATGTTTACAGTAAAACAGCTGTTCTCAGCATTTCTCCCTGAGCCTCAGCTACTTTAGCTCTACCATACTCAGCCTTACATCATAGCAGCTGCAATAATAAGAGGCTGAAAGAGGTCAGAAGCAGCCAGTCCTGCTAAACCACACCTTTGTTTAAAAGAGATTTTGGATTGTAAAATGTCTCAACTGCTAAATTTTTCAGCCTGACTGAACTCCATGCATGGGTTAGGTCTTCAAAGACCTAGCTCACCAAAAGCACACAGGCACTGCCAGCACAGAGTAAAGCAGAACACAGGCTCTTTATACGTTTTCCCGGGAAACTTTCTATAGATCCAGACTGGGAAATGTTCCAAGGCTTCACAGAACTAAAGATAACAGTAATAAAAAAATGGACTAGAGCACACTGACTTTTAAAAGAAATAGCTGAGCCTATTATAGTTGCGTGGCAAAGCCTTGGTAATTTGTGCAGCAAGACTTTGCTAATTTACACTAATAAAAGTAAGATCACTACAGATTACTGAATTTTAGCAATTAGCAGGTATGTAAATAAACAACATTCTAAGAAAAGAAAAAAGCATCAGCATGTAGGTTGCTTTCAAGACTATAATTTCTTTGTAAATATTTATGATCGCTCAAATAATTAATGCTACTGGATATATTTTGTAAAAATAATTAGGTGTTAGCAGAATGTAAAATAGAGCATTCCCCTGCTCAGTCTTCTTTTCAGAAGAGAGAGACCATCATTTTTTCTGCTAGGTATGAAGCATACCATCTATTGAGCTTCTGCAGTGTCTACATTGTACAAATACATGAATAAATAGGATTTTAAAGTGAATTTAAGAACATTGTAACATTAGATGACCTACACGTGATTTACTGAAACCTTTTCTTCTGTTCAGTGGTGGCGGGAGATACGTGAGTTTTAGCGCATAAGAGAAAATGTGTTCATTGCTGATTTATTACACTACATAGGAATTGGATAAAATTTGTCATTTTTATTTTACTGAAAATGGAAATCTGAAAATCAAAGTAAGAAGAAAATAAGAATTGTACAGTTGAAAAGTTTCCAAACGGATTTAGAGGTCCTTCATTCTATGTACAAGGGGTTATTTTAGCGGCATTTTCACAGTTAAAATCAAGTGCGAACATTGCTGCCGCATGCCAAATACTACCTGTGACACCTTTTAAATTCATGGTGACTAAGGAACAGCAACCTCTTCTGGTATTGCGGTTAACAGAGTGATGTCACCGACTGTCAGATGATGTAACAGATGTCTTAGATTGTGGCAATAGGTTGGGGCAGAGGGGCTGTCACAGCTGGAATGCTCACTGAGCTTAGCAGATTCCACAGCGTGATGCCATCAAAAGGACTTAGAAAGAAATCCCAAATGTGCTTTCCAGTACAAGAAAGAGAAAGAAGAAACAATAGAGGCCAGACAGCAGAATTTGTGGATTCCATTGATACCAGTACTTTTAATTGATACAGATACTTTTAATCCAGTGGGATTGCAGATTCCATTGATACAGATAGTTTTGGAAAGACAGTGTATAGTGGAAATTATTGGGTCTAAATTGTAATAAATTCGACTATAGTTTCAGTTATGACTCTTAATGGTGGTGAATTATTTGGTTTGAGATCCTAATGATGTCAGGGTATAGTTGTATGAGGCATTGACCAGCACAGTAAAATACGTACCCTTTCTTGAAGAGCGTAGAGGCTAAACATACAAGGACTAGACAAAGGAAATAATATGAGATGGAATATTCAAGCAAATTATTTAAAGTAACCATAGGTATATATGGTAGCTCTGTGCTTTTATCACAAAAATCATGCAGTATCTGGGGGAGAAAAACTGCCGCCCAAAAAGCAAGTTTATGTACCTTCCTAAATATATATTATGTATACATCTATAATATGTATGTATATGCTTTGTATACATAATCTAACACTGAGTGCTTCTAAAAGATGCACACATCAATGACATAAACCTTTTGTAACTACACACCCCAGCTAAATATTACTTAGCAGTGTGCATTTTTCTTTGGGTTTCACTGGTGCATTCAAAGCATGATCAGTTTGTTTCTTCTGGCATAAATTGTCACCTGAACCCCTGAATAAAAATATTTCTTCTACTCTGTCATACAGAGAGAATTCTAACTCTTTCACTCTAGGTACAAATGTGTCTGTCACGTTTCAAAAGGCAACAGTTAAATACATGTTTCTGCTGTCAGAAATGCAGCAGTTAAACCCTAAATACTATCTATAGGATTAAGATCCAAGTACCTTACAAGAAATCTATATGCAGTTATCTTTCCACATTTCCTCTCTATCCCCTGTCATAGACTATGAAAGAAAATCTAAGAAGTGCTGTAGTATGTATGCTTATCTCATTATCTCCATTTTCAGGTAAGTGGAGCAGTTTCACCTTAGTAGATTTGTAGCAAAATAATACACATTCCTCTATGCTAGAGGAACAAAAAAAGCAGGATTGAGCCCAGAACAGGGGCAGAGGGGGAGAGACGGGAGGGTTTTTTAAAAGAGTTTTCTGAATAATCAGGAAATCCAGTGAGACAAACAGAATGTGTAGGGAGCAAGCCAGAATTATCAAATTACCATGACAACCGTAGGCAAGAACCCAGAGAGAATCAGGTAAAGAAATTACAGTAGAATTACAGTTAACTTCACATTTATTTAAAAAAAAAAAAATCTCAAGCTGTCAGGAAGAAATATTTCCTTTGGCCTAGCTCGGTATGGTGCAAAGGCTTGTGAAATGCAGCCTTGTTTGCAATTTTGAAATTGCTTTGCAAATGTATACAAGTAGCTTTTATCTAGATTTGCATATGCAGATTGTTTTAACCAGCAGGATTTGATGTCAGATACAAAACTCAGAATCACAGATGCCTTAATTTGTTTGAAAACAGAAACTAAAAGAGAATTCAGAAAAGGTGAAGAGTGTGTGTGCGTGTGTATGTACACACGTGTACAGTGTGTGTTTCTGTGTTATTTCTAAAACATTCTCCCTTGTATGTTTTTCAAATGACCACTTTCTTCATTCAAACTTTTGCTTAATGCATTCACAACCAAAAAGCTTTTAAACAATGAATGCAGTAAAAAATAAGTGAAACTAAAGTGAAGCGAAACTAAAGTAAGTAAGAGTGGTGGTGTTTATTTAAAAAAGCTACGGGTTAACCATCAAGTGGTTAACCAGATATCTGTCGAATTTGGGTTGAAATTCTGTTTTTTCAGTTTCAATGCGCCATTTCATAGAATACCATTCACATATATTGGAAAGATCCCAGTATACAATTCTGAAAGGCAGAGATCCATGTTTAGAGAAGGAAGGGGGGGATTTGTTCACGTGGGGGGTGGTTGATTTTTTTCCCAGTTTTAAACAAAGCCCTCAGACTGCTAACACCCCAGTATATACACAAAATTCCCCCAATGCTTTATCTTTCCTGTTTTATGCCACTATCTGAATGCTTATTGCATTTTATATGCACTCTGCAAACAGATACATGCCCATATTGATCTTTTTAAACGCTGCCGTGAAGTTTGCTGCGTGGTCAGGGAGAGGAGTGATGCACTCCATTGTTCCCTGCTATGATGTCATGCTCAGACTTCGCCTTGGTTAAACAGAATTCAGTTTATTGAACTGCAGCAAAATGTCCTTAGGGAACCCAAATTTATTGCTGTAGCAGAGATGGAAAGAAATAATAACGTGAAAAAAGAAGACATAGGAAAAAGGGTATAAATTCTGGCTAAAACATTTGCCACCTATATTTTTCTCTACACTTTTTCAGAAGTAGATATGCACACTTATTTATATACACACTCAAACTGTGCATAGCTCAAGGGTGTGTTTATTTTAATCTTGGGAACTAGGACGAGCCAAGATTCACTCTCAGGACTTGCATCGTCACTAAGATCTCTCTTAAACATGCAGTTTTATATCACACTGCTCATTCTTTTTACTCACATTAACCACACACGGAGTCCACATAATGGGTCTAATCCTGCTAGCTGTCCAGTGATGTTAATGAGAGCTAAAGGCATCGGGCGTGTTACAAGGTCCAGCAGTAAATTAATTCATTTCCACCAGCATCTGAAAACTGTATGTGGGGATAGTGAGGGGAAGAAAGGGGATGGCCTTTTAATTATGCCGGGAGATCCTGAACTGGAAGAGAAATCTGAAGGGACTGAGTAGGGAGAAGGAGGTCTTTCCTCCTCCTCCCTCCCTCCCTCCCTCCTGGCCTTAAAAAAAATCCCTGGGGCCAGTCCTTCCCAAATAGGGACTGTTGGCAGGTATGTGTTAATCTTGTTCCCAGCACTTTGGAGGAGCCACGCACAGAGGCTCACTCTGTCCTTTCAAACCAGCGCTTCCTGTCCTTCAAGAGTTAACCTTTTCTAGAACATTTATTTCACCATCTCAGAGAAAAAAAAAACCCTGCAGAGCTGAGAGGCTGCAGATCACAAGGCCATTCTGATAGCCTCCTGTCCCCATGGCAACAGCAACGGCATTTATCAGTTCCTTATGAGAGCAGGCACAGCAAATCTGCATTGCACATGGCAGCCTTCCAGCCTTTCAAATGAAAGAGCACTTTGAACTGCTGCCAAGTGTGGAAGGAGCAGAGCTGTCAGGACTGCTTAATGCTGGCAGTTTGTACTTGGGAGCCTTTCAGTTCCCAGAATCCTTCAGCCGTGGCAGCCTGCCAGGTACTTAGCGGAAGCTAAAAACTAACCCCCAGACCATTCACTGCAGTGCACTCAAAATTTTCCACATGTACCATGTCACAAGTGCAGACTGTACAATGAAAGCAAACGCCTTCTGCTTGGGATTCTAATTTTATTAATAATCTAGGAAAAAGCAATCGGGGATTAGCTGGCTGACAGCAGTACAGTATAGCCACTGTTTATAACTCGGGGTGTGTATGTCGAATGTGTATTTCATCCTTCAGAAATAGAATCGGCTCCGAAAACATGGGCTGCCCAGCCCCAAATCTGCATGCCGTACCTGAGCGTGGGGAGATCGGTGTTAGCAGAAGGGAGAGTGTGGTTATTTACAGTGGAGTATTTTTTAGCAATCATCATCAAATGCATAGCAGTGAGATGTGGAATAGAAAAAGAAGACGGTATTTCTGGCTGGTAAATATTTTCTGCCCTTACCCTCCGCATTTTGCTGACATTGTGAGAATCTTGGAAACTGGCTGATGGATGTAGCAGAGATACACGGCTCTTGGTGGGTTTCCTTTCAATGGAGAGTTTTCATGTGAACTTTGTATTGTTTTGCATTACCCAAAGCACAAGGGCTTCTATTGGCAGAGGAAGCAAATTGGCACAGTTCTGCTTTTTTTTTTTTTTTTTTAATCTGCACTGAGATCAAGGGCAAGGGCTTCATTTTCCAGCACTAGTCATAAGCCTTTAGCACAAATAGAATGAAAATTGTCTGTCGCTCAGGCAGTTGGACAGGGTTCAGGAAAACTATGTCTGGCACTAATTCCAAAGGGAAGGTTTGGTTCAATCCAGCATCATTAATTTCAGTAAACTGTTTTCACTAGTCTATATCCCACTGTTCAAGAGCTGTTTATTATCTTTTACTAAATAATGTCTTTTGGAGTACAGAGTAATCAAAAATACCTTATATGACTTACATATGTATGTATACATATAAATGGATACAGTATACATGGATGCACTCGCTTTTTTTTACTTTCCTCGTTTTTCTTAACAATTGCTTGTTTCTTACCTTGCCTTCCCATTACAAAACACATTTATAATGCCAAATATAAAATAATAAAAATAGCCCAGAAGGCAAAAGAGAGAGAGAGATGAAAAAAATCCTGGAGCAAAGACAATCTCCACAAATTTGTGAGTTTCACCACAAAATAAGGAAATGTAGTGCCTCTTTTTCAGCTTGCAGCTATGTTTGGCTGCCGCTTGAAGACTTGACTTAATTCACCCAGGCAGTAGTGTCTAAAAGTAATACACCAAGACAGTTAATTTTGGCACTTAGTCTCCCTTAGGAATTTTACCAACAGTCTTTGAAAAGAAAGTAAATGATCTTTTTTTTTCCTCTCAGTTTCCCCCCATAGCTCATCTCGATATGTGCTAATAAAAGAAACTGCCTCCCCCCTTCTGTTCTCACCCTTATCCTATGTCCATATCATCCTTCTTTCAATAACAATGTTAATCGGCATTTATAACATGGTCTTGGAGAAAAAGTGGTTTAGGTCTTTTCAGGTGGCCTAGTTACAGAGGAAAAGGAGGTTATGCCATGTGAAATAACTTAAGATTGCGCAGTTTCTTTTCCTTTCCTTTCCTTTCCTTCTCTTTCTTTCTTTCTTAACCTCCCCCCCCTCCTTCCCACCTCCCCCATTTTTTGGAAAACACAGTAAAGTTTTGTTCAGTTCTCAAGTGTTATTAATCACTGGTGGAGGCCAAAAGCAGGGATATTTTTCTTGGCAGCACGTTTTGATAAACAATCTGTGTATGGGGTGAAGGGAGGGGGGAGCCTGTCTTGCTGGTAACTAAGCTAATGTTTGGCAGATTCTTAACTGTCACGAAAGTGCAAGTGGCTCTCAGTGGGAATAACCTTAAAAAATGTACCGATTCAGTTGATTCATTATTGTTGATTGTTTACTACGTCCACAGGATGTAAGATGAAAACAGTCCAGGGACAAAGTAAAAATAACAACAGCGGAGGACCCAGCCTCTGCATATCCCAGCCTAAAACACGCTACCCAGTCGCTAGGCCCTTGCGGAGCGAGCAGAATTAATTATAGGTGTCTTATTTTGCACTGTAAGATTTGGCAAAGGTTAACGTGCGGAAATCTGGGCTCGCAGGCGGGTTTTAAAACCATAAAGACAGCTGTAGGAAAATCGATTTGGGGCGGGTCTCAAAGAGGAGCCCTAACTGCTTTCCGGGGCAGAAGCGAGAGGTTGCTGGGTCGGGGAGCTGCAGAGCTGGCGCAGCTGGACACGGGGG
>NW_008824356.1:6323409-6325110 GCF_000699105.1 Pygoscelis adeliae | reverse complement strand
CCGGCTGTGCCCTGGGCTCCGCGCTCCAGCAGCAATGTGGAAATGGGACCGGTAAAACTGGAGGACACGACAGGCAGCGTCCGTTAAGAAATGTGTCTGCACCGCAGACCAAGGAGAGAAAGAAAAAAAGGAAG
This sequence comes from Pygoscelis adeliae, assembly GCF_000699105.1. Taxonomy (NCBI): domain Eukaryota; kingdom Metazoa; phylum Chordata; class Aves; order Sphenisciformes; family Spheniscidae; genus Pygoscelis; species Pygoscelis adeliae. The sequence continues at coordinate 6,324,976 of NW_008824356.1, read as the reverse complement.
GAGGGAAGAGTTCCTAGGTGGGAAAGCCATAGGCTCTGTATGTCAGCAAGGCTCACTACCTGAAGAATGGCAGGAAAAACCAGAATTATAATGAGATGAGAACGGAAACGATAAACAGAAACACGTAATTACACTCCTATTCTTTGTAACTAGGTGTTTTGACACTTCCTGGCAGCTCCTAGTAGAAGACAATGTTGTTTAACTTTTAATTTGACAAAATTCTGCAACTCCTTCCTGAAGTGTTTGTGTTTTGATTTGCTGAACACACTCCCTTTACCACCGAGTGCTCTGTTCACTGCTAATCTCTGCATTGTTTTGAGGCCAGTAATTTGATTGTGACAGATTTTATTTTGCTATACCGAGGTAAATCCATGTAAATCACACTCTCGGGAGTGCGCTTCCCTTCTGGTTCTGCTATTTTTTTCCAGCTGTAGCTGCTGTTTTGACCACTGAGGAAAGAGCCATTTCTGTAGGTGAGCGCCTGCAGAAGAACCAGCTGCTGTGACTGCTGCACCGATCAGTGCCAAAACTTCGTAAAGCGAGCAGGAAAGAGTTAAACGTATTCCCAGGCTGTGAGCATTTAGAGCCAGACCAGACCGTTCATTCCGAAGCTGCCGAGATCATGGGCTCCTAACTCTTACTGCTTGCAAACTCTGGGGCTGCCCTGTATTCCCCATAATTAACGGTGGACTGCTGATCGATAATCAACAGTGCTCCTCTCGCATCCAGATCAACAGTAATCCCCGTATTTTGGGAGCTCCTGCACGAGAACGGCACGGAGCAGAGTCCGGCAGACCTGGGGCGCAGCCAGGCGCCTGGGGTTTGTGACTTCTTCCTCCGTGGTGCGTTGCACCCTCTGCTTCCCATACCTGCTGGTGGCACTTAGAAAGGTGCTGGCCGGCTCCCGCACGCCGTCTTTCGTCTGATCGTTTGGATTCCTTCGTTTAAATCAAAGCTTCACCTGCTGCTTTAACGTTACACAGATGTGTACTTCCAAATGTGTGCGTGTGTACTTCCAAATAAAGAGGGTAATAGGAATGAAGGGAAAGGGATTATCGGATGGCAGTATTTATCCTAGCACTGAAAGGAGGGAGTTAGTAGATTTCACTTCTGATCGTGAAAATTATATTCCTTGTCCCTTGCGACTACTGGCAGGTCGTAAAATTTGGGCAATCTCCGCAGAATCCCTAATGCTGCATCGAAAGTGCTGACTCGCGTTCCTGCGTAAAAAGCACTAGCTGGGTAGCAATTGTTTGCGGCCGCGGCTCCGTCCCTCCTTGCGCTCCCCTCCCTCTTATTAAACAAGCTACTGTCGGGGGGGTGGGGGGGGTGTTCTTAGGCGCTTTTTTGCTGTTTGCTTGCTTCTTTCTTTCAGTTAGCCAGATCAGGCACCTGAATGGCTTCGTTGTTTGGGCTTCCTCTTTTCCTCTTCCAAACGTAATTTTAATTCCTGGATTATTTCAGAGCTAAATAAACACCAGACGTGTTTAGTATAAATCCAGCAAGACCTATCTGGATCGCTCCTGCCCCACCACTCGCATGGCAAAGGAGAGGAAAGGCGGAAGGT
>NW_008824356.1:6321786-6323386 GCF_000699105.1 Pygoscelis adeliae | reverse complement strand
CCCTCGCAGGGACAGCGCTGCCATAGATTGGAGTTTTGTTACATTGCCACCGTTCAATCTGTTTTCCCCTACCAGATTAGATTGATACTGACAACTCGTTCCCTGTGAAGGTGCCACGGCGTGGCATTTATTTGCATTTACATTGCAGTTCTCTTCATCAATCAGCTTTGCAGAGATCACCGCTGCTGCTGGCCATATTGTTGCTATGCTGACACTTCATCCTTAAGTGCCGCTTGCGTAATGGTACAGTACGTGCCCATGACCAAAGTTTAAATCAAAGTTTAATCATTACGGAAAAACAAACACATTTCCACGACTGTATCCTGCAAGTAAAAGTAAAGGCAGTTTGGTCGGGTCACAGATGCTAATCTCTGCTCTTTTTCTATTCACAAACTATAAAGGGAGTTGACAGCACCTGTAAATGGTTTTCTGAGGCTAGATTATATCTAAGGTGATTATTATTTACACCCACTATAAAGACTGCTCTTGTGAGCCAAGAAGTCTGTTCCTGTGAGGTGAGTGTTACCAAAAAAGGGCTTTCTTGCAGGAGGATTCAGTGGAGCGAGGAGCCAGGGTGAGGGGCGGTTCAAGCACACAGAGTGCCTTGTCATGTGTTGGGTTTGTATAACCCGGGGACTGAAATACAGTCGGGATATGCTGCAGTTCTGCATTCCCAGACAGTCGGGATGAAGGGGAAAGCCTCAGCTCCCTCAACCTGAGTTTTTTAAGCAGGGGCTGACCTTTTCCCACAGCCCAGTTCTGCTTCTCATATGAAGAGCAACACGGGGCAGTAAAAGGATAGGAAAGGAGTTGACCTTCCAGTATGAATCAGAGCGAACACATGCTTGTTTAGTCAAGTGAAGTCATATTAATGCAGAAATCCTGCAGCCATCACTAAATCACTGTGGCTGGAAGCAAAGACTTTTACTTTGACCAGCTTTCATCTGCCTTACTGGAAGCTTGCTTCTGCGAAGCCTCTATAATGTCCACAGTTTAGGTGTGAAATTTCTAAGTGTGAAATCCACTCTCCTTTAGCGCTTCTTCTTCAGCCAATTTCCATATAGGAGACTCACATAATTCAAAGACTTTTCTATCTCTACTCGCTGCTTCTGCAAGCTTCCCCTGAAAAAGAGTCACTTTGTCAGAATTGATTTTCCTACTGTATTTTATCTGCTCCTACCATTTCTGTAACTTCAGCGTATGCATTTCATTAAGCCTTCCCTGTAAAATAATTCCGCTCACATACATATCACAGTCGTTTGCCAGCTTTATAGATTATAACCAGACACACATAAAACAACTAAAAATGGAAATGAGACGCATTGGAGATATGAAACGAATTATTTAAAGCAACAACTTTTTGTCGTGTGAGTTTTGAAACGTTATTGACCGAATACAAGGTATCTTTCCTGCTCGGTGCTGCATCGCTGCTGGGCGTGCGTGTGTGTGTGTGAGGGAGCCGTGGCACCACGCCACAGAAACCCCAAGTCCCTTTAAAGCGCAGGGGGAAACCGGTAATGGACGGGTTTTTCGGCGTGTCTAGCAACAAAGGAATCAGGAAGAGGTACTGAAGGAAAGAAACCCATCCGACACAGCCCAG
>NW_008824356.1:6320818-6321592 GCF_000699105.1 Pygoscelis adeliae | reverse complement strand
GTGCGGAGCCCCTCCTGGCGAGCGCGGGCACCGGCGTGGCCGCGGGGGCGGGCGGGGAGCGGGCAACTTGCGGGACCGCGGTGAGGAGAAGGCAGGCTTCGGGGATTTTTTGTTTTGTTTTCCTCCCACTGAAATGAATTCTCGGCTTATTTGCATGAGCCGAGGCTGTTTTGAGTAATTTGCCTGTTGGCAGTGTTATGCAAATGTTAGCAAGCTATTTAAAGGGGCAAATAGAAAAAAAAAAAAAAAGCCGCGTGTTCTCACAGCGCGGGGGAAATCCTATGTCCCTTTGCATTAGCGAGATGAGATCACAGCGATTACTCACCTGCCTGGCCTCTCCTACACCCTTGAGCAACGCACAGCACTATCTTTCCCAGCCCAACCTTAAACACTCGGCAAACATGGCTGATTTAAACAAATCAAAAGTGGAAGAGCTTCTGATGTAGTCACGGGCTTACAGAAACTGTGTCATTCTGTCACCGGGATCACTGAAAGAGAAACACGAGATCGGATATTAAGGCGGGATCCCCCCCGTTTGCCTCAGCAGCCGGAGCGCACGGGAATCCCACCGACGGCCTCGGCGGCGGGACGCCGCGCAGTCGTCACGGAGGCAAAGCGGGGCGATCCGCGGGTTTACCAAATCCTGAAAACGAGACATTTGAACTTAGAAAGCCCGGCCAGGAAAAAAGCCACACCACCACCACCACCACCACCACCACCACCCCCCCCCCCATCACTGTGCATGCGCTTCCTGGCCCCGTTTGCGCGGCGGCG
>NW_008824356.1:6318465-6318961 GCF_000699105.1 Pygoscelis adeliae | reverse complement strand
TGTCCAGCAGCGACCAAGAGCGGGAGCTGAAGGAGAAGCAGCGCAACGCGGAGGCGCTGGCCGAGCTCAGCGAGAGCTTGCGGAACCGGGCCGAGGAGTGGGCCAGCAAGCCCAAGATCGTGCGGGACACGCTGCTCACTCTGGCCGGCTGCACCCCCTACGAGGTGCGCTTCAAGAAGGATCACGCCCTGCTGGGCCGCGTCTTTGCCTTCGACGCCGTCTCCAAGCCGGGCATGGACTATGAGCTGAAGCTCTTCATCGAGTACCCCAGCGGCTCTGGCACCGTGTTCTCCAGCGCCTCCGGCGTGGCCAAGCAGATGTACCAGGACTGCATGAAGGACTTCGGCCGCGGCCTCTCCTCGGGCTTCAAGTACCTGGAGTACGAGAAGAAGCACGGTTCCGGCGACTGGCGGCTCCTGGGAGACCTGCTGCCCGAGTCCGTGCGCTTCTTCAAGGAGCTGGTGGGGGCCGACATGCTGCCGCCGCCCCACCCGGA
>NW_008824356.1:6296595-6318023 GCF_000699105.1 Pygoscelis adeliae | reverse complement strand
CAAGTGGCCCCTCCTCCCCCCAGCGCCCACCCCGCCATGGACCAAGTGCACCCCCAAAACATTCCGGACTCCCCCATGGCCAACAGCGGACCCCTGTGCTGCACCATTTGCCACGAACGCTTGGAGGACACCCACTTTGTTCAGTGCCCCTCTGTGCCCAGCCACAAGTTCTGCTTCCCTTGTTCCAGAGAGAGCATCAAGGCCCAAGGGGCAACTGGCGAAGTCTACTGCCCCAGCGGAGAGAAATGCCCCCTAGTCGGTTCCAATGTGCCTTGGGCATTTATGCAGGGCGAGATCGCGACCATTTTAGCTGGGGACGTTAAAGTGAAAAAGGAGAGAGACCCTTGAGTAGGAAATCCAATCCCTTCAGACTCCTGAAGATGTAGAATTGTGAATATAACAAACTGCAAAAGTTAGTCTTATGTATAGACATTATTTTCGTCGTATGTTTCTATATTTTGAAACAAAGGTATGTACTCTTCTTCATTTGAAGGATAGAGCTGGTTTTTGTTAAACAGAATATAATATTGTTTGGTTACTACATAATACCTGTTCTCATTTCTTTGGCAGTGTGTTGGCTAGGTACAAAGTTAATAGCCCTTAGCGATTACCTGCTGCTGGTGTGTATTTTTGTAAATGTATGCACTTCTCTGAAAGAAGAAGAAAAACACAAAAGACAAAAAAAATTTTTTTTTGCCAAGGCCAGTGTTGATGCCTAAAAAATTGCTACAAAAATGGTGACAGCTTATGTTTTACAAGCCCTGAGTGTTAGTCTTTCACTTTATTTTTTTCGTTTTTGTTTTTTGTTTGCAAAACGGTGGGGTGGCTCTGGGGGGAGGGTGTTTTTTGTTGCAAGTTTGTAAGGAAAATGTTTCAGTTTGTTTCTATTGATCTGAACGTTTTTAATCTTCATGTGTTTTTTGTTTTTGCTTTTATTGATGCACGGATGCTTTTGAACAGTAGAGCAAAATGCTGTACATGAAAACATGCTCTGTTTGTCCTTTATACATTTCTGTAGTTAACAGAACACTGTAATGTGCCTTGGAGCTTAGTAAATTGTAATAAATTCAATTGATATTAATACTTCTCGAGTAGCAAGTTTTATTTTTCTCAGAGCTTAGGCAGCATGCGCAAGCCATGTTGCCTTTTTAAAAGTCTCCATTATACCAAGAGCCTGCAGTTCCTTGTGATAATTGTGGCACTTGTACGCACATTTTCACATATATGTAGTAAGATGATGATGTTGATGGTGTTATCAAACTTATCTAAATCTTGGCACTGTGCCTATTAACATTTCACCTTTAATGTTGCAGTAACAGTTGCTGACTAAGCATTTTCTATTTACTGTTTCTGCATCTCATTTCCTCCTCCCTTCTCCCCCCCCCCCGCATAGCTTTCTTTTTCCCCCCCCCTCCCCCCCCCCCCCCAAGCTCTCCAGCTGCAAACAGTGTTCGCAATACAGGATGCATCCATTGCCTGCGCAATTTAATAAGGCTTGAGATTTGAAGCGAAGCCCTCTTTCACAAAAAAACCCAGCATCACGTGGTTAATAATTTTAGTTGATTCTAAGAGCGGTCGTCGAAGCTCAACATTAGCGGTAGACTCTTGGTAAGGCAGGACTGTAGTTGAGCACAGCGCAAAAAAGGGTAGCGGGAAATAACGACTTCTACAGTTGGTGTTGCAGCTGGTGGATAGCTACCCCATTTAGGCAATGACTTTTCATAACCGAGTTGGTGAACAGTTCAGGGGCTGTGTTGTGTTTTCAGGTGAGGAAGCTTCCTTAAAGCACTGAAGTGAAATAACTTTCCTTTTGGCAACAGTCATATGTGATTCTTTGTATAATTAACTGTTTCATTTGACACTGGCATTTTCTGGAGACTGGGGAGCCGTGCAATACCTGTTAGGTGATCAACAGGCAAAGTAAATACACAGGCCTCACACTAGCTAGAAAATGCAAACAAACCTAATGTGAACTTTGTCCTTTCCAGTGAGGCAAATGGAGGAAAGAGAGAAAACCCGAAACAAAAACAGCAGCACTGCAGAAATCCTTTGCAGTTTGACCAGCAGAACACAGAGCTGTTCCAAATGCAACCGTGTCGTAGGTTATGAGCTCTGAGTTTTATTGAATGTTAAGGATCCCCACCCCCCAAAACCCCATAATTGTGTAAAGGGGTACTTTTTAAAGGTCTGGGTGGCATTTGGTATCTGCTTGCTCTTAATAAGACATTTCATTTGTATTCCTGGTGGAAAGGATGGTAGAAGCCTTGAGACTATATGCTTAGTGTGCCTACGGATCTCTGCTCTCTTGTATAGGTACATACTCCAGCTATTTTGTGTGTGGGGGGGTGGATTATGTTTTGAGATTCAGTCTTTGGCATCACTATATCTGTGATTTCAGACGATGACTTTGTGTGTATGTATATTTTCTTTTTTTCTGCCAAGTGATATATTGGTGCTTAAAAACCTCAGAACATACTGTTCTTATGTAATGAATTGGAAGGAATAATGCAGAAAAAGAATGTTTTGAGTTAATTATTAGATCCAACCTATACGTTTTGAGTTAATTATTGGATACAACCTGTATGGTTTTTAGAGTATAGATTTGTACTGATCCTATTTTCAATTCTTTCTAAGCATGCGGTTCCCACACAGCAGTTTATTTCTAAATCACAAGATAGGGGGACTAACATTGTGAGCTCATGACTGGCAGAGAAAAAAATTGTACACATGGATGAAATTCGAGTTTAAACCTAACAAGGAGAGAAGTAATATTCATGTGTGAATTGCAACTGCTATTAAAAGAGAAAAACTACTGGCTATTCAACATTTAATTATGTCACAGAAGGGTGAATACCCTGATTTATATAAACAGAACCACTCCTGTAATCTTGAAATCAGTCATCAGTAGTTGGAGTTAGAAGGAGCTCTGTTTGGTGGATTTCTTTAATTGCAGAGCATTCTTGAAAAGCTCTCTTCAGTCAAAATTTTGGAAACATAAGCCCACTTACGAGACTCATCAATTTGATTTTTAGCAGGCAAAGGAAAGGTAAGGGGCAGTAGACATAGGTGGAAAATAAGCTTGAAGTGAATTGTAATACTGCAGTTAATTAAAGTTAACCATAGCTACGGGGCATTTGTTGTATGGAGATTTTTTTGTAACCATGTGACCTTTTCTTTTACTCTGGCTCATTAAGGAGCCAGTCTGGGCATATTAGCCAGGATTTCTTCGAACCCACTCCATAGGTTTTTCTCTTTCTGGAGAGGTCCACAGCTGACAAATATGCTGTAACCTTTTTTCCGAGGAGGAGGAAAAGGGAGCTGCTGAGCGAGTCTCATGTACAGAGATTCAGCTGATTTCTGTATTTTACAGTAATGCTCCCCTCCCCCATATTTGCCAGTTATTTAAGGTAAAGTCCACTGTTTGCTTGAATAAATCGTGTAAGTGAATTTATTTGTCCAGGTGGTCATTTGTTGTGCTCTCATTCCTTCTTGTAATGAGGAAGTATTTAAATGGTTTATTTTCCCAAGGAGGGTGGTTTTTTTTTTCCAGCTAGATTATTCTCGACATTTCTTTTAATAGCCTTGTAGCCTATTTTCTAAGAAATGGGTTAGAACATGCGTGTCACTGGATGTTTGTTTTTTAAGCATTGGCAGCTCTGTGTGAGTTGGAGATGGAAGTGTTTATGTAGTGAAGAGATGCTATGTCCGTTTGGGGGAAATACTACACAGTTCCATCAGGAGCTCGAGTTCACCAATGCTAACTGGTGTCATTTAGTACAAACCTTGTTATCTTTTTTATTTGCTTAGCCATGTTGTGCATATGCGCATATGCCTCCCCTTTAACATTTGAGCTCCAAACTAGTCAGGACTAACATTGTTTTGAAACTGCAATCTCTTCAAATAGGCTGGCTGCCAGCATAGCTTTGCAGAGCTGCAGCAGTCACTGGAAAAAGGGTTGTCTGCTTCTTTATGCGTCTTGCGAGCTGAGTTTTTCTTCCCCTCAAGGGAAAGGGCTTTGCCCCCTCAGAGCTCTCAGGTTCCCAGCTTACTATGCAGTAGTCGCTTTGCAGCTTCCCTCTTCCCTAGGTCTTGCCATTTTCTTTTTTTGTGGTATGCAGCCATTCTCCATTCATAGTAGGATGGTTTGTGTTGTGCATTAGCAGCCTCTTTCTCTGCCAAAGTGACACATCCTGTAGATTTGCAGCAGAGTACTGAACTGTCACTGTAATGCTGACTCTTGTAAGGCTATTCTTGAAGCAGAACAGCTTCCCCCTTGGCATTCAGCCATCAGAATCCGTTACAGCATGCATTTTCTACCCAAAACATAGCTCTGTACCTACATAGTTGTCCTTACAACCATCCCCTGGAAGACGCAGAGGGCATAGTTATACCCTCCTGTATAGAAATAGGCACTGCTGGATTTATTTTCAAAGCATCTGAAAACCGTGTACTGAGCTTTTGTTGTTTCAGCCCCTGCCTTAAAACCTGTAATGCAGACTGGGAAGGGGAATGCCTCTGCTGATGGGGTGATGTGAAAAGAACTGCAGACAAGGTCTTTTCCCTGGTGTATGTCTTAAAAGAAGGATTAGGTGTGTGTGCACTGAGCAAGGCTACTACTGGGCTCCTCTGACCAGCCAGCCGAACATCTCCCTCTCCACGTGTTTGCCACAGGGCAGCCCAGCCCCATGCTGCCGGCCCTGACTGGGAGGCTTTGCAGGAACCCAGCTCTTCTCCCTGGGAACGGGCTCGCCTACCTCCATGAGAAGAAACACGGGAGATTACATGTCATTTCAAGTTTCTGACAGCAAACCCACTCTCTTTCAGCCATTCAGGGAACTGTAGAGTGAAAAGCAGAAGGGAGCAGTTAGACATGTGAATGGGAGGGGGAGGATGCTCGTCACCAGTCTGTCCGGCCGGTACGGTCTCTGACTGGTTGGACTGGCTGAGCTACTTGGGGCTAGGTAGGTTCAGGATTGCACAGTCTGACTACTGTGCTTGGCTCCACGAAATGAACCTTGCTGGTATCCGTGTGCATTGCTGACAGTGGCTGCAGCTACTCTGAAGTGTCCTTCTCTCTCCCCTCACTGACACACAGCCACACAGCCCTGCCTGCTGCTGGGCTGAGATTTGCATTCCCCTCACTGCTGTGTGCCTTGCCTTCCCGATGCGCCCTTGTAAGGTTATTTGGAGGCGGTGGGAGCAGGGGTGGAGGTGAGGAAGGTCAAGCTTCTTAGGTTTCAGCTGATTTGGCATCCGCTCACAGCCCTCCCCCCCCCCGTAGCCCTGTGCAGATATATGTACTCGCTGCTGCTTTTATGACCCTTTGCAAAGAAACCTCAAAGATGTGAGCGGCTGTCAAATAGCAACTTATTTTCAGGAAAACAGCCCCTTCCCACACCGATCAGCTTTAACAGCGAGAAGACTGTGTTTTTTCCTTGTCCCCAAAGAGAGCTATAATGTCTGCCACTTTCTCTCCAGCTGGCACTACTCTCCCAGCAGTACCAGGTGTGCCAGGGCGACCGGCTCCCCCAAGCCTGCTTCAATGGGGTCTTTTCCGCTATTTTTTGGCCAGCGCGAAGGCTCTTTGCTTTGTTCAGTGCTCTGTGAGTGGAGGCTGAGCCTGGCAACCCCACTGCAGCACGGAGCGGCTTGGCACAGCTGCGGCATCGCATCTCAGGCAGGGACGGGTAGGCGGCGAACCGAACCGGGCTGAACCGAACCTGGCTGGGCCAGGCCGGGGAGGGGGGCACCGGGCCACCACAGCATGCAATTGCCGCTGGCCTGGGCCCGGCCTAGACAGCCATGTGATCCCCCGCCTGCCCGCCTGCCTGCCTCTGCGCAGTGGGAATGGGGACATGAAACATGTCTGTGCAGCTTCAGGGAGCCGAGCAGAATTCCCCACTGTCATCATCCTCCTCCCCTCCCTCCCTGCAGGCTGCCAGAGGGGAGGGCTGATTACAGCTCTGCTATTGTTCAAGTAACCTACAAATGGATTTGCATGGAGGCAGGTTGGGAGGGGCAGAGGGGTGGGATTTATTAGCAGCAGCTAAATTCATCGGGATTACTATTAGGCTGAGAGCTTCTCAATGGGAATGATCCCTGGGTGAGCGGTGGGGTGGAGGGGAGGGACTGGAAAGCTCCTTTTCTGCAAATAGGTGAAGGGGTGGCTGGATCCAGCCAAGGAGGGGGGGCAGGCAGGGTGTAGCTGGCTGGGGACGGCGCTTCACCTCGGTTTAAACTGTAACCCTCTATTCCGAGCACGCAGCTCCTGGCAGCGCCGCTCATACCAAAGCCTTGACTCAGGGTTATCTGCATGCTGGGTAATAAGCAGCGTCACCAGAGGAATGTGCAGAGAAAGCAGCCATGCTGCTGCAAGCCTCTACTCACTCCTCAGGCAAACCACTGATGTAGCAGCCTGCTTCTGCCTCTGGGCCACTGAAGACTGGCGAGGGGTGGGGGGCTTCTCCTGGGGAGGCAGCCCCAAGTCTGTTTTGACGGCAAAACAGCGTTTTGCCCTTCCACATGCAAAGCTGGCCAGGACTTTGCTAACCATAATTGAGGACTGCACCCAGGAAAGGGTGAAGTTACTCTTCAAGTCACGACGTTAGTTTATCCATTTTCCAGATGGGTAATCTCAAGTGTTTTAGTCAAGGTCACATGGCAAACGCCTATCAGAATGAGGGAGGCTGCTGCCTTTGGTTACTGCCCCAACTGCTAGTCTCCCTTCCTCTGGGATAAAAGCATGTTGTTACGACGACTGTATATAGCTGAACTCAAAAGCGCTTGTGCAACACAGGTGTTTGGGAACAACAACATTCAGTGCCAGGCCATTTGCCCGTAGCCTGTGTCCTTCGCTCAGATAGCTCCAAGGCTGGAGGCTGTTGCCGTTCTTGCTGATGCAACATACTCAAGGGCTGGGGTGAAGGAGAGTGCATACCTGTGTGTCAGAGGTAGGAGCTCCCCTTTGGCTATGATGGAAAGCACAGTGCATCCAAATCAAAGACAGGAGGGGGTTGCTTTGAATTGCTGTATTCCGGACCTATCTGAGGCAATCTTACTCTTCACTGCACACATCACGGTAACAAGAGACAAGATCATAGCGTAGCTCAGGTTTTCATCTGAACATGTCCAGGCCGGTATACAGTTGGGGTAAGGACAACACGCTTTTGTAGGTTTGATTTGTGTCGGAGCTAGGGGCAGAACTGGGGAGGGAGTGGGAAGCCTGAATATCTGGTCTGCTACTGGAAAATATAGGCCACTGACTTGAAGATGTTGCAGGCTTATTTGATCTAACTTGATATGCTAGACATTTTCTCTTAGAACTCTCTTCCTCAGTGTCTGTAACTTATTTCTGTAAAATAAAAAGAGAAGGTACAAAACATCTAGGATTAAAACAACTGAAAGAGCTCTCGTCTTCCTGCAGCAGTAAATTTTGGAGTACTTTTTATTGCTCAGTGTTGTTGATGTGCTTGACTCCCTGTTACATGTAAAGATAATTCCTCCCTGAAGAACTCAGACTGCCGTGATAAGAAAGGCCAGTTGGCGCATCTATTTTATCCCACCTCCTTCAGTGAAAGATTATGCCATGTATCTTATCAAAAGGATGCAGCCTTTCAAGAGCTGTACCTTGGTAAGTATACATACTCATTTTTGGCAAACCTTTGCTGTGGCTTTGAGTGGTTCTCTCCCTCCGCCCCCGCCCCCCACAGTCAACTCTTCTGTTCATCCAACTGTACTCATTTAGCTGTGCTCATTGCATCATTTGTGCTGGAGGGGAGGCAGCAAGAGGTGCAGCCATCAGGGATAGTATCAGTTGTGTGATCTGTGGACATCTAGTCGCAGTTGTGCTAACTAGGACCTGCAGCCTGAGATAGATTCATTAGTCAGCATCCTTGATAGGATGTCTAGTGGCTTGTGTGACAGTTAAATACCAGGAAATGATGCAGAAATTCTCATGCTCTTGTGTACCTGTCTTTGCTCATGCTAGAAGAGACGACAGCATTTCTTGAGAACTGCACTGCACATGCTTAATACAAAGAGCAGCTCCTTTCAGCTTTTTGCATGATTAATTGCAGCGCTCTGCCTAGATCTTCCTTGTTCTGATGGCTGGATTTTTACAGTAGTGTGTTGTACATATTTTGCAAGTTACAGCTTGAAACTTCCTCCTCGCAGAAGGTTCTGTCATTTGAAGGAACCCCACCCTGCTCTCCCTTGAAGATGTGCAATCCCAGGCTGTGTTTGAGCATGCCTGGGGAGGCAGGTGCAGCCTGGCTGGATCCTCAACATTACCTACAAATAAACACTGTTTAAACAAATTGGAGTAATAAGACATTCAAGATTCAAATAATAATCAGGACAGGTTTTGCTCTGTAGTCTTCATTCCGTGCTTTTCCCATCCCCTCTCCCTCTGAGTTATAATCCAGAATATATGACATGATCACGTTGCTATAGAAACCAATTACAACATAACTCTATAGAACTGTATAACAATAACAATTGATAATAGCATCTTTGTTGAAAACAACATCAGGTTAAAGTCACTTTAAAACCCCCCACATTTCCTTTCTGCTGTTGCAAATAAGGAGTTACATAAAATTAATAAGGAGTTACATAAAATTAATAAGGAGTTACATAAAATTAATAAGGAGTTACATAAAATTAAAGATCTTTTCTAATATTTTAAGGAAAAAAATCCTTCCAGCACAGAGCCTGTAAATACAGTTGTGTTCTTCCTCATTTGCCCAGCCTGTATAGCCATCAGGTCTGTCCTCCAGCCCAGAAGAGATGGCAAATGCTTAAAGCCAGTACAAGTTCTTCAAACCTTAGAACCAAGGGACCAGACCAGAGCAAGGTTATTTTTCTGCTCAGAGCAGGCCCTTCATGCTGATATCTCGATCCAAGTCTGTGGGAACTGTAGGCTGTCACCTGCTCCACACAGTTTCCTCCTCACATGAGCTCTTTGTAGAGTCACCTGATTCCTTCCCAGTGCTGTGAGAGTCACCATATTACTTGTGGCAAGCATTTAAGGGATCAATCCTCAGCAGCACACACATGATTACCCTCAGGGTCTTGTCCAAGCTAGTTCTATGGTTTGATGGGCACCTATCTCATTACCACGCGGACTTCTCAGTGATGTTCCATTTCAGGGTTGTCAAGTCTGCATACTGATACACCAGCTTTCCTTGATGCTTAAAGGTGTCTGGGCCTGGGTAGCTCTTTTTATTAAGCTTCTTAAGCCTTTTTGGCTGTTGTTCTCTAAGGAATCCTGGCAAGGTAGTCACCAGACTTCTGATTTTTCATTTGGGCAACAGTGGAGTTCCCACACAATTGGAGACCATTTGGTCTCAATTCAACATTTTACCCCTCACTTGCTACTCAAGACTTTCTCTGTCTGCCTGATGCAGGAAGCTGCTGTGTTGAACAGAGACCTCCACCCATGGCTCAAATGGCACATGACACATAACTATATATGCTGGGCACATATCTATATATGCTCCAGTGAATAATCCCTTCATGTGCGCAAGTTTGCATGCCAGCAGCATATTACGGGAGTTTCCCTGCTCTCAGGAGGACCTTCTGTAAGCTGATGTAGGACTAATAATTCTTCTAAAGCTTTTAGGCAAGCTACAAGTCTTCCTTGCCTTTTGTAGCAGAATGCTATAGTCTGTCACGTGAATTCATTCCCTCCACCTCTATTTCCTCCATCATGTTACTTGCAGAGGAGTGCCCAGAGTGGCAGTTTAAGCTCTAGCAGCAGACCCTGCGGATGTCATTCCAAAGCTACCGTTCTCATCTCTGAACATACAGGTAGTGATGTTCCCCGGCTGTTCGATTGCTATAAATGAGCACATTCCCCATGAATGTAATGCAGCCCAGATGCAATGACAGTATTGCGTCTGGAGCCAGTCCAGCCTGGCCAGAACAAGAGCCAAATAGCTCAACACTCTGTATGCTGCGTGGCCCCCTGTCACTGGGGAGGTGCTCTGTAGCTACTCAATTTTAACCCTCCACACCAGCAGCACTAGGCACTCAGAGATGCAGATGGCATTTGAGGGTAATGTTTTAGCTTCATCAGCACAGAGCTAAGCTGGCCCAAACTACCTTCTGCCAGTCCAGCAGTACTCTCCAGACCCCATGTCAGCATACATTGCAGCAATCTCTCCTGCTGAGGTGCAAGCTGCAGTTCCTGTTGCTTTTGTTGACTCTGCAGGAGGAGTGCCTGGTCTGCTGCTGGTTTTTCAGCAGCAGATAAACAACATTTGCGTCTTTCCCCCTCACAACAGGAGAATCCATTCAGATATATCTGCCTATTGGTTTTGCCATAATCTTTTATGTAGCTGCTCTAGTTTTCTCTTAGTGATACAGTCCATTTGCCTGTCAGTGTGCTTCATGGTGCACAAGCTTCTGGTTTGCTTTCCCCAAGGATTATTCTGTCTCAGGGTCCCAAGTCCGTTCAGTCAGCAGTTTGTCCCCCTTTGAGCACATAGCTAGAGGGGCCTGTTTGCCACAGCAAGGCAAACCACACAAACTCACCCATTTAATTTGCTCCCACTACTAAGTCCTTTCTGTAATTCCTCTGGCTCCTTCCCTGCTGGGTCCAATAACCTTACATAGCTGGTTTGCTCCAGGTCCATGGGTCCTTAGAGAGGCAGGTTACACTTAGCAGTTTGTTGGCAAATACATCAAGGAAGCTTTGTATATGCTATAAGCATAGCATCTCCTACAAAATGCTTTTTTCCTTTTGGGGAATTTGTGAGGTTAAACTAGGTATGTGTGACGAATGTGAACGATGAAAGGCCCTGAATCCTTTCTAAGTATCATAGTTTATTTGGAAGTGTGATAGATGTTAGGATTAGAATGAAGTACACCTTACTTGGGACAGAAGAACTACTGTTGTTTTTTACCTCCATAGCTTGAAATACGTATCAGTTACAGATACACTTACGTTCTTGGCCTGCAAGGCTTTCCAGTGCCTCTTACAAATTCTTGAGCTTACAAAGGTGGTGCTGACTTGCTACTGTATTTATTTCCTTATAGAAATGAAATTGCTGAGTGTAGGAAGGGATGGTTGTTGTCAGGAAAGATCAAGAAATGGAAATGTACCTCTTTTGGGACATGTGTCAAGGAGATCTGGAGACCTTTAGCCTGGAATAGAGGATGAAGTAGAACAAGTGCCAGAGGCAAAGGCAAGAAAGGAAAACTAGACAAGTTCTATCCTTCAGCAGGCGGGGATGAAAAAGAGAGGGAGACACGCAGAGTTTTCTGGTTTTAAATGCTTGGGAGATGCTCTGAAGCTGTTGTGATGGACAGACAAATAAGAGCCAAATGGTTGCATAGTTATGAGCAGCAAAACTTTGCAGAGAAGCACAGGCACTGGAAATAAAATAAATAAGATAGATAGTTGACCAATAGGTTGTGAGGTGAAGAGTCCCTCATTACCAATTCGTCCATTAATAAGAAACAGTGAGAAGTTCCTGAAATGAGAGGCAACAGATAATCAATGGCAAGGTTGTCACAAGATGACAGCTCTTAAATGTTGATCTTGGCAAATATCTTGATGGTCTTTATTGTTATTTTCTTGTATCAGCCAAAGATGTGCAACATAGTTTTAGAAGACAAAGACATGGTCTTTTCAGAAATGCTTACAATTTAAATACTAAAGGAGAAAGAACAAGAGGAGATGTTGAAAAGTTTGAAGTGCTGTTTGAGCATAAAAAATAAAACTAGTCGGACTTGGCACACTGGTGATAGGTCAATGAGCCAGGTAGGAGCAGGTGAAATTTATGGCATATGCAGTTGCACACACTGTGAGGAAACCATTTTCCTCAGCATTTTGCCTAGTTTTAAATTAAAAGTACCAGAATATTTGGGGGAAGACCTGGTTGCCACTGGATAACTTACTGGAAGCTCACCTCTGTCAAATGGGCATCTTTGATCTGAAAGCAAACGCCAAGATGCATGAGGAATGAAACGCTGAATGCTATGTGGAGCTTTGTACCACCGTTACAGGAACCAAAGATCTGCCCTTATCTGAGGAGTATTGGTGAACCCATCTTAAAATGATAACGAACCGCTTAAAGGGGTTTGGAGATAAGCCCATGAGAACAGTTAGAGACATGCAAAAATGTCTCTGCACCACAGCAGAAATGCAGTTACTGTTTATTTGTTCTACAGCTAAAGCCTCTTAGTATGCGTAAGACTTTATAGACAAATAGGACAGGTCTGTGCCTGAGGAGTTTGCCTTCTGAGCAAGACAGAGCACAGCAAAGGGAAGCAAACCTAAAGAAGTGTGTTGGTACATGTGCAGAGCAGCGAGGCAGTGGGAGGCAGAGAGAGCCACCAGAGAGGAGAGGTCAGGGTCAAGGGTGTCACCAGAGCCCTCCCAGGGTATGCACTTACCTTCCAGTAAGGCAGGCCCCGCTGGCGTTGCTGTTCCGAGGAAAAGCTGCTTGTTTCATTATCTATGAGGTGTGACCTGTCTGCTTATAACTGCAGTCCTGTAGGAAATATCCTCCAGACTCCACAGACTCTGTTTTCACTGGCTTCTTTTTCTACATATGCAGCTGCTTTTACAGCAGATCCATATTTGTATGCACAGAAAAGCAGCTGGATTGCACAAACAGCAAAAAAATTCAACGAATATTTGAATTCAAAAGCAAATTTTGGGGCCATGTGTGTTGCAATGCTTTAATGTTCATGCACTCAAGATTTATTTGTGCAAAGGATTTTAAGTCAAATTCTAAATGTGAAAAAGGTGGAATTGCACATTTTATTGTAAAATTCATGGTAAGTTACCAAACATGGTACAAAATCAATATAATTTGATATATGTAATCAGTAGACCTAGAAATGTTCATCAAATAGACTAATCATTTTGAGTGATGAAAACCTTGAGTATTTCCTAATCCAGTTGCAGCTAATTTCAGAACAGAAGAAAATAATATTAATAGAATATGTTTTTGTTGCATATTACTTGCTCCGTTTTAGCATTATGTATGCAAATCAGGTAATTTTGTACCTAATTGCCTGATTTGCATGCATAAATGTAGGTTGCACATGTGCAAATGATTTCATTCAAATTTAGTATATGCCTAATATGTAGAGTGGCTGAAAACTTGAATCTATGTATCTGAATCACTCAGAATTTTCACTTAAGGAAAAAGCAAAATTTCTTACCAGTTTTGGAGGTCAGATGAAGTGGGTGGGCTTCTTTGGATGATTTTGCATGGGCGGTAACCCTGGAGCTGTGCCTTTTTCTTGAGAAATGAGCAATGATGTGAATGCCCAGAGAGATAAGTAAATAAAAGAGATCCTGTTGCTTTAAATGCCATAAGACAATCCCAGAAAAATGTGACACTTGCCAAGTGGAAAAAGACAGAATAACTGAGAAGGAAATGTGCCTTTCGAAGTCTAAGATGGTTTAACAGACAATGAAACCTAAGATGAAAAGTGTAAGAATACAATACTAAATTCTAAGTGCATTAAAAATTCTTTCAGGTAATTTCATGGCTATGAAAGGAATTGGACTGACAGTTCGTGTGAATGAAGTTATGTGACCTGAGGAGAAGGAGACCATGGGCAAGGGATAGAACAGCTTCATTTGTGCTGCCATGTCATGCGTTTCACCTCTGATCTGGAAGAGTAGGAAGATCTGGACCTGGAAGATTAGCAGAAAAAGAAAAAATCAGGCTCAAGAGCCTGTTTCATTATGGGTCTCTGTGAGGAGCTCCCAGTACTGGGATTGGATACGTCGTCACCAGCAGTTTTCATAATGATGTGGAAGGGCAGGAAGTGTCCCTGAGGAAGGGAACTAAAATTACTAACAGCATTTTTTACTGTGGCATCAGCTGTAGTCTAATAAACAGTGGTAGGCTGTTTTCTCCCTATTACTCAGAACTCCTCTGCAAGCTTTATTTGCATACACATGGGTGACAAATACTACTAAAATAAGCATGTAGAAAAATCAGAAACAATTTGGAGGCACATATGGACTCACAGTTCCAAATTCTCATTCACACTAGTATGAAGTGCGAGCAGGGTCAAAACAGGTATGGTATATGCTCCTTCCAAGGTTCCTTCACGCTGGCAAGAACTGTAAAGCGTTGTGGGTGTAAATTAGAATTTGGCACAAAATACCTTTCTGTGCATCTAAGGGCAGGTTTGTCATAGCCCTGCTGACATGGGTATGATATCAGATGATTTCTGACCAGCATAGCTTTGCTAGTAAGAATTTCTAGTGTCGATGTGTTTATAATGGCAAACTCGTGCTTTTCTTGGAATGGGTTATTTTACTTGAGAAACGGAGACAAGCTGGAGTAAATTTTACTTTCCGTAGGAAGATACAGTGGCAGGCGGGGAGGGGAAGGTAAGGAGGGTTGCAAAGCACTTTTGCATGGTGTGACTGGAAGCCTGTGCTCTGCATGGGGAGCCATGGGAAAGCCGGGGCCACAGCTCCTTTAGTCTCCTCACCTAGTGAGCCTGCTCCTGATACTGCAGAAGCATGGCTCGTCTGTGTAAGCTCCAACTACGTTTGTAGTGCTTTCCCAGGTTACCTACCCCAGAGAAGTGCTCCCTATTGCAGACTTGACTTTGAGCTCCTTTTTTTTGCTCCCAGGTGTACAAAACAGTTTTGATGTAAATGAGGACCAAACTCACCTTTTTCCTTCTGTTCTATCAGTGGGAGAGAGAGCACCGCTTGACTAACAGAGTATCTTGCCTCTTTCTTTGTGTGGTAACCTCATCAGAGCAGCACATGCAGAGCTCTGTGCAAAATAAATAAACCCAAACCCTGGGCTGTATTCTCAGCTCACACTCTGAATGTTTAGCTAAAGCATAACTTCTGTTAGATTGGAGAGATGCTCTGTTATTTGACTAAATACTGTTATTTCTACTTATTTTCATTCCATCATAGAGTAAAAAGACACTTTCTATTTTCCAATTTTTCAGTAGGAGTGAAAAGCACTGCCTGATAGTCGTGGAGATTGAAGGTTTCTTGTTTTTCACAGAATGTATATAGCTTGGGTAATATTAACTTCCTCCTCTCAACAGCTTCCCGTTCCTCCCCAGTTTAGTGTTCAGGATTGATTCCATTCTTCATCTCTTTTCTGAGCCTTTTACTTTGGGTGTTTTCTGCAATTGAGGCAATTACTGCCTGTTGCAATGCAGGGTTTTGTGGTGGGCAGCAGTCCTGTGAAACTGAACTGAAACTGCAAGTCCACCTCAGCAGTGCAGAGCATACAGAACAGGCACCGTATTTCAGTGGCCACTAGCCCAGACAGAATTAAGATCTGGGGGAAGGGGCAAGAGTTGGCACATCACATACCCGGTTACCTGAACCATCGCTTTCCACAAAGCAAGGCCACCACGAAGGAGATGACACCATAACTGTACTAGGACAGGAAAAACTCATACCAGAATCCCAGAAGGGGAAAAGCATTTACATTGTTCCTCTTTTTGTTGTTGCCTTGGAGATTACTTCAGCTTCTTGACTCAGATCTTATGTTGGTTCATAATATATTTTTGCAGAGAGATACAGCTTTCTCCTGGTTGCCTTTTTCCCCCCCTTTTTGTAATCCCTGGTTGGCAGCTAAAGCAGTCTAACATTTCTATATAACTGATAAGACAAATGATTGCCAAGGAGAGAATTGTTTCTTGAGTACATCCCTCCCCTTGGGTTAAATGTAGGTTGCAGCATCCCTGTATAATGAAGATTGGAAAGCATTTACACGCTGGTGTAGTTTCTGCTTTGTAGTAACAGTAAAACATTCACAATTGTGAAAATCATACCTGCAAAGACAAGTTTAGTCAGCCTCCGCCTTACTGTATTCAGTCCATACACTAAAATATTTCCCACTTAAAACAAATCCTCTAGCCTTTGTGTTTTATTGCCTTGTGATGTGCTGTTGGCTACAGCATACTGGTTTATTGTCTTACCATGTGCACTGCGGTACTGACATTGATTTTGTACTCCAGGATTGCACAGGGTGCTGGACCAGGAATGTCCAATCCTTTCATTATAAAATAGAAAGCAAGTCTGGAGAGGTTTTTCCACTATGTAAAATTAGATCTGTATTGTATTGTTGTCACTATAGATATTCAATTTAGAACACATTTGCAGTTGCCATAAACTCTTTGCTTTGTAACTTGAAATCATCTGTATCACTAGGATGAAAATCTTTAGATTCAGAAAATGGTTAAAATTCTAACTGTAAGATAAAGCCTGAGAAACATTTAGCCTTTCTAATTCAAACACCATCTCCATATCTTTTCTACATATGCACATGTATGCACATGCATTCCCAGTCTTGCATATATATTCACAAGCTCACACATTCACAGGCGCTCTCACACAGAGAATGTGTTCTGCAGTATAGCTGGTACACAGGGTATTTTTGAAGACAGAACAAGATGACTGTAAATTGACACTTCCACCCACTAATGAAAAAAAGCCAAGAAAACCTCAGTAGAAAATGAGTTTTATAATTAACGCTGAACAATTTTCATTGACAAAGCAAAAAGAAGCAAGTGGATGGCTGATTTAAATGTTGAATGATTAATGCACGGAGAGGCAGCTGAGGAAAAAGACAAATTCAGGAGCAACTATGGAAATTTATGTATGAGAGAGTCAGCACCATATTCTGATCTCAGTTACACAGTTGTAAATCTGTTATCTTAATGGAAGTATTCAGCTTTTATATTTGCATAGCATAAGTGAAAATAGAATTTAACCCAGAATGGGTTTGCGATTGTGCATTTGCGTGACTGAAAGGGAAGAGATGTGTATGTTTGCATGTGATAAACTGCAAATGCATGAGACTTTTTGTATCGCTCAGTGAGAAATGTAGAGAATGAATGTGTGTGTGATTGTGTACGTGCGTGCCAGTTGTGTGGCTGTCTGACAGTGAGTGGGAGGGTGAGAACGTGTTTGTTCCTAGACTCCCTGGTTGAGTGAAAATGGCTCCTGGAAATGCCGTTTCAGATTAGAGAGCGACGGCTGGAGAGGTGGAGATTTCATTACCTTCCTCTTTGTGTGATGTTTTGGAGCTGGTAATGTAAAAGCAGTGCTATAAATAATCCCGTCACAGCTGTGGTGTCCTCGAGATTTATAGTGCCTGCTAATGCCAGAATCTTTGGGGTGTTTCACTACGTAAAGCAAAATGAGAAATAATCACCCCTCAAACACCAAGGCAATGCAAACCCCAACTGTCTTTTGTCATGTGCCAGGCAAGGAGAAATTCTCCTGCCTACCAGACACCCAGGTTTATTCCTAAATTGGTGTGTAATGCCCATCACCATGTATAGTGCTCTCTCTCATCCTTGCCTTGAGGGCTGGGGCTGATCACCACCTGCCTTGGGTGTGTGTGCTGGGAGAGAAGGGTGTGGAGGTCACAGGCAGCAGTTTGCTGTGTGCAAGCTTTTGAGATGCAGGGGCTGTATTTTTAGCTGCTCCAGATTCTCTCCTGGCTGGGATATGATGCTGAGGAGTTTATTGCCGTAAGGATGTGCCTAGAATACCAGGCAGCCTCAGAAATTTACTGTGCCGCAGAGCCCTGACTCAGTGCTGCTCTGTGACTTTTCCGTGTTGCTTCCATGCTGGAAAGAAAGAAAAAATGGTTCCTTGTGTTCCTGGCTGCTGCTGGCGCTGGAGGGACAGCTGCTGTGATTTAGTGAGCCCCTGTTGTGGGGAAGGACAGCAGCTCTAGATCTGGCTCAGTGAAGCTGCCCTCAGATTTCTTCTCGAATATTACTCTACATTTTTGTCTGAGCAGTAGGACTAAACACATGCTGCCTTTCATTTGTGCTTTTCCCAAGCATGTCTATAATGCCCCTGCAAGTAGTTTTTTGCAGCTGTACACACTAAATGCTTCCAAAATGCCAGGGACATTTCACAGGTGGTTTCTCTGTGTGGCGTTTCACGGAAGGACGTGGAGAGACAGCCATGGGTGGATTTCTGTACACCTGGCTGTGAGAAAGGTGGACAGCCAGCACCCCTGCAGCCAGAGGGGTGAGAATTTGCTAGGGATTCTCCCTGTGGTGAATCCTGTAGAAAATTAAATTACATTCATGGTTCTTCTGTCCGACTGGTGCAGGTGCACCTGCAGGCTTGAAATGGTGGTTTCTACCCCAAAACCCACTTGAATTGTGAGACCCGGTACATTTGCAAAGTAAATTTCTATATATGAAAGATCAGCAACTGACTTCTTGGCAATCTAAATCCTGAGGAGTCTAGCTTGTCCCTTACGAGTCCGGTGAAACAGCATAAATGCTAGACGAAGAAAGATGATTTGTACTGTCTGATTTTTTAGAAACGTGTATCAGATATACTGAAGAGACCTAGCAGGACACTCCCAGTCCGTCTGCTTGAGAAACACGGTAAGACCCCATGTATTCTCCTGGGGTTTGGCTGTATCATACTCCTCAAGGAGTGGGCTTTCCTCCACCACTGCCCGAAAGAGGCTGGAAATAAGGAACTGAAGCCCGTCTGCTCTTGCTCGATTACGAGCTCTGCTCGAGGCTCCCTGCTGCCCCCTTGTTGCTGGAAATAACACTGGAAATACGGCGGACTACTATTTTCACATTTTGATGTGAGCTTGACTAATATCCTCACATTTTGGGGAAAATCGTAGACCTCACATAGGAATGTCGGCCTCATTGCTGTGGTATCTGGAATAATAAATACAGCAATCACAGCTGTAATGCCTAGCACTTCTCTGAACTGCTGCATTCTCAGAAGCACAAACATGAATGAGGGGCAAGCTATAGAGAGGTGAGGTTTGTAGGCAGAAGCAGTATCTTTTTTCAACTTTTTAGTCCTGCAAAATACAGACAAGCTTTCAGCCATACAAGCTCTCCCATCACACGCTTACTTTTCTTGTGTGCTTAGGTCACCGCAACTACAAAAATCTACCGCTCTAGTAAATGCTACAGAGTGAGGCTGCAGTGACAAGAGTGTTTCCTTTCCAAAGTGGCCCCACCGAATGCCACACACACAAAGCTTGGAGCAGCTCCATGCGGGTACGGGATAGCTCGCATTTTAATTTTGTGTTATTCATTCTTTACTTTCCTTGGGTCACTAATGCTCAAAAGTTGTTGCCATCCACATTGTATACAGGAAATCTATTGGAAATTATTTTAGCGGCTCACAGCTCAGTTCCTGCTTGGTTTGCTGGTTGGTTTCTCTTCTGAAAAAAATAATCAAATTGGATTCTAAATTCCTCCTTGGTTGCAAAGGCCAGTGGCTATGAATGGGATATGGAGAATGAACTCTACTCTGTCCAGTCATGAATGGTAGCTAGGTCAGGGCTGAGCTGCACTGGCAGGAGGCAGCGATGTGGGAGGGGGGCCCCCCCCCCCTGCCATTATCTATTCTGTAGACAAGCAGCAGATTTAATTCTCAGATGATCTCAAGCCTATAATAAAATCTCAGTGGGAATAAAAAATCCTGACCCAGAAGGCGGTGGCATGTTCTACTTGTCCTCCATAGTCGTGAGTGTAAGTGTGGCTGTGCATCAAGGGAGCTGTGTGACAGTTTTGTGGAGCCTTGGTAGCAGAAGAAACCCATCCCCCAGTGTTCTGCTGGAGTCTCTGCGAGGTACGTATTTATACTGCTAGTGAAAAACAGAAGGAAAAATCGGAGTGTCTCTAACACATGTAATCTGCAGAAAAAATACACATTTGCATGTCTGTTTTAAGCAAGGAATCTTTGCTGCTAAGGGAATAGTGGTGTGCATGCTTTTTCCATCTTGCGTGCTGTTTTCTAGGCCCACATCCATGAACGTGCATTGAAAACCTCGCATTTTTCTTGAGCTGGCATTGCTGGGTGACCTCATGCACCTACTTGTCATCTCAGCAGTTTCAGCTTCAGTGTTCCTCCTTAGATTCATTAAGAAAATATTTAGCATCCGAAGAAAGGAAGGCGCACTGTGGCCCGCTGTGCTCCCCACAGCCAGGCCAGTAAAAACAGAGCCCCAGAGTGCTTTCCGAGGATACAAGGGCGATTCCAGGGCACTTCTGTCCCCTTGGAAATGGGAGAAATGGGTCACATCTACAAAAAGTGACCAAAGCCCAATCATGGTTACCTTCCGCATTTGAGGATGTTTAGAAGGATCTTCGCAAGGTGATTCCCTTAAAAAAAAAATCCTGATTTTTAATAAATCACCGTTTTTAGAGGATTCTGGGAGGCTGAGGTGAAAATCTGCTTTCCCTTTAGTTTTGGGGTTTGTGGGTTTTTCCCCTACAAGTCTTTTTAATCACACGTGCACAAGCTTGTTATCAGAAAAGCTGCTGGGGGCTCCTGAACCTTTTAGCACTAATGTTGTATGTGCCTGTTTTTTCATAAAGGAAAACAAAATGGAAGCTGTTATCTGAAGGGAGCTTTCATCGTAGCAGCGAGGCAGGGAGCTGCTCAAATATATTAACACAAAATGTGAGACAAATGTTGCCTCCTCCAAGCCAGCTTCTGACCTTGATAGTGAGAGCTTTCCGCTAAGCTGGCCATTTACAGCCCCCACTCCAGCGTCCATCTTGGAGTTTGTGTGATGCAGTTTCCATTCCCATCCATCTGTCCGAATGGGCACGAGCAGCATATATTCCTCTGCCTTCAACCCCGTCCCCGAGGTACGCTGACATCTCGCTTTTCCCCCCGGCTTTCCCAGCCCAGCGGGGAAGCTAGGAGAATGATTTACAGAACACGAGGGGCCTGGAGCCAGGGAGTCACCCTGCTGCTGTGTGGGGAAAGCTAAATTTGGGAAGTGGGATTTCTCCTGTATCGCCAGGCCTGGGTGAGCGGCACCATCTCCCTGTGACTCTGCAAAGCAAATTACCTCAGTAGCGTGAGCTTGCCTGCTCTTCCTCCCCTCTCCCTCCCCTCCCAGGGAAAAAAGCCACCGAGCGCGGCAGCAGGAGCTCATTCAGGCCACCGGTGTTCGGTCCCTTCAGAAACTGGGGCTGGGAGGGATGATGGAGGAGGGGTTGCAGAGCATGCTGCTGACCTGCTGAATTATGACTTTAATGCAGTCGCTTTAATAACTTGCTGTAGCTCCAACCACCAGATGCAATTTATGGCAAAGCAGGCGCCCAGGCATTTTTCTTTCTATGAAGACTAAGCAGATCTCTGATTACCACCCCCTCCCCCCAACCCATTACCTTCCCCCGCTTGCTCTGCTAATGGAAAAATGTTATGTGTCTGTGTGCTTTTTCCCCAAGCCCTGTTTTCAGGAAATGGTGGAGAATGAGAAACTAACAACACGCGCACACACATGTGTTTGCGGGAAAGATCGCTTTTACTCTCTGTTCTTCAACCACGCAAAATTCCTCCTGCTAGCAGAATAGCTGGTTCTTTTTCTAAAACCTTACAACCTCAGCCAGAAGCAAGGCAAATTGCCGGATTGATTTGTAGGGCAAAAGAAAGAACTACTGTCTCCATCTGA
>NW_008824356.1:6278831-6296494 GCF_000699105.1 Pygoscelis adeliae | reverse complement strand
AAAGAAAGACCTCCTCTCTCCATCTGACCAAAATCATCTGAAGTCTGAGTGATTTCACTGCATAATGCAAACCCCACTGCCTCTCAGATCTCCCTGTTGTAACAAGGGCTTGAATATAACCCACAAACAAACAAACAAACAAAAAAGCTGAACCTGGGAATGATGAGTAGGCAAACTGAATTCAAGTTTTAATTTTGTATTTGATGGTTGTATACAATAGATGGGTGCATTAAAAAAGCAATGCACAGATAGGCAGGCAGATACCCTGCCAGTTCTCCTATTTTAAAGACCCATTCATTTTCCATCTAAGGGATGAATTCTTCCTCCCACTCTCTTCCCTCTCCTTTTCTGTGATTTGCATGATCATTTGCTACATATATTATGAATTACTGTTTATCTTAGTTCACAGCTTCAAAGCAATTTCCCAAATAAATTTCACTGGATCAATAAACTCGGATTCTGTTTTCTTTTCTAAATTGAGGGAAAGAAAAATAGTAAGAAGTAAATGTTTTCTTTTTAGCCAAATGGAACAAAAATCTGAGTTAAACAGATGTGCCCATTTCTGAATTCTGATGGCTCACACAGAAGCCCTGTGATTCAACTGTTTTGTATCTTATTTTTGCTTTCCCTTTCCCTTTCTGAAAAAAAGTATATTTGGAACTGCAGCCCTGAAAAATGGCATGTACTGCTTTGAACCCATTGAAAGGGTGTCCATACAAGGCATCACAGATCAGTCCTTCGTGACTGTTAAATATTTATCAGCAAGGCAAATTCCTCCTAGGTTACAGCAAGTACAGTTTGCAATGACCTGCCTCTGCGCTTTCAAAAATGAGTAGCAGACTCCTGCAAAACATCCAGCTCCTCATTCAACTAGAATAGCGTTTTCCTCTCAAGCTTTCAGATAGCTAGATTAATATGTGACATACACTGTGAATTTCTTAGTAAAGACGTAGCAACATATGGGAGCATTCAAGTTGCAGGGAGAAGAGTATAAACTGGACGTTTCCATGTGAATTCGGTCTGATGTGTCTGTCTAGCTGTGTTTACAGTGACCTGCCCTCAGCCTGTACGGGATCACATTACTGTCTCCAGTACCACGAGATGCACCTGCATGCACACGCTCAACCGTGCAGGTATTATTTCTTTTAGGTGTGATGAGTTGTCTTTGAACAATTAAATTTATCTCTGCTGACTACAGAGGGAGCCGAGACCAGATTCCCGACTTTCGGAAGGTTAGAGTTAGGTGAAATGAATCTTTGCTCAAGCATTCAACCACAGCTCCTTGGCTTGTGCCGTTAGCTTCCTGAATTCCCAGATGATCTCCCCGCCACAGCTTAGCCAGGCCTGGAACTGCTTATTTTCTCAGAAGGGATGAGATGAGATGAGATGCAGTTAGTTCAGTGAAGCCATTGGCATTTCAAAATTATATGTAAAAGCATGTATTTGTACTCTTGTTTTCCAAATGATGCCATAAATATGCTTAACACTTAACAAGCTTAAAGCACTCTCTCCAGTTGTGATCATTTAAAAAAATCCTATTCAAATTTTTATAAAGCCATAATGAAAAGCATCCATACGATGATCTGTAAGTCAGTAGTATGTGTGCATATCAGAAAGCAGATGCTTTAGTTTACACTTGCTGCCCACGGGGCAGTACCCCGTCCTGGTATTGCTCAAGAGGGAGCAAGGTGCCTTGAGGCCCGGGAGAGCCCGCTCGGGCTGTGCCGGCTTCGGAGCCACTTGCTGATTTGCCCAGGACGGCTGTGCAAGAGCTGAGTCTGAGGCTAGAAATTCGGGGAGTTACGTAGCCACGAAATTGTGTGGAGATTATTGACGGCGGCGGCGTGTGACTACAGGTACGCTTCGTGACAGTAGCGCTCATTCTGGAGGCTCCTCTGATTCTGCTATGTTTTTCTTTTTTGAACCTGGCCTTTGATTAAAAATGCCTCGCTTCCAGCTCACATTGCCTTTTAAATGGCTCTGCAAAGCCCTCTCGCGGTTCCCAGCTCACATCAGAAGCAGGGCTGGAAGTGTTTCACTGCAGAATAAACATATGGGCTGTAAATCCTGTGATTCAGAAGATTCGCCAGCAATATTCCTCTCCGCTGTTGCCATAGGTAACCGGGCTCTGCAAAACACCATTTACCCTGGAATGCAAGGAGACACGGAGCTCAGCAAGGGCACTCCGGTTAACCCTTTCCTAGCAAAAAATTCCTCTGGTGATCCCAGCAGAAACTGCTCCTCGCTCTTATGCGTGTAGATTCACACACAAATAAACCCGCACCATATAAATTAAGGCAAACTACCGAAGCGCTTGCACAAGCCCCAGGAGTATGCACATCCACTCTGCGGGAATGGTGGGTTTCTTCTCATACCCTCAGAGCGGGGCAGACATTGAACATGTCCAGGTGCTATGTTTTCGCGACTGCTGACTCAACCGGGCTGTGTGGCTCACTACGCTCAGCCCTGAGCCCTGGGGAATGGGTTAAATTCCTCTAGTGGCAGCAGATAAAGGAAGGCAACTGAATTAGGCTGGCCTGGTCTGCAGTCCAAATCCAAGGTTTATGGAGTGGTGTTTGTCAAATTAAGACAGTACCTTAGAGAGGAAGACTTTTGAGTTCACAGGCACCACAGAGCTTTTTTTTTGTAGCTGACAGGGGATCCCTAAGGTTTACAAGGTTTTGCCAATGCCACCTAATGGAGACCTATGAAGCTGAACACTTGCATCAAGTGCAAGACTAACACCGTTGTTTCCTGCCTCACACTATTTTGCAGCCAAGGCACTCTCAACATCTCCTAATGGCCTGTCTTCTACTCCATCACCTGAGGCCATGATGCTGTGCTTCAGCCAGAGGACATGCAGGCACAAGACCCCTTGTGCTCAAAGTGGTCTTGCTCAGAGGCAGGCCCTGGGTCCTAGTATAGTGCTAAAGCCCCTCCTACCTTATGGACCCCAGTCACCATCAGAGGTCTTGGAGCTGTCTCATGCACTGCAGAAGACACCTGGGGGGTGTGGATGTATCTGTGTTATACATTCAAACCAAAACAAGGCTCAATGCACATATATTGTCTATGTGTAAATATCCATACAAGCATCTGACATGTACATTTGTGTCACGAAACTGTGTGTTAGATAGGACATGTTGGATTCATTCATTGGATACAGTCATATAAATGTTACTCTACAACAAATTAAACAGATGGGAACAGAGTTCAGGATGAGCTGAATTTGCATTTGCTGCATCTTAGGAGAACAGGGGCAGAAAGTGGCCCCCAATTTACTTTTTTACTCCTCGAATTCTGACCTACCTGTGGGCTAATGTGGATCCCAGCAGAGCGGAATGAGCCGAAGTGATGTACTACGTCTGAACAGTGTTTGTTGCCGCAGTCCCAGCAGCAACGCTGCCTGGAGAGCAGGTAGCAGCATATGCTCTGCCTTTGCCCTTCTTCCCATGTGGAGCAGAGGAGGATGTGTGTGTGAAGAGTAAATGCATAGCCCTGTGTTCAGGCAGTGGTTAATTTGTACTGCAGAGGAGCTGCAGGTAAGACTGAGGATCTTTCTCATTTCCCAGTTTCACAAATCCTGTTACAAAAAACCTAAATATGTTGTATTTCAAACCACTGTTGTCTTCTTCCTCATACTCCCCTCTGCAGTTCAATGCACACACACATACACACCACCAAATTATTCTTTCTTTTGTAACATAGTATTGCTCTATGGTCATCTACGGATAGGTAAAAAAACGAAATTCCTGCTCTGAAGAGTTAACCATGTTGGTTACTTTTACATCAAAAGTCTGATGGGAATACAGAGAAGTCAGGAAATCTGGATAAGGCTGAAATTACATTCATAAAAGATCTTGCAGTGGTTGGGAATCACAGCCCATGCATGGACAAGCCTGTATTGAGACTGCTGTAATCCCTGGGCAGAACAGGGGGGAGTGAAGGAGAGGTCAGTGTGCTTTGTGGGATTCTCTGGCATTACTGGGGCAAGGGGAGTGAGTCCCTCTCTGTTATTTGAACAGTGAGCAAGTATTTTTTTAAGGATCTTTTTTATGTTGCTAGAATAAAAAGGAACATGCAAGACAAAATGACCCCAAATCATTAGGGGATTGTTGTCTGTGGAGAAGTGCAAATACAGAATCAAATTGTTTTCCTGCAAAATCCTTTTTTTCATGGCTTGTTTCCATGCCACCACAGAGAAGAATGGTGAAGAAAAGGGCTGATGTACAAGGAAAAGGAGCTTTTAAAGATTCCCAAGAGCTACTGAAGGGGTGTTGCTGGTTCAAATTCCCCAAATTGCTGTTAGATCAGTCTGGACGGTGGAGATGATAAACTGCCAGAGAGCCTAAAACCCATGGAGCAAAGCATGGAAGCACAGTGATATTTATGTGTGCTCTGACTTTTTGGATTTATAGGATTTATTTTGCATACTCCCTTGGCATTGCCAGAGCCTCTCTGCAGGCCTAGCACTTGACCCTCTGTTGTGCTGCATCCCTGGGAGCTGTTGCTGTCTAATTCCCATGGCATTGTGGGTACCTGCTGAGGTGTCGGGGACAGGTTGTGTGGCTGGGGAAAGGGGAGCACGAGGAGGTCAGAAACAGGGGTGCCTGCAGGGCAGCGCGGAGCGATAACTGGGCCGGTTGAGCCTCAGCCATTACCTGAAGGTCCAAAAACCACTGGAAGTGCTGAAGATGCAGAGGCTGGAGCCTGTTCCTTTTCCTGGGTTTATACGGTTGCCTTGAGCCAAGGGTATTTAAATGTCAAGTCTTTATGTAGTTCCTAAATTTACTTAGGTTTGGGTGTTTATAGCAGAAGGTTTGTGTCCTTGTGCACTCCTATCTGTGTATTTGAATGGTAAATGCCAAGGCTTTCTTTTGGGGCTTGTGTTTTTCCACAGCCGAGGTGACACACTCCCATTACATTTAACCTTCTCCCCCAAGAGCTGATACATTTTATTTCTTTTGGAAAGGAAGTATCAGAGCCTGAGCAGGCCCAAAGCAATTTTTCTTTGAAGGCTGCCTTGGCTGGGACTGCAGAAACAGTGACAAAGAGGAGATTGTAGAAGAGCGTGCTAGCTGGGAGCTCAGGCAGGAAAGGGTTACTGCCTGCACAGCTTTCTCTGTCTGCAGCTCCAGGCAAAACCCAGAGAGAGACAATGATGTCAGCACTACCTCCAGGCCCAGGGCCCCTTGCCTGACAATGTGGGCAATCCAACACATTCCCATCTGCCACAACAAGAGCATTCATGCTCCTATTTCCTGACCTCTTTGGATTAAAACATGTGGAGTTAAATATACATCCAGCCCCATGCTCATGCACTTGCATTGCACCAGAAATAGACTTATGGGAAACTGGCTGCAGCTTTTGCCACCCGACACTCGGGATCTGTGTCAACGTTGTCATCGAGAAAAGCACATGTTGGTCTGGTTGGGAGATTGTACAGTCATGTACACATAGCTAAAATACAGTTCGCTTTTGTGCCTTGCAGTGCTGCATGTAATCAGCGAGCAATCAGAAAGGGGAGGGGGGGAAGGGGAGCTTAAATAGAAAATGAAGAGTAGTCAGAGGCAGTGATTTCAGCATTTTAACCATATGAAACTGGCTGAGTTTTTTAGTACTGCATAAAAAGTTCTGACAGCAAAGACAGACCTTGGCCGAGCTGGGTATCTGCACTCAAGGCTGGTGGAAGAGGGAGAGCGTGCAGCGGCCTTTGCATGCTGCCGTGCCGGGCTGGCAGGCACAGGCAACGCAGCTCTGACAAGGAGAAGCTTTTTGTTTGCTTTACAATGAAGCTGGTCTGGTAGTGCAAAATGCTAGTAATAGAGGATTTTATTGCTGCTTTTATTCATGATGCTTGGGGGAGGGGGGGTCCTGTTGCCTGCACATGGGTATCATGTTGTTTCTTTTTCACGTCTGTGCGCGCTGGGTGTCTGTGGCTGTATGCCCCTGCGTATCTGTGTGTCTCCATATTTATCTGTCATTCTGTGTCTGCATTGCTCAGCCTTTTTCCTTTTAAGTGTAGGAGTGCATTTCTTTCTGTGCACAGATGAATTTTCCTTTACGATACACTAAGGGGAAAGGAAATGTAGGGATAGCTCTCATTTCGTTTATGTCTTGCTCGACAAAGGGCTTCACAATTCAGAAATATGAATGAAGAAGAAAATGAGCTATTTCTTTTCCTTCCTCTCTCCTTTGTCTACAGTCTTCTGTCTTCTCTTCCTAGTAATTTCTTTTCGCTACCTTTTCCCCCATCAGATTGCAAACTCTTGCTCCCATAACAAATGTTTTAAATGTAATCTATCCTGCCTGCACATACAGTCAGGCCCCTTTTCATAGCGTGTTTCTTGTACAGTCTTCTCTTTCTTTTCTTTCTTTTTTTTAACTCATAGTGGGCCTCAACATTGCAAATTCCTGTGGGCAGCTTGGTTTAGCATCTCTCCCCTTCGTTTGGCCCCTGCCTATAGCACTCAAAATCTCAGAGAGCACAACACAGGGAAGCAGAACAAAAGTAAGCTCCCCAAAATCTGTAGTTCCCCAATGGATCACAAGGGTCTTGGAAGAAGGCTTAGCTGATAAAATCCTAATCGGGTGCTTGGAGGGGTGGGGCCAAATGGTTAATGTAGGATAAAAACTGCAAACCTCTTAATTCTCTTAGTGTTTGGCTTAACCTTGCCTTGACTCTGAAGAGATGGCAGTAAGTAAGGATGAGCTTGTATTAGAAATAGGATTCTCTCTTTCTGCCCAGCCCCTTCCGTGCCAGTTCCAGTATTACAGGGTATCAGTGGTACAAAATTCTCTATCAGTTTCTGTTGGTGGAGGTTTGGAACTGCCTCACTTCTCAATTAGTGTAATCAAGGCCAAGACCCTGGCATCTTTCCCAAGAGCTTCCTCCCCCCTGTGAAACAGAGAATACTGAAAAACAGGCAGAAAAAGTGGAGCTAGACTGTAGCAAGCATTGGATTTCACCGGTGGCACAATAAGGAAGCTGCTTCTAGTGTCAGCTACTCTAAATGAGGCATACAGACAAGTTAAAGTGGTAATATGCATAATGTCTGTCAACCAGATATTTCAGAGCATATAATAAGCTGTGATTAAATCATTAAACTAAAGAACTTCAAAGGAGTCTGTCTGTGCAGACTGAGGATCTACATGCAAGAAATCTCCAGTCCTTTTTCCACCTTGGTACCTGATTTGCCATTGGTCTGTCTGCTTTAAACTAGCCATTTCACACTGATCTTTAATTTTCCCATCAGTAACACCAGGGGTTAATAACACTTAAGCAGAGCAGTGCGTCTTACAGAGTTGTTTTGAAGGAAATGGAGACTTTTATTGAAGGAGTCTCTGTGCGAAGACTCATTTGATAGGAACTTGCCTGCCAGTTTGAGGTTCTTTGGGAGCAAAGTGGAGGAAGCATGTTCAGCATGAGATCAGCACTGAGCTCCTCAGCGCTGTAAGGCATGAGGGTCTGCAAGCACTGGGGGAAATACAATGTTAAAAACAAGAGCCCTGCATAGTTTTCAGGGACCCAAAATCAGGCTGTGGAACCTAGGAAGGGTTAGGTTTGCAGTTTTGGACTGAGACACATGCAATCCTTATGATCCATTCTTGGTGCCTGATGGATCTCTGCTTTTGTTACTTGCCCCAACTTCACACACAAAGTCAATGAAATAAGTGAGAACAGAATCTCTATGTCCTGACACCATGTCTCTTGCCATGAGCACCAGACCGGGCACCAAAAATGGGGGGAATACGTCCCCAGGTTCCCCTGCTTTGTTTAGGACCATTATTTTGATGGGGAGCTTTTAGTTTTCCAAATAAATCAAGCAGTTTCTCTATGTTTATGGCTACACATGCATCTAATAGGGCTCTCTTACCACAGGTATGAGCAGCCTTGTGAGAAGTGCTCAGCAGCTGGTTTGGGAGCAGGGCAGAGGAAGAGAGGAACCCTGCAAGTCACATCCTCCTGACTGCCTTCCCCTTCACTGATGTGTTCAGTCACACCACCCAAAGGAGCCATTCGGGGAGATTTGAGAATGTATGGGAGATTTGAGAATGTATGGAGCAAGTGCTCCTTTTCATTTACAATCGAGATAAACAAGGGTGTCAGCTGAAGCAGAGCTGCTGTGTACTTCAGTGCCAGGCAGTAGTGGCTGCTGCTTAGGAGATGGATTTATTAAGATTATTAGTAAGTGTTATTTGGAGGTGACTGAAATTGCTGGGTGAACTCCAGAGGATTAGCTTTCCAAAGATAGCAAATGCAAAAAAAAGCAACCCCAAACAAACAAGCCACCAGTACCAGTTGTGTTTATTTAATAAAGTCTCTGCACAGGATTAGCTCACAAGCATTTGCTTGTTTTTGTGGCTGGAGATATGGGGGATGGGAAGGAGGAACCATCTTAGCATGTAATTCCCCAAGTAAAAGCAAAGCTGCAGCACAGCGTCTGTCCCAGTTCACGGAGTAGGTGACAACCTGCTGTAAGCAGGGCAGGCAGAGGAGGAATCACCTTTTCCTGGATTGCAGCAGATGAAGGGAGACTAGCATGCAGCAACTCTGATACAGAAATAACCTGGGTGAGGAAGGCTCTGCTCAGGAAACATCATGTCCCTGTATAAAGGGCACGAGAGCCTTAGGCAAGGGCATCACGCTGACCCGAGCCTGAGAAGTGGCGTGTGGGAGAGAGAGCAGCAATCAAAATAGTCATCTCCTATTCTCTAGCGAGGCCATAAGAGGACCTCAAAGTCCTTGTAGACATGAATTCACCAAATTTCACCCGACAAGCCCATCCCTGTGGAATGGAGGTTGGGGTTACTAACCCCAGATGGCAAACAGGAGGCAGTGGAGGGGGTTGCAAGGTTGCACAGAGAGCAGGCCAGATGGGAACACAGGGAGGGTAGCAAGAGGGGAAGACAAAATCAGGGGTAAAAAGCCATCCCCCAGAGAAAACTGAGGGGGAAAGGGGCTTTAAGGACCAATGTAGCCCATGTTTTAATGTTGTTTTGGTGCCTAGATACTGTTCCTAGGTAAGTTCCTCCAAAATGCTGCTGGTCGGTGGTGTAGAACAAATGAGTCAGTTCTGCAGTGCCACTTGGCTGTCACTGCTTCATTGCTGCTGCCCAGAAGTGGGGCCACGTGGGAGCTTCCCACTGACCCTTCAGCCTTCCCCAGCATTATACTAGCAGAAGCATGGTCACCCAAAGGACAAGTATCTTGTGTTGCTCTTTAGTGATTCATTGGGCCCCCTTTGGGAAGTGGCAGGAGAGACTGAGGAATTCTCTGTTCAAGCCAGGGTACTGAAAGGGGACTGTGAAGCCCTGTGCCCTTGCAGTTTCCAGTGAAATTGCTTGTTTTCTTCCATGAGAAGGTGCTTGCTTGTCTCCTAAATCCACAGGAGTTGCACTGGCTCCTCTTCCCTCCTCCAGAAAAGTCCCTTATGCAGAGCTGGGCCTGGTTTGCTGTTGCCTGTGCTTCCCAAGACTTTCCTAGGCACTGCGACAACAGCAGCAGAATTCCCAGATTTTGTAAACCTGTTCAGACAGGAAAGGCCTTTAATTTTACACAGTCACAGAGCAGAATGGGACCTATGAATATAATTCAGCAACCTCATTCCTCAGCCAGGGGAAGGGAACAATGCATGACTTAACTCTTTTGGGATAAGCTACCACAAGTGGAAAAAGGAGGAGGGAAAGGAGGAGGAAACCCAGTGATGCAGTTTTATACTGAGTGGACAGAATTGTCTGGTAACCTGTGTGCTTAGTCCCATGCCAAGATTGAAGGATATGTCAGCAGTAACTAAAATAGAAGCTAAGTGGGAGGTATAGAGCCCTGGATCCAAACTACCCAGTTTTTACAGGAGATGTCTTTGGTGCTAAAATTTATGTTACTGAAATCCTTGATTCCTGCTAAAGAGAAAGTAAGAGAATGTTGGACTAAGAGGCAGAGGAAAAGGGAAGAAAAAAGGAAGAAAAAAGAGAGGGAGAAGGAGAAAGAGACTGTAACATTTCAGGGTCATGTCCTCATCTCTTTCTGTTGGGCTCTAAATTTTTGTTAGCAATAATTTCCACATGAGAAGCTGATGGTTGAAGAAGCTATTTTCTTTCATAGATAAAATGAAAGTACCCACATTAAAATAAAAGAGGCAGGGTTTTCCTTTCCCATGAGTTCTTCATGCATTAGAGAAACATCCTCCGTTCTCAGGAAAGGAAACAAAAGCTAACTTTTATTTGGAAAACTGGAACACGTTTTGCAGTAGGAATAAAATATAGTGCAGGTCTGGTCTGCTCTAACCTTTGATTTACAGAGCAGTCCAAGGAGCTTATTGCTTTCACTCTCTGAAGCTGGTCGAGCAGGTGCAGGTTGCAATGCTGTGGTGGTGAATAGATGGGTCCCTAGCCTAGGCCCTAGGCTGACTTCTAGAGGACCTCACTTCTCCAGACAGAGAGAAGTGCTGTGGCACATGTCTTACTGCCAGGCTACGTGAACCCATCCAAAGTAAAGGGACTTGACTCTATGCCTGTGTGTGACTGATTCGCAACATCTCCAGAAAAAATCAAGCCCCTTTAGTGAGATTCATGTGGCTGCTCTAATTTACATCAGAGAACCCAGCACTCCATGACTGTGACACCAAAGGTGGTTTAAGGCCACCTCTGTCCTTGGACTTAATACATACATAAAGTATAGCCAAGACTAAGGGTCTGTCTCTCTCTGTGTGATAAATACGTACTTCTATGGGACTGTGTCCATGAGTCCAATTTAACATTATAAAGTAATTTTCTGTGACAATTCAGATCCCAGCTTCATCACTCTCATCTTTCTCTCTGTCTGATATATTTTAGTGTTTGGTATTATGCCTAATATGGAGAGATTGCAATGAACTGGATGAGGCATTTAATAAAGGAGATGTCTGGGAAGTGAGAAGGTTTTTGTCTCTGAAAAAGTCTTCCAGTGATTTGTTGGAACATCCTATTTCAGAATGGGTTTGGCTTAGAAAGGCCACATTTGTGTGATTTGTCCTCAGTAGAAATTAGAGTCTCTCAGTATTTTTATGCAGCTGAATGATTATTTTTTGAGTTATTCATTATAGACTTCTGAACCTCTCAGGAGTCCATGAGCTCTTTATGAGCCATATAAAAGGATGCAGACTCACTAGCAGAGCAGAGAAAATCCCAGGAGGAGAGAGATTTGTAACTAAACTGAGATGAACAGAAAGATGGAGAAGGTAAACTTCAGAAAGCCTGGAATAAAAGCAAATTCTTTAACAGCCTAACAACAGTCTAGACTCCTGCAAGTCAAGAACAGAGCAGGCTATACTGAGGATGTTTAGAAGAAAGCACAGGACTATCCTGCAAAGTTTGATTTCATATCTGGTTTGGCAGCAGGAGAAAGATAGAAGAAGGTTTGTTTTCTAGGGCTTTCTCAAAGCAGTGACACTGAAAGAAAC
Organism: Pygoscelis adeliae; assembly: GCF_000699105.1. Classification (NCBI taxonomy): domain Eukaryota; kingdom Metazoa; phylum Chordata; class Aves; order Sphenisciformes; family Spheniscidae; genus Pygoscelis; species Pygoscelis adeliae. The sequence goes on along the minus strand of NW_008824356.1, from coordinate 6,285,053 downwards.
ATGCCTGCTATCTTCAGAGGACCCACTCATGTTATTGACATGCAGGATACTCTCCAAAAGGAGTCATTTGTTCAAAATAGCCTGTTTACAACCAGCAGGGCATACAGGTCAAAGTGAAAAAGAGCAAAATCTCTATTTCTGAGAAGCTACAAACCAAAGAATTTAAAGAAAATGCACAGACAGAAGTTGCACATACTGTAAATGCCTAGGCCTCTTGATGAACACTTTTGGGATTCCCAGCCTGGTTAGGAAAACATTGCATAGCAAAGCTCTTTCTTACAAAGAGACAATTAGACAAATGCTACCTGCTGATTGCAAAACTGGCTAAAACTTAGTGGGATCCACGCGTCTTACACGATCCAGCTTATTTTCGTACCTGGGAGCAAAGTCTGATAGAGCTGCATATTAAATGGAATGGGACAGAGCCAAAGCTGGCTAAATAATGGAAATGTTTTTGTGAATATTTATTCAGTGAAAATATTGCCAAAATTCACAATATTATTGATAATGAATTATTTAATCAGCTCCAGACAAAACTCCAACAGAATCCCTGGCGGTACCATTCTGCCAACAAGTATTATGCATGCATAGCACTCCCTCCGCAGGGACTGCAGAAATGCGCTCTGCTTGCCAGTCTCCAGGAAAGGATTCAGCTCTGCTGCTATCAGCTGAGTCAAAGTTTCACAGTACTGATAGAACTACTCAGTCAGGGATGGACTGAGTCAGGCCTGTGGGCAGATCTGGGCACACTAATGGGTATGCTCGGGACAAAGATACACCACACCAGTATGCCCATACAGAAGCCCCATGTAGAAATAAATGGTTGCATATAGGTTATCTGTTAGCGTGTGGCTGCATTTCTCCCTCCGTGTAGGTGTGTGCTCTATAGAAATGTGCATGGGCTCATGCAGCTGTGGTGCAGTGAGGGGACATATATACTTTTGGCAGCTGCACATTGGGGTAGATGTATGTGTGCTATATGGGCTGTCCCACCTGTGCCCTTTGGGGCGCCGTTCTCCATGAACCGTCTGGGGAAAAGGGAATTCTACAGGGCCCTGACTTTGGTCTCTTCCTCTACTTTCTCTGTCTCTCATTTTCAGGTAACCTTTTCCACAAACAGGTCCTTACGTTGCCAGGGTGTGGGATGCCTGTTGCACGACTGTATAGAACTGCATGTTGCTGCATGGAGCGGCTGCAGGTGACTGTTCTTCTGCCTGCAGCATCGGCCCGGGGACGCCTGTGCCTTTTCCCGTGTCGTCTGTGGTTCACCAGCAGCAGTTTCTCCCTTTGGCCAAGGGACTTTTGCCTGGGTTTATGCCCAGATCTGCTGTTTTAGCGAAGGGCAGAGGCAGTGCTCAGCGAGTAAGTCCTGCGTATTTCATGCAGGTTTAGGGACGTTTGTTCCAGACAGCACCTAGCTTGTGGATCTCACTTGTCTTTACCCCAGGCAACACACATAATTCAGGTCAGCCCTTTCCTCTCTGCCCTGGCCTGCTCGTGCACATGCTATTTCCAGATCAGGTCACACATTCCCCACTCTCTCTCCTACCACCATTGAGCCTGTTCCATTAAGGTTTAATGAGAGGCCCACCAGCCACGGCAATCCCAGCCCTCCAGTCACTGCTGCAGCCAAGGTCAAGCCCGGGGCAGGAATTGTCCGCAAATACAGACACAGGGAGTGAAGGGAAGGAAAGAACAATAAGAGCCATTTACTTCCCAATGCACTTGAGTGCTTGAGAGAAACTGTCCCGCCAGATTGCTGAGTCAGCAGCGGCTGACAAATTAGTCAACAGGATGACTGGGCCTCAGCTCCTGGCAATTAGCATCGACAAAGCTTTGTGTGTGCCTGTGTGTTTTCCCATTAGCTGTGGCTTGCACGCCTGCAGAGGGAGGAGGGACTGGGGAAGGAAATGGCTTGCTTTGACTTCGCAAACACATGGAATTTGCATTCCCAAGGTCGCACAGCAGTCATTTGGCTTCCTGTTCCAGCATCTTTGCAGGCTGTAGCCGTTATGAATAAAGTATGCTGAGAGCCTCTTAGGAGGGAGGTGCATCAACACAGCTGGAGGAAGGGCGAGCCCTGAATTGCAGTAGCAGAGACACTTTAGATTGGGAAGGGTGTAGTTTAACTAACTGATCAGTGTGGCTAACAAAACCAGGTATTGTCAGGGTTAAGGAGTGTTGGCAGTGGTCAGACAGAGGAGTTTACTGGTGAGAATGGTATTGCTAATACTAATATTCAGTATTGGAATAAGAAGGGTGTCACGGATCCAGAGTGAGAGGCTTTGGCATTGCTCAGAGCGATGAAATGATAGATGGAGACAGAGGGGGATAAGGACTGGAATAAAAGAGGATTCTGTAGGTCAGGAGTTCAGTGTCTTGTCAAAGTGATTTGGGAAGCCAGGGGCTAAAAGGTGGAGCTGCAGGTCAGGATTAAGCTGAACGTAAGAGCTGAGTTCTGTCACTGTTTGGCAGAGGTCACTGCCTCCAAAGCAGGCTGCGGGGTCATGGCCCATGCTGTGAACAATGACATTTCCTGGATTCAGCTCTAGTGGAACTACAAACACACTTTGTTGTTAAAATCCCGTGCATCTCCTCTTGCCTTCCCATCTTCAAGGCTAGGTCACCAGTGCTCTCGGATAGGGTGCAAGTTGAAAGTCCTCAGAGGACCCTGGAAGAGAGGTCAAGTACATCTGAATTTTTAGCCTCACCTTCATCCACTGCATATCCATCTCCCTGGTAAGTCAGACACTACCATATTATCATCCTCATTCACGATGAGCTGGTCAGTCTGATTTAGCCAAAGTTCAGTGGTGCCCCCAGCTCTGAAAGGCCTAGCTGTGACCCGTGAAGGTTTAGTGGGCTTTGTTCTGGGTGCTCAGAGACCCGTCTCTCTGCTTACAGGCTTTCACAAAAGTTGAGCTCAACTGAGAGCAGCAGAAGCATTCAAGCTATCAGGCCTCCTGTTTGCGAGGGGGGGGTGAGAGACATGGTCTTTGTATCCAGGGCACCACAACACGCTACTTTGCTGAGCGTAACTGGAATCCCTGGACTTCAAATCCTGCTGCTGAGAGCCTAGCAACAAGTGAATGTATCTACTTAAGCTTTTAAGAAAGGAGTAGGTTAATGGAGGTGAAAGTAGGTCAGAATGTTTTATTTTCTGAGTTTGTTGGGTTTCTTTCTAGGAACTGTAATGCTCCGCTGGTAAGTCGTCTTTGTGTCCAGAGACTAGCAGCACCATATCCACTTACGCTCCTTTATGCCACACTAAACTTGAGACAGTTCATTCCCCTTCTGTTGACGGACAAGCTGCCTCACACTACCTCATGTTTACCAAAGGAGAGGAGCGTGCACCGAGGTGCTTCCTACCAAGCAGCTGACACCCAGCAGCTTGCTGTTCCCATGGTGACCTCTCCTCATCTTTGACCCCTGTGATTCGCTACTTGGTTGTAGGCTGATTTAGGGCAGTTTTTTACTGATTTCTTAGCTGCCAAACGGTGTTTTCTGAAAATACCAGCTGGCATCTATCTGCATCATTAGGTGTCTACTTTTGAATCTGGGTCTCTCTTCCTCCATGCTTCAATTCTTCATCTAATAAAAGGATCTAGCTGTAGTTTGGGCTTGGGTCAAGGTTGTACGCCTGCATGTGAATGTGGCTGTGGAGGAGCTGTGGCCATCCAGGTGCTCCTCCTGTGCTCCTGTCGAGGAATATGGCTGGGGCCTTCCTTCTGTCCCTTCTGACATGGTGGTGGTTAGACCAGCACTTTGGTTATGCCTGACTATTGCTGCTGTGCCCAGCTTCAAAACTTTAACCTGTGAATTTTGCCATCCTGTCAGCCTACAAGGAGTAAATCCATTTCATCCAGGCCTCAGACCGCTACAGGTGCAAGGAAATAGTGAGTCCTGAATTGCTTGGATTTGCACTTCTGTAGTACCAAGAAACTTCAGGGAGGCCTTGCTGCTGTGGTCTTACACCTTGTAGAAAAAAACAGGGCTATCTAACCCACGTAACACACATAATTTATCAGATATGGATCCCATAAGGAACCGTGGACAAAGATCAGCCGAGTTCTCTCTCTGTTCACTCATTTAACCTTCCTAGTGAATGTCAGAAAGTAGATTATCACTTCATTACAAGTGATAAAATTCAGGGCAGCTTCACTGCAAATTCAGGCCCTCGGTTTTAGTTCCATCATTTTGCAAGACTGACTGACTTACCTCTGTTCTCTTTCAGTAACAGATCTCAGTGATCCCCTTGTCTGACGGCAGGATGGAACAGGAGGAGAAGGTGGCCAGACCATGCGCTTGTAGGACATGCTGCTATTCGAATTCTTGGTTCATGGGAAATCTGCTCACCTTTTCTCAGTGTTACGCTTTGGATCTAGCTGCCAGAGCCAATTCCACCTTTGGGAGAGAAGTATCCCAATCTCTGTTTGAGCGATACCAGCAATACTACTTCTTCGCTTTGTTCTGAGCCGGTCCTGGCATTCCCATCAGAAATAGAAGAAGTGACATACCCTATGATAACTGTTGTTCTTTGAGATATTGTACTTCACATGGGCCTTGTGACTGCATTGATACGACCGCAAGCTAACACAGCCATCAGACTATGAGGGAACAGAAAGTTTCAGCTGCTCTGCTTTTTCTCCCCTACTTTCAAGTACCAGAACCACATGGTTCATGCACGGCCAGGCCAAACACAGTTGTTTGTTTAAAAAATCCAGACTTGTTCACATGAGGTACATGTGCAACTGCAGCAAGCTCCATGCTGACTGCAGCATTTGAAAGAACACCTGATGGGGCACCTCATCAGGGTATCATAAGGAAAAATATGTCAAGGACAAGGTAGTGCCCAGGTGTCATAGGGAGGACACAAGGGTGTCTAAGATCCTGTAACTCTGAGAGTCAGCTTCCTCTGTCTAGCTGTGTTTTATTCCAAATGAGCTATGCTTCATGCAGCAAACTAGGGATGGATACAGTGCTGGGGTGCAGAAGTGTTTTAGTAATGCTGAGTTATGACAGATTGTTACTAGCAGTAATTCCCACTTCTTTCCTGAGGCACACTCCTAAAAGCATCTACTTTCAGGAAACTGCCTGCAAACTCTCTCTGCAACACTCCCTGTCTGGCTGATGATACCCACTGTCTCTCCTTTGCAGGAGGAGAGTAAAATACTCTTTAAAGTCGGTATTTTTCTGATGAAAAATACTCAGTTAATTTTGGAGTCTAAAAGGTACATGCAGGACAGGGCAAGTTTCTTTAACATGGCCCTGACATTATTCCTTCTGCCCTCCTGGAAGTAATGTGCCTGAGGAATGCAGTGGCCTCTTTTCTGAGCTGGCAAGCAGTGCCATTTGTAGTGTTGATACTTGTCCCAGTGGGACTCGGGCTGAGATTTTTCCATCCTCCCCTTGCCCAGTTCATTTTGTCCAGAGTGCCAAAAAGCTGTCAAATGGCATTTTTGCAACTATGAAGCTAGACTGGGCTGGACCTGGTGACATGGAGGTGAAAGGATCTGGAGTCTGTTTTCCTGTCCTGCTAAGCTAGCCAATATCTCCATGTGCTTATTCAGGGGGTTAGCTCTGATAATGTCAGTATGACTATTTTGCTGCCATTTAGCTAATAGCTACATTTCCCGTTGCAAAGTCATGTAAACGGGAATAAGGGGAAAAGAACTGCTGTGGCAGGAGACAAAGGCACAATTCAGTGGCTGGTTTAAGGTATGCTCATGCCATAGTCAGATTCCTGTTTAACGGCAGCTCCGACATAATGTTGTCCAACTGCATTGAGCAAATATCCCTGAAAAGATGTTTTTACTACCCAAATCCTTGAGATTATCATTTCACCATTTCTCTCCAGCTGTTCTTCGGCCTCAAATACCATATGCAGAGCAGATCCAACTCAAAAAGAATGAAAAGACTGTAGTATCTCAATAAGAAGCAGTTAACCCCCCCATAATATTAATGGTAAAAATAATTAAGTCTTTCTACTTCTCTAGTGTGTTCCATCTGAGGGTCTCAAAGCATTTTACAAGCATTAATTAATTAAACTCTTCATCTCCTCCCTGAGGCTTTTTCTGTGCTGGAGTTGGTTCAGTCCAGTTTGGTAGATGTGGCTGCGGAAATCACAGCTGATTCTCAAACCAGCAGTTAAAAACTGCCTCTGGAAATCTTCAATTCTTACAACTGCTGCCCTTTCATCCCGCAACTGTGCTTCCCAGTCTT
>NW_008824356.1:6275185-6278821 GCF_000699105.1 Pygoscelis adeliae | reverse complement strand
CCTGGCCCACGCAGGCTCAGATCTGCAGGTCCCATCTCCTAGCTCTGCCCTGTCCCAGGTGGGTGATGCCATTGGCACAGTGCCCAGGAGCTAAACTGACCCTCCACTAGCCCCAGAATTAGTGAAGTGTTTGAGTAGCTTAAAGCCACTTTTGCGTTCCATAACACTCCCTCCCAGTTAGGCCAGGGGATCCGAACTAGAAAGAAATGAAAAGAGAAGGGATAAGGATCACTAAGTGCAAATATTTGAAAAGTAACTCTGTAGGTAAGCATTTTAATTTGAAATATGCCAAGTGTTTACGAATAAAATACAGAAATTGCTTATCCCTTTGCTGAAATCCAGTCATTCTTAGGGCTGAACGTGGCAATTATTTAACAGTACAGAGAAGCACTTGCATCGTCTTTTAAGGAAGGGAGGAATCAGATTATATCCAGCTGAAACTGGAGAGGAAGTGGGAGAAGGTAGAAATTAACTACGCAAACTGGGAGGTAGTCATTGGGATTCAGTTCCCATCTTAAAGGAAATATATCAGAGAATCTGTAATCATAATTAATATGTTGTATTACTTGACTTTTTAAAACACTGATAATAAAAATAGTAAAAGTAATAAATAAACAATTATGCTAAGTATGCAGCAAGCCTTGGGGCTTTTGTTGGCAAGAGAAACTGTTTAAATACTTTTGCATTGATATTTATGTAACATCTTTTGTCTTGGGGATCCCAAACTATATTACCAACTGCAGCATTGAAAAGCTTGTGAACAAGGCAAGCCATATGTTGTTTTGTTGACAATATCTTTTTGGAAATCATCTGTAGCATTTCTAATTAGAAGTATGTAAAGTATTTGATTTCATTAATTTGAGTTCAATACTGTGCATTCCTCACCTAGAAACCAAAGCAACTGGCACATTATAAATATGCTGGCATGTAGAATAGTAGGATGAATTAATAATTTAATAATGTGTACTGCTAACTGTGTGTCATACGTTTCTTTCTGAGCAATCAAAGTGCTTTACAGAGGCTGGTGGTAATAAAGCATGATCCTTTCAGTTAATTAGAAACGTATACTTTGTCCTGAGATACACAATTATCCATTCATTGAATTCTACAGTTTCCTTGTGTTTAGTGCATTTTACTGCCTGCGTTTTACAGGTAAAGTAATAGAAGGGATACATTAAACCCTACACAGTCAGTGGCAAGGCAGGGACAAATACAAGTCTCTTGATCCTCTCTCTCAACATTGAAAACATTGTTCCTCTCTCAGTTCCACTGGGCAAGGAACACAGGACTGGGAGAAAGGCTTTTCTAGGATGACCTTCTGGGTCATCCTCTCCTGTCTCCTGCCGTCAGGGGCAACATGTCCTGTCGTGGCTTTTGTGACTGTGAACAAAGAAAGAATGAGTCACACTTCTCTGCTGGACACCAGACTGCTCGTTGATACAGTTCAGGTTGCCTTTCTGAAAAAAAGGCAAGGGTGGTATCTTAATGGAGTTTGCAGTAGGAAAAGGCTGGTCTGGTTTGTGCTTTGGTATTAGAGGAGAATGGCAGCCTTCCAGTTTCAGGTGCTGGGAATTGAAAATAAAGTTGCTGCTGAGTAGGGTTTTTCTCACAGAGTTGGCTTCAACTCTGCACTTCCCCAGCCATGTCAAACAGTACTTTCTTAAAGCTAGAGGACTATATTTAAAACACAAGAGAAAATAAATTCAGGAAGCATCTTGTAAGAGCATCCTGCAGACTACCTTTTAAACCAGTGCCTGAGTTTAGTTAGGCTGGTCACAGGATTGGAAGGTAGGATTAGAAGATCATTCCATTCATCCCCTTGTTCCCAGCAGGATAGCATTCCTGGCAAATGTTAGCTCAACTGTTCCTGAGGCTTTCTGGTGACAGACTCCACATCCTTCTCTTGGGTCCTCTCTAGGCCTGTTCACCATAACAGCTTATCGCCTCCCTCGCCATGATTTTTGGGCCATTTTGTCCCTTTTTTGTCCTGTGTACGAGCTAGCCCTGCCTGAAGAGGTGTACTAGGTGGGTTATCTGTCCACAAGTCCCTGTATGTATTTGGTTCCGTTTCCCTCGCCCTTACATCGTATCAGTGGATTTGCACAGGCGTCAGCAGGGCCATTAGGGAGGAGTTCAGGGAACACAGTGGGAATGTCCTCTCTCAGGGAGCCGGGAAGTCTCAGCTTGTCTGAACTTCCTGTGCAGAGACTGTTTTCCTCCATGACTGTACAGTGCTCAGCAGGCTGACGGCACATGGGAAGTAGCCAGTCCTGTAGCCAATTTTATTCTTTCTCATTTTACTGTCAAGGGGAGGGGAATTCACAAAAATTGTGAGGATCTCACCCACTTCCCCTCCCCACTGCAATGCTGCTGATCTATTTTCGTTTCGTAATATAAATAGTTACAGAAACAAAGCTTCTCAAACCCTGAAGTAAATTCCAGCATGTAGCACCATACATGGCAAATCTATGTGATCATGCTTCTCATCACTATTGCCTCCATCCTCCCCACCTGGCTAGTATCTTTTGGTTCCTGTCTTAAGCTCTTTCTGTAGGGTTTCAGAACATGAGATGTGCAGCAGTTGGATGGCGGGGACAGGCAAGAAGGAAGACTGTAGGAAGACTGGAGAGGGAAACTAGACATTGAAATCTGAGTTTGGTTCAATTCACTGGGCTGGAAGGAAGGTTGATGATGTCCTCATTCGCTGAACACTTCAGGACAGCTGGTATACTGAATAGGCACAGGTCTGAGGGAAAGGAAACGAGAGTAAAAGACTGCATTGCTGCACATACATTTCTCACCTCTTTATTTTTGAGTTCTGGCCTCTGCAATGTTTACACTTAAATGTAGGTTTTTAAAATACTATTTGTAACATGTTTAAATTAGTAGTACTACTGTTATTTCCCCAGCCACATTAGAAACCCCTGCCTCTGTGTTTCTTACTCCTTCTTAATGCTCATGCAAGCTGGTGAAACTGTTACTCATGCAAGTCATGGGTTAGGACAATCAAAATATATTGAGTCTTTATCTTTCTTTTTATTTCCTTAGTTAGATCTTACCAAACACCAGATGTTATGTCATGGTGCTTTGTAATCTTCATCGCTTCATCCCTATATGCTGTTCCAAATCAGACCTGGATGGATCCCCAAAGGGGTGACAGAGCTCACTGCTACTGTGTTCAAAGCGGAGGCTGTTGAGAGCTGTGTCTCTGTCTGTTGGGTCTAAGGAGAATTTCCTATCTGAATATACTCGACTGAAATAGGCTGGAGGGGATAATCTGGCACTAACCTCTCCTTCTCCCACCCTCCTGGTTAGAGAGTCGATGGGAACTAATAGGTCTTTTCCTGCCTAACATCTCTGATTCACAAAACTTTCTGTGGCTGATGTGGTGCCAGGAGGCAGAGGGGTTATTTTGGGGCAGATTCCTTCTCATTTGTTTTGTTTTCCTCTTTCTATAGCAGTGTGGCAATCCCCATCCTGGCAGCAGGGATGCCCTGAGGGAAGGGAGAGGAGCTGCTGCTGAAGACAGAGAGCTGCTCGTCCTCTCTTTGACTGCAGCATCAGCTGGGGGAGGAGGGAGGAGAAGTGTCTCAGAAGCATTCACCGTTGGTTATTTTTAGTTTTTAGATGCTCTTA
>NW_008824356.1:6274566-6275123 GCF_000699105.1 Pygoscelis adeliae | reverse complement strand
CCGTAGCTTATTTCTCTCCTCTTGGCAAATGGCACTTTGTGAGCTACTCAGTCACAGGTTAGAAAGCACTGAGGAAAGTCAAAGGGCAGGCAACTGAGGTACTCCTCCAAGAGAGGCACTTGAAAGGTCAGGAAATGCCTGGGCCGTGGGTAGGAGCCCCTCGTAGCCTAGCTCTGCTTATTAAGCAGGCTTGCCAACCCATGCAGACAGGGTGATGGGGCTCAGATCTGAAAGAGCTTGTGAAGGAGGCAGAGGAGCAAAGAGGATAGGATAAAGGAAGAGTAGGAAAAGAGATGGGGAGATAGGATAAGGGGAGTTGTGATATACGAAGGGGACTACGTGAGGTGAAGGAGGATGTGCACTGTTGGAGCATGACTGAGAAAAAGAGGAAATGGGAATGGAGAGCAATTTTACTTCCCTCAGGTTGCAAGCCTGGAGGATCTCTCGCCAAAGGGCTGTGGGCTTCCTCTTCCCCTGGGAAGTCCCTGCACGTCAAAGCCAGGCCCATGTCCTACAGGACTGCAAGCCTGGAGGATCTCTTGCCAAAGGACCCTGGG
>NW_008824356.1:6261066-6274554 GCF_000699105.1 Pygoscelis adeliae | reverse complement strand
CTACACGTCAAAGCCAGGTCCACCTCCTACACGTATCAGGAGAAGGCATGTAGGCAGCTGCACTTAGAGGACACACCTCTTACCTTCCCATCGGATGGGAGTTGCCAGTGAAGGGTGAACAGCTGGCCAACGGGAGGGTGCTGTGTCCTGGAGAAAGGCAGGTCTTAGTCTTTAGGGAGAGAACTGAGACAGCCACTGTGGAGAGGCTTTTCCCGTGCTTTGCAGAGTTGCCGGCAGCCCGCCCCAGCTTCTGGCTGGTAAAGCATCAGGTGAGGTCTGAAGCTGGGCCCAAATCCTAGGACCTTGGTCAAAGCAGAAGTGCAGGATCTAAAACTGACCTGCACCTGGTGCTGGTAGAAAGTGATGCAACTGTCAGCCAGGCAATAAATAAAGTACTATCTCCTGAGGTGCTTGGCTGTGGAGGACCCGAGCATGGGGCACTCCAGGGGCTCATGGCATCTCTGCCTGTGTGTGCCGGTGTGTCTGTCCATCCATTTATAGTTTTGGCCCTTAACATGTGCAGGATTTGAGCTTTCCAAACAATACAGGATTTCTCCTCACTGTGCCCTGGGAGGCAGCGTTACAGTGCACTCTCCTCCTTCTCCCGCAGGAGCTGGGAAATGGCTCCTGCAAGTGGCACGGCAAGCCTTTCCCCATCCTGGTCCTGTGGGAGGATGAACAAGCCGCTCCCTTTCCCTTCTCTCAGTGGGCACCCGGAAAGGAGCAGCTGAGTGGCTCCACTGGCTACTGTAGCCAGGCCCAGTGTCACACTGATGCCAGGGCTGAAATAACCTGCTCACAATAACAAGGCTCGCCCCCGTACCATATAGCCCCCTCATCCTCCCTGTAGCCCGCTCTTTACAGCAATTTCTTCCTAGTTTTCCAAAGTCCTAGTTGTCTGTGCTTGCCTCAGGCAGGGGAAGTGGGTTGCCTGGATACAGTCCCTTTGATGAACAGTGCAGTCCCCCTGGAAATCAGGCTGCAGTCCTTCCCCTCCCCTTCCCCAGCGTCACTGCTTAGTGTGAAAGATGGATTTGGGTCCCCAGAGGGCTTCTGAATGCAAAAGGGGGGCAAAGCATCACAAATGTCAGCATTCCTCTCTCACCCCAAAGAAACAGCCAGGTGTAGGGATGGCAGAGACAAGCAGAGCCAGGAAACTATTCCACCGGTTGCTGGAGGCCAGCATGAAGCTGGTCCTAACCTGATAAAAGAGGATCCCACACCTGAACTGAGCCAAGAAGCCACTCAGAAATGTGCATCACAAGCAAAGGAGATTAGGACTAATTGATATAGTCCAGCAAGGGCAAGCCCAAGTGAGCTTACCCAGCCATCAGGATAGTCATCGCTCTGAAAATGAAGTTGCACAGAATGGGGCAGGGTTGGGAGGGGATAAAACAACTCCCATTCCTCTTGGTGTGTGAACAGATAAAACAATTCCCATTCCTCTTGGTGTGTCTTGCTTCACAGTTTCACAATTACACAGCTTCCTTGGCACTACACAGCTTCCTTTGGCTGATGCTGCTAGAAAAATTGGCTAATGTGGAAAAGCACCGTGATGTGCTTACAGGTGTCTAAGCTGTAAAGACCACCAGGAGTGTTCACATTGTTTCAAAAGGCTTTAACCAGGAAGAATATGAGAAAGGTGAAAGAGCATTTACTATAAATATCAGGAAAAATATTCAAATCAGTCTTTTTTGCTTGCTTTATTCCCTAATTTTCTCAATGAAAAAAGTCACACCTTCTCCATTTCTAGATAACAAATACATATACTGAAAATCCTTACAAAGGATAATTTCTCAGCAACATTACAAAGTCTCCACAAAACAAAAATCTGTAATTGAAAACTACTATCTATGTTACCGAAAGCATTCTCGTACTCAAGCCATCTGCCTTCAAAGGTGTGCCTCCACCTTCCCCGTAAGCCTCTGACGTGAGCCAACTTCAGAGGAAAGGTAACAGAATAATTGGACTAAACTGGCTGGTTCCAGCAGGAAAGTTCCTGCTCCAGAAATCCAGTAAAGTAGGTGGCTTTTGTAGCAGAGCCTAGAATACAACAGGTGAAATGTAAAATACAAATATATTTCAGGACCAGAAGGAGAAAAAAATCCCTAAACTAAGACTCTTTTATGGGGGTTGCCCTGCCAGGAGCACTCAGCCCCCTTGTCTGTACAGGCAGGGCATCAGCGGAAGTGCCTCTGCTGACTCTGGCACTGCAGGATCACAGTGGGAGGTATGTATCTCTGTTACACAGGTCTCACTCAGGGCTCTGTCGAACCAAACAAACATTTCACATTCCCCAAGAAAAGCAATGGCCACCTACTGCAGTTTGGCGAGCACTGGTAGTTCCCAGTGAGAAAGTCTATTTAGCTGGCAGTCATCTGCATTCTGCAGTAGTTTCAGTTTCTTAGTGCATTTAGAGTACATCCCCTGATGCAGTGCTTTAGAGCGCGTTGAGCATGACATAATTCATAGATGACAATAGGGATTTTTGCTCCGAGAAGAATGGTTGCAACCCTTTAGCCACATTAAGATAGAAAAATGCAGTCTTGGACACTGGCATGTATGGTAATCTAAAATAATCCTGGGCTTTGATAGCTTCCCTGTGGGGCAAACCAATGTGCCAGTGAAGGCAGGCCCCAGCAATCAAAGAGACTCATGCCAGCCCTTGCCATTCTCCTTGGTTGCTTCCTTCAACCTATCATCAGCGCCTCAGTCATCTCTTGATGTAATGTTGGAGAGTTACAGTCAGGCAACTGCGGGTTAAGGCATTCAGCTGCATCATATCCGAGTTGAAAAAGACTAACCACGAAGCTGGGATTCATCCCTGTATACAGAATGCCACAAGTCGTGCCTTCTTGCTTGCCCTTCTATTAAAATCCCATATGAGTATCAAATAATGAAAGTAGCAAGACGTAACTGCACAGCACCCAGCAAGTGAAAAGCCCTGGAGCAATTGTCACTAATATACTTTGGATGCTCCTAAGATAGGTGTGGAAGCTTCTCAGGGCAAACGTCCTGAGGGCAGGGCAGGGCAGGGCAGGGAAAGAAGAAAAAGAAGAGAGATAGTACAGATCTCTGGCAGGGGCAAAGAGGGTACACAGATGGGGGGTTTCTTTCTTACATCTCAGAAATTAGGATTAATCAGTGCATAACAGGACAATACTGATGGGACTTTTTAACAATGATGGCTCCTCTGCTCCATTTTCTTCTCCATCAGACACACTGAAATCAAGAGACCAGATACAGATGTCATTGAGAACTGGGGTCTGACTGAGGCAGGAAGAAGGAAAAAGGGAGAGAGAAGTCTAATCACAGGTTCTTTTTTTACATTTTTTTCTCTCACTCCCATTTCAAAGGCAGAGTAAAAGAGAAAGACACATATAGACAAAGAGAGCGTGAATCATTTAACATGAATGTTGCCTGAATGAGGACTGACATAAGTGTGTGAAACAGGAAGGAAATGTATGAATAATGCAGAGCAAGGCTCCGTGCAGACGGAAGACTGTTATTGTGTCCCTGTTCACAGCTTCTGAAAGCACAATCAAATAGATACTTTTTTTTTAAAAGCCTGCATGGTCATCTCATGTTGAAAAGGTGTTAAAATACATTGCAGATCACAAAATAACACCTCTCAATCACTGCACCAAATTCGCTCATCTGCTCACACCAAGACAAAGAAGAGGAGTTGGTGTTGCTTTAAGTTAGAAGTGAGTGGAATTACTTCTGTGCAGGTTAGGCTTGCTCTAAGCTGTGCCCAAGCTGCAGTGGCTGCTATGGTAGGCTAAGGCAGAAACACAGGGGGAAAACATACCCTGAACAGCTCTGCCATGCAGCCTTTACCATGCATGCCTGGGAGAAGGGTTTGTAGAACTACAGAAAACAGATTTTTTTGTTAAGGTGACTCCTGAAAGAATTAATACCTGCCCTTCTGCTTATTTACAGTTGGTGCATGCAAGAAGTTGAACTAATTTCTTGTTTCTTTTATGGGAGAAAGTATGGCTAGGAACTAGCACGCTCTCCCAGGACACTTGGGACAGCTGGTTTCCATTTGTGGTCCTGCCACTGGCTGGTTTTGGCCAAGCATCATCATTTTTGTGCCACTGGTGAAGCACTTTGAAATCTTCTAACAAAAAGCAGCATGTAAAAGCTGGATATTAATTCTGATTATTCTAAGAAGCCCATCATACCGTGTGGTCTCTTGCATTCTGTAATTAAGGTACACCTCTGCCCTAAGGAGGGTATTCTTATTCCTTACCTTGCTTTACACCACTTCTGGATGGAATTTACAATAATTTCTGAGGTAGCCTGTTGGATCCTCTCCACGTGTCTGGTCCTTTTCCAAATCACAGTCCCTGAGTTCATCTGAGTAGAGATGGGAGGCTCTGGCTGTATTGTGTGCCTCAAGAATTCAGTAGCAGCAGAACTCACAGAGTCATCCATAGCTGCTGAAGATTTCTCAGAAAGCTTTAAGAAAAAAGGCTGACATACTGAATGACTCTTTCTCTAATTTATTGCTATATTAGACTAGCAAGAGATATAATACAACATTACATAGGTTTATGGAGGTGACTGGAGGATGTTCATATTTTTTGACAATATAGAGAAGCTTACCTGGAGGTCTAAGGAAGGGCATCTTAAAGAAAGACTCCAGGGAGAAATAGAAGGAAGGTAGGGGGCAAAGCCAGGACACTAGGGCATAAAGCAAGGGAGATTCAGAAACATTGATGTTAAATTTTGGATCGAAAAGAAACAGAAAGAGGGAAAAGGCAGGGTCTTTGAGGACAAGAGTGTAGGAGACATGAGAGCTTTGGAAGAGAAGGAAACTCTTTGTGGCATTATCCTATTTGTAATAGAAATACTCTTTGCGTGCAAATAGGCATTCTCACATTCAGCCTGTCTACCTAGCTAACCCAGTATCATATAAAAAGGCAGACTGTGAAAAGCCCTATTGCACATAGAGACAGGCAGTTTTAAGTACAGCACTACAAGCAGCCAGCATAGAGAAGCCGCGATGCTGATGCAATGCAGTGATGAAAATAAACGTGCCTGCTACTTCAGGGATGGAAAAGGCACATTCCACCTTTTGCCTCCTAGAAATGTGCTGCAGCCTTTCATCAGCCAAAAGAAGCAGCGGGCCTGAGTCAAAACCAGTCTGCTTTTTTCCTCACCTCACGCTTGCCCATTTCCCCTTGGTGCTCGGGGAAAAGGAGAGGCCAGCAGGGATTGTCATGTTTTCAATACACTGTATTTCTATGGTGATATTAAAGTGCCCTCTATTTGCTTTTTATCTTCTTACCTTGAAATGGGAGCTGCACGTGCTTGCATACCGTGTAGCTATTGCACATAATGAAAAGTGACAGGGCAGTTCAATCTCTGGAGTCCTTTCAGTCCATAGGCTCCCTGCTGAGAAACCCAGCAAGGTGGGCACTTGGGTTGATATTTTTTCCTAAGTTGTTCTGACATATCTCCTCCAGGAATTGTCCTGATGCCCCCTAACTCATATCATGCAACCCCCCTGGCTGCATCAACTAGCATTTACTTCTGGTCACTGATAATCTGAGCTCCTATCAAATCAGTAGCCTAAATATGAAAGGCTGCCTGCTGTGGTGTCCGCAGCACTGCAAACAGTCCCGGGGAGGTAATGTTTAATAGGTGATTAGAGGACAGGTAGCACTCTTTTCAGCTGTGCTTTGAGCTCTTTTGAGGGAGGATGATATGAAGGATTCTGATTAGTGTCTTTTGGAGACAAAGACGACAAGCTTTAGGCCTGAATTAGCAGCTCTAAAATGCAGTGAGATCAGCTATTTCTGCAGACTGTGTGATGCTGCAAAGAAAAATCATGCCAGCAGCAGACCTGGTGTAGAAGTTGGTTGGGATCTCATGCCATCTTCCCCTTTCTTCATAGCAATATACCCACTACCCCTGCTTCACTGTGCTCTGAGGAGCTGTAAAGAAGCACTTCCTTCTCAGACATTCAGATAGGCTGCAACAATGTTGTGGTCCTGGAATACATCATACTCTTTTCTCTACTCCTACAATTAATTTACAGTTCATTTTAGCTCCCTGTAAAGCACAATGAGGAACAGTGAATCCAGCTTTTGTAAATGAGGGAGAACACCACCAAAGCTACCTCTGCATAAATGAAGAACTGTCTTGAGACCGTCTCCCATAAAGGAAGATGTATTACACTGAATCCAGGGGCTTCCACACACTTAAAGTCAAACTGAATCTGTGCCTCTCATAAATGGGAAAGCACAGACTTCTGAGTCAGGAAGGTCTACCATGCAGAGTCCACAATCCCTATGTATTGAACCTGCCCCTGTCTTTCCAGACCTAACGTTGAGCTGAACTGCACGCATCCATGTGTTAGCTGCTTAACCATATGGTGTCCAAGCCTTATATATATGAAGGCCATGCTGAATCATCTCCACATACACAGATAGCCATATTCTCTCAATTTGCTCTAAAAGCAGATGAACCTTATTCAGTCCAACATACCACCCGCTTTAATGAAGGCTGAGATATTGATCTCCCCAGTAAATCAAGGTGAGATCTATAGATCCCTCCCAATAAATGATGGTGGCTGTATTGATTCTCTCCTTCCCATCCCCCATAAGTGAAAGCAAGACATATTAGTTCCTCCCCATTAAATGAAAGCGAGCTGTATTGAGGCCACCCCCATAAATAAAGGGTGGGCCATGCTGACTTAGACCTTAACCACATAAATGGAGGTGAAATGTATTGATTCCATCTTCTGTAATTGAAGGAGCGCTGTATTATGGTCCTACTTCCAACATAAATGATGGCAAAGCATATTGATTCCATCATTCTTGAAGTGAAAGGTGAGTTTTCTTGAATATCCCCAAAATAAGGAAGGAAAGTCACACGGAACTTAGCATCTTGTCCAGAAATTTATTGTGATCTGTTATTTACACATTGAGGCTTTTACTGTATTTGAATGGCAGAGGTGTATTACTGCTTTAAAGGCTCTGGGCACAAAATGAAGTGATAAGGCACCAGGGCTTCAGCAAAGGGATGTGATGGCTAAGCAGGCGGCCTCCTGAGTTCCAATCCTTGTGTTCATGTAGACCACCTGCATTTAGGCAAGTTTCCTTTTACGTGTCTCGTCTACCTAGTAAGGATAATGATCTTCCTCTGACATTAGGTGGTAGAATAGATTTGTTCATGACTGTCTACAATGTTCTGCTGGCTAATGGGACCAAGTAAATTCTGGAGACAACAGTGGAAGTGCATGGAGCGTTATAGGGCAAAATGTTTAAAAAATAAGGTGTACTATATATGCCCTGTGCCGTAAGAGAGGCTAGGCCTGTACACTGCAGATAAATAATTGGCAGCAGCTGCCTGGAGCCTGTAGTGATTTTTGCTCTTTAATTATTCCTGCTCCTTCCTACTCCTTTCTACTAACAGCACTGGTTTCAAATGGTCTTTGCTGATGGGAAAGATACCGAAGGTACCTCACCTCAAAGCCACGCACTAGTTTCAGACTGTGACTGTTGCAAGCAAGGCAGCTGGGACAGTGCCCATCTGCAAAGCAGAACTGCACCCCTCCAGGAGATCATGTTAAGCCCAGCAGCATAACAAAACCCAGGACAGCGCAGGGACAGCTGCTGGTGGTATAAAAGAGAGGTGCCAACTCCTTGCTTCCCCAAGGAAATATACTCGTTTTCCCCACAGTACTCCATTGCACACTTGTTTTTCGTTACCTGTTGTGAACATCATAATCCTTGGGGAAGCTATGGAAGACAAGTGAAGAGGACAGAACCAGCAGAGCTGTGTGGAGAGGCCTGTCTATGCCTTTCTTTCCGATTTGTCCCAGCAGTAGCAACAAGATAGAAAAAAGAAAAACAAACAAAAAGACAAAGAACAAAGCGAAGTCAGGCACATGTAAATGACACGAGGAAGTTAAAGTCAAGAATAAAGCCCTTAAACATCCCACACAATAAATCATACCATTGTTACTTTTTTGCCCAATGTCACAGGAAAGAAACACACCTCTGGTACCATGTCTTGTGATGAGCAGGCAGAGTTATGGTGTCTTGTCATTTGTTGCCATGCATCTGCATGGCACCTCCCCCACAATATATGGGGGGGTACGCATGCAGGGAGGGGGATATCAGATGGACAATTAAAGGAAAGCATGATTATTCTGTGAATCTGTAGCAGTATAAATCTAAGAGGGACCCAGGTATCTTACGTCGGCCATATCCTAGGATACAATCATGAGTAATGCAAGCTTTGATCTTTTCTTTAGGATGAAATACTGAGGTATATTTTACCATGTGTTTCTTAACACGATTTGTCTTAAGATCTTACAGAAAACAAGATGTGATAGCTTTTACGTGAATTAGCTGTTCCTGGTAAATCTTGCGTTCTTCCCATGTGGGTATTTCCAAGCATACTGCTTTGCCCACAACAGACTTTGAAAATGCCAGTCAAGTGCCCGTCCCCCCCTAAGCCCATGAATGGAAAAGCCCAATTTCTTTGCAATTCTCTCATATCACCAGCTGTCTAAAACCCTCTCCAAGAGGATTTAGATTGGATTTTGTGCTGATTTTATACAGTTGTCTTATGTCTTCCCCATGAGTGGTGAAAGAGATTTGTTCCATACAGCATTGGAGATGCAAATATCATTCCTGTTTCACTGCATCGTTTGAAAGGAGGACCAGACAGTTGCCATGGCAACAGCACATCTGAGCCAGCTGTAGTTGCCATGGAAACAGAAACGATGGGAGCCAGGAAAAATAGTCCCAGAGGACAAACCATTTTAAAACACACACAAAAATTCCCTTAAACTAAAATCAAATCTTGCTTTGAAATTGTAGGGCCTCAGAAACAAGGGGCAAACCAGAGGAGAATGCAAACACCCTCTCATGATCTCGGTGCTTTCCTTTTTTACATTTTTGAGACACAAGGGAGAAGTCATTGGAAGTGATCCAGTGATTACTAGAAAGGAGGTGAAAGTAAACTCCACCATACCTTTGGCCCAGTCTGCTGACCCTGTGGGAACGTGAATGCTCTGCATTGGTAACTCTGCGCCACGGAGGCACAAATCAGTACTCCAGTCAGGTATCCCTCTCGTTCGCAGCAGGCTTTCCTATAAATCTAACCATTCTCCATACAAGTGCTTTCAAATAATGAGATTATATCTTTGGAGACTCTTTAGTCCCTGCAAGAGGCGTAGTTTTTATCATTAAATAGGGGGCAAGATGCACTGTTTGAGATGTCCAAGGCTTAAGTCTGGAAATCTCAAGCAACAGCTGAATGCCTGGCAGCACTGCGACCTGTGCTCTGGCCTTCAGGGATGGGCCAGTCTGTTTGATAGGTACTAAAGAGAGGAATCCACAACATCCAACCATTTGACGGTTGGACTCGATGATCTTGGAGGTCTCTTCCAACCTTAATGATTCTATGATTCTATGATCCTGCATCTCATCGGGGTGTTTTGTTACTGTTTATCTGTAAGTCTTTTTTTAGCTTTAATGTTACAGTTAATCAGAGAGAATGATTAAAATGAGAAATGAATGATGCTGTAGAAGAGAAGGCAAACAGCTTCAGCATCCACACAGAGATGTGTGGATTTGGGGTCTCCTGAGAATGTAGTAGGGCAAACACAAGGGCCGAGACTGGGAGGGGGAGAAGAGAAGAGAGCAAATGGAGGGAGAAGCTGATGGGAATAGATGGAGTAATAGGGGAAGGTGAGGCAGGAGAGCTTCAAATTGGGAAATGATAGGGATGAGGGAGGATGCTGGAGCCGAGTGTGTGTTGTAAAAAGAAAAGCAGTGAGAAGGTGAGCAGGAGAGCAGGTGAAGCCTGAGGTAGAGGACAAGGATGGAAGCAGGCACAGGTGAGGGGACAGAGGGGAGCAGGATGGCAGACCACAGGATATGAGGGTGGGCAAGCTGAGGGCAACGCAGTTGGCACAGCAGTATGGGACAGGACAGGGAGGGAGATGAAGCCTGGCTCAGTAAGTACAGGGGCAAGGAAAGGCGAAGAGAAGCAGGAGGTGCGGAGGCCAGACAGAGCACAAGATGGTTTGTAGAGTAACACACTTTCTGTTGTTGTTTGTAATATTGCCATACTTCAGCAGATTTCCCTGGCTTTTCTAGAATCACTGCATGTGTAAATACTTTTGTTAGCTGGTTCACTCATCACACTGTGGTGAGGGCTGCTTAATCCAATATAGTGTTGTACTTAAATTTTCCAAGTATTTCTTTCCTTGCTCTATATCAACAGCTAATGTTATCAAATCTTTCCATGATTTCAAGGTGCAGACTTTTGTTATTTTCTTATCAAAAGCAGATTTAGAAAAGCAGTTCAGCATCTCAGGTGCCTTTGAACTGTCACTGCATTTCTGCCTTCTCATTTTGTGTTCACAGTTCCTGCCATTTTGTTTCAGTTCACTCCTCTCTTTCAGTCTGTAAAAAAGGCAGATAGATGCTGCAGTCTGCACACACCTGTAATTTCTGTTGAAGCCAAGGGAATCTGCATGCATGTAACTAACAGGACTGGAGGACTCGGCTAAGGATTCCTGTTTAAAGCAATAATAAACTGTTCACATTTACTAAGAAGGAGAAAGAAAAAAGTCTTTATTCAAAATGTAAATCTCTTCCCGCTGAGGAGTGAACCCAAAAGTCAGCCTTCAGGATATAAATATTTATGCCTTTTGCATAAACAGCAGATGTAACATTTCCAATTAACTGTCGATCTTTCAATTTCTCTGGCTGCTACTGCTTTCTCTCACAATATCGGAATGAGCAGTCCGCTTGATTTGCCTGAGCTCAGATCTGTCACAAATTTCCAGTCAGTAAGATGAAATTGTTCCTGAAAATGTTTATTTATCAGAGCCTAACAATTTCCCTGTACTTTTTATTCCTTGTATTCAACATAAGATGAATTCTATTCTGCTGAAAGATGCGAGATTCACAGCCCAGATAAGAGGACAACAGAGGAGCAGAATGTCTACAATAGGTGAGAGCGTGCACTCAGCCATTGCAGCGCACTTCAGCCCAGCCCTAGAAGAAGCCCTCATGACATGAGAGATGCCAGTCTCTGACCCATTTGGCCCCTGTCCTTTCTACCATGGCTGCCAGCCTGGGGCAGGATAGTGTTGAGTGTAAGAGGTTTTATGATGTAGCCACCTGTTCACGAGGAACTGCCTCTATCACTTCGTTAGTGTCAGCTTTTTCAGGTGTCTGGCATTCAATCCTGCTAATGGCAGCCTCCCACTTCCAGAACTTCTTTCTCTCTGGGAGAAAGTGTGAACTGTGCAAGCAAGAAAATGAACTCTACTAGAGCTGGTAAACATCAGTTTTCATTGGCACCATGCCTACAAAGCAGAAGATTTTGCTAGAGCACTGGAAGGAGGGTAAGAACAAAAATCAACAGCAGAGAAGCAGTAGTAGGTGAAAAACAAGCCAGAAGGCAGGTGCAAAGGGAAGGAAGAGCACTTGTCTGGAGGTATGTCAGAAAGTGGGGATCCCTCTGTTCCCTTCTGCCGAGGATGCTTTTTTGTGTTCTCCTGTCCTCTGACCTGTCCCGCAACACCATGAAGTTTAGCTCAGCATCTCTTCATTTCCTGGGAACCCAAAAATCAGTTGGGCATTGCTTCAAACCAGGAGCTGCTGTTGAGCTGATCCAGCTTTCACTGGGGGCTCAGGTGAAGAGCTCTTGGCCTTCCTGATTACGGGGAAAGCACTGGCCCGGCAGCTGTGCAGCTAGCCTGGGATGGGGCTTTGTGCTGCTGGCTGGGTTAGTGCATGAGGTCAGCCTTGCTCTTTACCTTCCTC
This sequence comes from Pygoscelis adeliae, assembly GCF_000699105.1. NCBI lineage: Eukaryota > Metazoa > Chordata > Aves > Sphenisciformes > Spheniscidae > Pygoscelis > Pygoscelis adeliae. The sequence goes on along the minus strand of NW_008824356.1, from coordinate 6,262,747 downwards.
AGGAGCTGCATCCTGTCAGCTGGCAGCTCTGGCAGGTGCTGTTGCTATGGGAACTGGCTCTGTTTTAAAACCATCCATGTGGCAGCGCAGGGATGGAGGCATCTGCAATCCTGACTGCTTAGGGGTGCACCCTCCTCACACACTTCTGCTACCTGCCGCCTGCTTTTCTCGAGGTTCCTGGCACTTTGAGCTGCATGTCTGCCCTCTCCCCAGGCTCTTCTGTCTGCCACATCATCCCTGGCTCTGGATTCTTGCTGGTGTGAACAGCTGGCCTCTCGCATAGCATGAGAAATCATCAAACTCTAACCCAGAAAAAAGGGTCTAAATTCACAAGTAACTGGAAGTTTAATTGCTTAATAAGCACAATTTTAACTTTGTTCTGTCCTGTGCCCAAAAGGCATATAGAGTAGTTCTTGTCTATATTCAAGTACAGTCTTGACTCAAGTATCTGTGACCAATGATCGGGTTATCTGCACTGTAAAACCCCAAACAATCACCAGTGTTTGCTTCAGGTGAGCTAACTGAAGTGCATTTTGATTACAAGTAGAAGCTAACTTTGCTTGGCTCACTTACTGCAAATCCTTGCATGTGTAGGATTCCATCAGCAGTGAAGCAGCTGTACTAACATAGCTGAAGTTATTACCAGCTGCGTGCTACCTTCCCCTTCTTCATATCAACCTCTTTGATCAGTTACACCTAAAAGAACCTGAGGTAGCATCAGCAAAATGTCCGGGCTTTGCCTTCCCACCAGGAACCAGAGTCAGGGTAGCACCAGTGTTGACTGGCTCCTCTGTCATGCCCTGTCCTTGCTGGGAGTCACACTGTTCCTCCTGCCTGGGGAGCTGCACAGGCACGAGGCAGCCCTACCAACTTTCTTAAAGTGGATCAATGTGGATTAACAATTTAGAATGGAGCAATCTCAAAAGGAGACTGAAAGTCAGTTTTCTTAAACCACAAGCATTTATTTCTTTTTTTTGGTTCAGCCCCCTTGACTGTGGCTGACTGTCTGTGATTTCTCTTGAGTTTTCACTGCTGGCTGAAGAGGCTCTCTGGTTTAATGGCATTCATTAATCATACAACAATGCATCTCTGCAGCACCAGAGCTTAGAATTCAAGTTACATTACTGAGGGCGTTGGCGTGGCTTCTCAGGTTGAGGGTGCTCTAAGGTCAAGTCAGATACTTCAGGCTCTGTGTGCCATTTGGGTGCAATGTAGGACACTCAGGATTTAGGCAGCCTCTTGTTCAGGCACAGGAACAGACTTTCAGCTGAGCGTGCCGAGTGCTCCAGGTCAGGAGTCACTCTTGGGGCTGAGGCAAAGGGAATTAAGCCACTGTCACACTTCCTGGATTTGAAGGGGATCTGAGAGCTGCAGTGACCCTCCCAAGAATTGTCCTGACCTGTATCAGTTATAGCAGGCCCTTAAAAAGCCCAGGATCTCAGTCTCTCATGCCCACTGGCTGCTCTTCTGAAAGTGGATGATCTTCCTATGCGCTCTTTGTTCTCTGCATTTTCCCTAGAACAGTTTATACAGTTGTTACCAAGGTATCCAGTTTTTCCAGTGCTAAAGGACCCAAAGCCAGTACTGTCTTCTCTCACACGCCTTGTGGATGCTGTGATGACCTGCAGGCACAGTCAGAAGCAACCGTCCAGTCTATCCTCCCTCTCCTAGCTGGACACAA
>NW_008824356.1:6254822-6260898 GCF_000699105.1 Pygoscelis adeliae | reverse complement strand
GAATGCACTAACAAATGGCCTTCAAGGGCTTCCTTAATCACCTTTCCCTAGCACTTCTGTTGCCAAGATGGTATTCAAAGGAAAATGTCAAGGCCTGATCCCAGCCCACAGCCTGCCAGTCAGACAACTCAGTGCTAGACACTCCCAAATTTGCTTTATGATCCTTGTTTCAAGGCCTCGGGTAAGCATTATGGTATGCAACACAGAACTGCAGCATTGATACCTTTCATCTAGTGTGGGACTGCAGTTGTTTTTCTCACTTTTTAGGATACAGGATCCTTTGTGTTATCATAATCCTGTGCTTTACCATTGACAGAGCTTGACTTACCCCTACTGCTCTTGCCTTGGGGAGGCATCAGTTCCCTGTCAGGAAAGCTCCTGCGCAAATTCCTAGAAAGTGGCATTTCAGTGAGTGACCAGAATTTTGACCAAACTGTCTTCCAAGACCGCTGATACAGCTGTGAAAGTGCACTAGTGCAGAAGCAGGTGAGATATGCCCTTTTACAGCTCCCTTTTGAGAAAGACATCGGCTGTTTGTGCATTACATCATTCCCCTTGCGCATATGCTCACAGAGCATTTGGATTACCTCATTCTTCCAAGAATTTAGACTACATTTCAGTAGCCAGGCCCTTGAATTTGCACATTAAGCAGCAAGACTCACTGAGCTGATTCTCTGGAGCCCTACTGATGCGTAAGAGATCCATCCTGCCTTTCCCATGTCTTCCACGTACCCTGTTACTTTCCCCATCTGTGTCAGGCATAATGATTCAGCAAATAGATATGCTTCTTGTTGGCAGGTAGTGTAGGCATTTAGTTTGATAGCAACATTCAATATCATAGGTCCTTTTATTTATTTTGCCTGAGTGCAAATTTGACTACAGGCTGTTCCATTGTCTATTTAATATTTTGTCCAACCTTCCAGCTTCGTTCTAGAGAGGAAGCAGCCTGCAGGTGCTGCAAGCACTTTTTGTTACTTTGACTAGAAGAAACTACTCTATTCCTCTAAGGCTTTTAGTCTGACTTGATTCTGGCTCGCCCACCTGCCTGCTTCCTCTGGAGAACTGGCAGGTGAACATTTTCAATAATTTACTTTAGAACTGTTCCATCATCCTGCTATTTATTTCTGCCATAAATTATGCCCAGAGGTTAGGAAGCTCTTATCTTCCCACTCACAAAGGAACCGAAGGAAAATATTCTGCAGGGCACAGAGGCATCTTTGAGTGGTTTGTAAATATTTCCAGAGGCAGATATACTGGGGAGTGACAAGAGCTGTAGTCCCTACCCTGTCAGTATCACCTGATACAACCTGCATCTTCTAGGTTATGCAATAGGGAGCAGTTGTGCTCACACAGCCCCCTCTTCTTACTGTGATTTACGTCCAGCGTCTGCGAGATACACCTGCTAGTGTTTCAAAGCATGAAAAGGAAATAATAAAAAAAAAAGCCTTGAGAGATGATAACTTACTCCTCACACAGTGGTTTGACTCATTAAAATCAGTGGAGCAATTTTCAGTGACTTCTCTGGGATTTGGATCACACCCTAAAAGCACAAGCCCCAAGAGCTGGATTGCAGCCAACTAACTTAAGCAGAATTTCAAGCAAATGAGTTTTCATTTTTAATTCAGAAGCTAAATAAAATTGAACTGCAGTGCATTTGGATGGGATAGCTCCAAGAAAAATCCAGGGAACTGAAGGAAGTGATACTTCTGGTGTGTTTGCCTCTTCTTAGCTGTACCCTAAGAGGCTAGTTGCTCCACAAAGCAGTATCAATTATCCAGCAATGGACGCTACTGCTCTTATTATTACTATCTGCCTAAATGCTCACTGTAGACCAGGACTCCAGCAAGCTGGACAATAGACAAGTATAAAGCAAACAGATGGTCCTTGCCTCCCAGAGCATCTCGGAGTCTAGATTTACCATTTCATGCTCAGAGTTTGCCGATGGGTGCTGCGTTACAGACTGGCGTTGTTTTTTCCTCGTTGAAGTCAATTAGGTTCTTAGTGCCCCAGGGAGGTGATAGGGAGGTTTGTGCTGCTTGCTTTGATAGAAGATATACATAAGTCCTGGTTTTGCCACCCAAATTCCACTATGTTTTGTTGGAAAATGCCTGCAGAAGCTTATGCAGCATGAGGGTGAACTTGGTTGTATCATACAGGCTTGTTTACAAAATGCAGCATTGCCTGCCTGAAGGTCAAGTGGGTACCTTGTGCCAGGGCTCCCTGCCCAGGTCCAGGTAGAAATGGAGAATTAGCCTACACTATCTCAGTGCTTCATGAGTACGTACTTTCCTCGGAAAGATCTCTTTTTCTGCATCTTCCTCTTTTTTTTTCTCAGCATGCCCTGATTTCCTGCCCTTTCCTCTGCTAACTCTTTTTTTTTTTGGCTTTTCTGATAGCATCATCTGGTCACCCTCTGCAGATAACGGCAGACTTACAAAAATAACAGTTGTAAATCTCCCCCTATAATTCACTTGGTTTGTAAGGTGCAAAAATAGACTTAACTATAATTTTTTGGGGGACTACTGTGCTCCTTGCATTCAGATGAGCCGTAGTTACGTTCCTCCAGACCCAGCCAGGAAAGGAAGCTCTAGAAATACCGTAAGAAAAGATTGTCCTTGTTTCCAGCTTCCTCCATCAAAACCTCTGCCAGTGTGAGATAAAAAAACCAGTTATGACCAAAGAAAGGAGAGGAGAGGGAAAGCGACTCAGAAACTTGAGGGCAGTCCTGGCTCTGCTCCAGCAGCTGATGCTCATCTTTGACAGGTAAAGGGAGAAATCGGACTGAAGAAGGATCTCAAGCAAACAAACAAATCAACTAAATGAACAAACTGGGTGATAAAGTAGAGCTGAGAATCAGTAGCTAACGAACACATCTCTGTCGCTGCATCACTTTCTCCTGGGTAGAAGGGGAGTCAATTACCCACCTTCCAACAAGCTATTGATCGAGCTGCTGCCATGTATCGAATTGGAGCCCCGGCTGCCCTGCGTGTGGCTCTTTGATTTTCTCTCCCTCTGTAGCAGCACGTGGATGGAAGCCAGATGAGCCAGCACAGGACTATCGATCAATCCGCCTCCCTCCTTCTCTTCCTCTTCTTCACCCCGGTCACCATGACAACCACGGCTGCTGCAGCAGCAGCAGCACTGTTTACCTGGCCCATTTATTTTCCTTTTCAATATCTTTCCCTTCCCCCCGCTGCTCTCACCTTGGCATGATATTGGCAAAGCACTCAGCAGTTGTAAAAGGGATGAGTTTTTATGACTCTGAGGAGGACAATGCAGTTCTCGGCTCTACTTTATCACCCAGTTTGTTCATTTAGTTGATTTGTTTGTGAGGAATCATTGCCTATAAACAACAGATATCTCAGTCACTAACTAGGTCATGCTCCAGTCATGGAGGAGGACCTGTCATTACAAAACACACGTCTCCTTCATATTGTTTAATTGTGCCTGTAGTTAAGACCCACATTTTCTTCTTCTATATTGTCCCAGAGTGGCAACAGAGAACTTATTCCAGGTATGACATCATTTACCAGCTATTAATCTCACACAACCCCTGGGACAGTATAACATAACCATCAAGTGGACTAGACTTTCTTTCAGGTCTTCAGCCACCCACATAACTTCTGTTGAGGGCACTGCGCCCAATGGGGGCCAGCTGCTGCGGAAGGAGCAGCGGAGCAGGCAAGTGTCACTTCCCAGTAGAAAGCCTTTGCAGTATGTTCACCACGCCTTCCAGCTGCAGAAGCTGAGCAGTCCAGTTCCTGGCTTTGCCCAGTTCTACAGCGCTTTCCATCATCCCTGCAACCTTCCCAAGTGCCAGCACAGTCTTGTCCCATCGCTTTCCTCATACTGCTTCCACTGCCTGAAATTGCCTTCCCGTTCCTTGGCAGGGTGACAGTCATGCTACAAAGACCAAACAGTAGATAAATGAACAATGTTTAAGGAGTAGCCCATTTCCCCCCTCCTGAATGTTTTATTTGTTGTGCCGAATCATCATCTGCAGATTCTCAGTGTAGGATTCCCTGCTGAAATGTAAGACAAAGAGGCTTTGTGCAGGGGTATGGAACATAAGATATATAAATAAAAGATATCTCTTAAAATATAATACAGGTGTCCACTTGTCTCAAAGGTCTTCCTGGTTTCCTTTTAATTGAAATTCTTCACCCAAGTCTCACATTCCTGATTCTTTCCACAGTAAAGCCATCAAACCCTTCCAGGAGACTCCTAGTTTTCCTTATAATTCAGTATGATTGATACAGGATGTAGAAGATCACTTGATGTTATCAAGTACAGATTATCCCTCCTTGAAGCACAAAGCTACAGGATAAACTGTGGAATTTACTACTGCACGATATTAGGGAAGCAAATACTGTATTTTGAAGAGGAAACAGACATCTACAAGAAAAAGGCACTGGCAATTGGGTGCAGGAAAGTTTCAACCCCCAATGCTGGGACGCCCGGGAGGACTGGGGTCAGACTGGGGTCAGTGAGGAGCCCTGCTTCATCCTTCTATTTTGCCTATCCTAGAATAGTGCCATGCTGGGAGTATTCCAGCATGGAATAGGGAAGTGATCGTGCCCCTATACTCGGCACTGGTGAGGCCGCACCTTGAATACTGTGTTCAGTTTTGGGCCCCTCACTACAAGAAGGATGTTGAGATGTTGGAGCGTGTCCAGAGAAGGGCAACGAGGCTGGTGAGGGGTCTGGAGAACAAGTCTTATGAGGAGCAGCTGAGGGAGCTGGGGTTGTTTAGCCTGGAGAAAAGGAGGCTCAGGGGAGACCTCATCGCTCTCTACAACTACCTGAAAGGAGGTTGTAGTGAGGTGGGTGTTGGTCTCTTCTCCCAAGTAACTGGCGAAAGGACGAGAGGAAACGGCCTCAAGTTGCGCCAGGGGAGGTTTAGATTGGATGTGAGGAAAAATTTCTTTACTGAAAGAATAGTTAAACATTGGAACAGGCTGCCCAGGGAAGTGGTTGAGTCACCATCCCTGGAAGTATTTAAAAGACGGGGAGATGAGGCGCTTAGGGACATGGTTTAGTGGGCATGGTGGTGTTGGGTTGACGGTTGGACTCGATGATCTTGGAGGTCTCTTCCAACCTTAATGATTCTATGATTCTATTACAGAGCTGTCATCCCTTCCTCTGAGCAGTTTGGCAAGTCTCACTCCATCAGATACGTTACCAAGCTCAGTTAGCCAGTAGTGTCTCTTTATACAGCAGGAGTGTTTATATATTAATTCAGAACAAGCAAGCCTTGTACAGACTCTGCAAAATGAGACAGGGGTTGGGGGTCCAATCACCACCACACGTGAGGCCCTGGCCTTGCTGGGTGACAATTAATTCAGAGTACCACGAGAAAGAAGGATATGTTTGACTTGCTGGAGCAGTGGTCTGATGTAACATGGCAGGAAGCATGATACTAATGCAAATTGTTAGTACTTATTAACTAAGTAAATTGTTGTTATGCCCATAAGGCACTTAACACTTTCCAGGCACAGAAGACAGCCCAGTCCCTGCCCTGAGGAGTAGAAGGTCTAAAAAGGCAAACACAGAGGTATGGTGAAAGAAAAACAATTAACACAGAGCAGAAGGGGTGTAATGAGAAGAAGCACATGGTTTTGCAGTTAAAGTTTATGTCTGGTTTTGCAAAGAAAGAAGGTTTATGTGATCACAAGATCTTTGGCGGGGGAAGCATGTATGACATCATATGTCTGTCAGATGCATGTATAATTTTTGACGCATCAGTCAACTAAAAGCAAATTGGATGGATGAGAAGCTGGCTCAGAGATACTTAATTCCATTAAAATAAAAAGCCAAGAGAAGACCCTTTTCTTCAGCTCAGAAGAAGGCTGCAATAGGAGTTCGTATTTTCTCAGACTTCAGAAAATTTGCATGGGCTGCAGCTCTTAAAAACACCCAGTTAGAAGAAAAGGCTTTAACTGGTGCTTAGAGTCAATGAAACACAAACCTGCAGGAAATCAGACTACCTTAGTTGCAGAGAGCTGACCTGGGTAGAGATGCTGCTGCAAAAGGTGGAGCAAAAAGAGGTATGTATTGGAGAGACAACATGAAAGAG
>NW_008824356.1:6253749-6254812 GCF_000699105.1 Pygoscelis adeliae | reverse complement strand
TGGTGAGAGCTCACGTTATTAGTGGAGGAGGTAGGGAGAAAAATACTGCAAAAGATGGATGAGCAGTCTTGCACAGGTGACTTTGATTATAAGTTCCTTAAACTCAGTGTTAAGCAGGAAGTAGTGGATAAATTCAAGACAGGAACGAGAAGATACAGTGTGCTGCAGAGATCCCCTTTGTAGCTCCATTTGCTGTGTACTGCAGGGAGGAGAGGTGCACATCAGACCTGGGATGAGAATGTTATAGTAATAAAGATGAGAGATGCAGAGCCCTTGATATGATGGCTATAGAAGAAAGATCTTGTGAATACTGAGCGTGAAGAAAAATTAAAGTCTGTCCACAGATGGGATGGATAGAATGAGTGAGGAATTGTAACGTCTAAGCCATATAGGGGAGTGTGTGGCTGTGGGGTCTACTATAAGTAAAACGAGAGCAGTGAAGAGTGAGTGTGAAGGAAGATGAGGATTTCATTTTTATCCAGAATTTTAATTAATGGTAAGATGTGCAAGAGGGAGCATGCATTCAGGATACCAAATGACAGTCTGACCCAGCCAAGCCCGTCTATTCCGCAAAGCATTAGAGTTTCAATAAACACACATTGCTCTGTTGTTTCATCAGACACGCTGCTCTGGTGTGTATCATATGATAAGGCAGCCGTTCAGCCAGGCGGGGAGCAGCACAGGCTATAATTTCCTGGTCATATGTAACTGGGTGGGGAAGCGCCTGATCCTTTGGGTGAGTAATGCTGGAACCGCACCATGTGGCACCGTGCTCTTTGCTGTTCAAGGCATTTGAGGTGTTGCTCTTGCTATTCAGGCAGACATTCCCCAGGGCATCTGAATGCTCTTACGCTCTCCTACACTTAAAACACCCTCCTGTAACCTGTTTTGCTGCACACCCAGACCACTTTCCCACGTTCCCAGTGTTTTGCCGGGGTTCGCCGCTCCAAAGACTGCGGGTCTGAGCGCGGCACATTTGCTTCCCCTTGGCAGGAGGCCAGGGCCGCGCCATGGCGCTGAGCTTGCAGTATGGGAGCGTGGCAGCCCCCAGCCGCCGCCTGTG
>NW_008824356.1:6245738-6253119 GCF_000699105.1 Pygoscelis adeliae | reverse complement strand
GCCGGGGAGCGGGGCGGCCCCTCCTGCCTCCTCCCCAGTCATTTATGTTTTACTCATTTCCTGCTCCCAGTAATGAGGCCAGCGGTGCTGGGGTGGCGGCGGTGCTGCTGAGAACATTGTTACACACACACACACACACACACGGATGTTTTTGTTTCAGGGTGAATTTTTAGTGCTCGTGAAAGGAAGGGACTAAGCGGAGCTCGCTGGAGCCTGGCACAGGACCAGCAAGCTTCCCGGCAGCCCTTTGCCAAAAAGATCCAGACGTACAGCCTCCCCGGTTGCTGCAGCCCCTCCTTGCCCGGTCTCTCCCCCCTCGGCTCTTCAGGGGCCGTACTCCCGGCTGCAGCGCTGCCCTTGTACCCTGCAGCCGCTCTGCCCGTCCCTGCTGGTGACCCCTCGCCGTCCCCTCGCTGTCGCAGCGTGAGGTTCGTCACACCGTGCGCAGACATGCCGTGGTCCTGACCCGTGACTCCTTAATCCCCACCTCTCTTCTCGCTCGTCTGTGGAATTACCGCAGGAGGGTGGGGAGACTCTGATAGAAACATATTATCCTCGGAGGCGAAAACAACTCGAGGCCAAACAGATTCATTACACTAGTGACTTAAACTAGGTGAAATGTCGACAGAATTACTCAACATCACATTCCCAAACTCTTGTTACATAAAGTAAACAAACCTTCTAGTGATGTTTTGTAGTCTCCAGCGCAGCCCCAACCCCACCAACGTGCTCCATTCCCCAAGGGACAGCGGGGATGAGGGGCTCCTGGTTTGCGACCATCTTCCCCTACACATCCACCACTGCTGGAGTCTGGCATTTGTCTCCTGTGTTACAATGTTCTGACAGGATTCTGCAGGTTTTGTTCAGTTTTGTTTTGTTTTGTTTTTTAAATTTGTCATTAAAGAAAAAAAGAGAACAAAAACTTTTTTGGCTGCAGCTATCGGCTCATTTTTGGTTGCTTTCTAACGCCAAGGCCAGCAGGATCCAGGAATTCATCTACTGGTGCCAGCAAGAAAGCACGGACCCAAACAAGGGAGCCAGAACTTGGACTGCAGTCCTTGCCAGGGATCAGCAAGAGGCCAGAGAGACCATGCTGCTGAGTCATCACCGCGCCAGCTGCTACAAGCCTTTTCTGGGGACGCGGCTGTTGCTAAGATTCCTGGGAGCTGACTGATTGCTCCTTCTATAGTCATGTAACACACACATACACGTCAAAGGAGCAAGGAACAGCAGCTGGGGCCAGCTCAGAGCGAGAACACAGCCTGCTGGCCATGAGCAGCCAGACTTTGTGGCTGTGCGGATACGCACACGGGGCAGGCTGTGCCCCGCAGGAGCTGCTGTGTGTAGCTTCGGGCCTCTTTTGCAGGGCTAAAGCTACCTCACTCCCAGGGAGCTTCTCCCGTCACCCACTCACGGAGGTGTTTCAGAAGGCAAACAGTTCAGGCAGTGGTTCTGTACAAAGTTTTCTTTCTCTTTGTACTTGCACGTTTCATCCCGTTTGCTTTAGATCAGAGAGCCAGAGACATTAAGAGGTAGGAACATGCTTAAAATCAATCTATGCATTGCATTCCTTGCAGGGCCAGTGTTGGGTCATTCCCTTCATACAGTAAATAAATATGTTCAATCAGCAGGCAAGTAAAGTGAGCACTTTCCAGTTCTGAGGCCCAGAACTGAAATTCATGACATTTCTCATTAAGCCCCGTCAAGTTTGAGAGTATTCTGCAGCCTCACACGTTGCACAGGAAGGGAACGCTTCTTTGGGCACATCCTGCGTTTTCCTTTACCCAATTTAATCTTTTTAATCTTTTTATTCTGCCTTTTATCTGCCTCAGGTACTTGCTTCCCTCAGATGCTGCAGTTATCCTTGTTTTCTGCTCCACATTAGACACTTAACAAACTAGATGTACCCAGGCTTTTAGATCTCTCCACTCACATCTATGTTTTTAGAGCCTTAGGGTATGGGACCTGTCTTCTCTCTCCAATGTTAGACACATCACTGATTCCAAAGGAATAACTAATCATACTAACATTTAATAATAAAACTAATAATTCCAGAAACCAGTCTCCCTGCTCCTCTGTCGAGTGTCTGTTGAGGTGTCAAGCTCAGAATTACAAATTGCCAAATGAAGTTTCAGAGCACTTGAGTTTGACGGTTGCTTTTTTCCTCAGAGTCCTAACCATGGATCAAAACCACTGTATACCATAATACTGAAAAAGGGTCTCTGCCCCAAAGTGTTCACGGTCTAAGTATAAGAGAAGAGACAAGGAACGGGCAGAGATAGGCAGGGGAGGCCCAGCAGGCAGTGAACTGGTTTTGGCCAGTGTGGCAGGAGGTGGTCTTCACAAGCAAGAAACCCAACTGAATTTTAGGGCAGATTCAGGTCAGGAAGGAGGGATTCTCTGAGATCCTCAAAAAGACAGTTTTCAACTCAATAGTTCCTTTTTGCAGAGAGAATAGGCACCTGTGGCCATTTCCCAAAAGGAGCTTTAAGTCTTTCATAAAGTCAGTAGCACATTTAAATCCACTTTTGTCCAAATCAGCACGGAAATAGTCTCTCGGCATATGAAATCTGTTTATGTAGACAAATGTAGGTATAGCCAAATGCAGACATGGGTAAACTTATCTGTTAAGTGTTTTGAGAAAGCTGGTAAGAAATCCTATACATACCAATATAGAAATAAGTAAATTCTAAATTGCTCAAAGTGGATGTGGATCATCTCCATCACACCAAGTGTAAGAAAAGCCTGAGGGGGACAGTGAAAGTGCTAGTGAAAAAGTGCTTGGGCACTTCACTGGAAGAAGCCACACTGTACTGACTATAAAAGGACAGACTAAATGGGATCAGATACGATTTTTCTAACTTTAATTTATACAATGTTTTAGGTATTGTAGAAAACAGGGGAAAAAAGCACCACAGACACTAAGTTTCTAATTACTTGCATATGCAGATTTGGAAGCTGCATTTGGCTTGTTGTAAGGCATTACAGTGCTCTGACAGTGTGCCTGCATGAATGGTGAAAGCCATGTATGGTGAGGCTCATCCCCTTCACTCCATGCAGCTACAAGCATGCTGTCCTTAAAAAATTCTGCAGTTACAACATCTGAATTGTGCTTTTTTGGTAAGCAGGAGTGGTTTTATGCCCTTAGAGTGATTTGCTCTTCATAGTACAAGGAACTTTGTTGGGTGTTGCTTGCAGAAGCTCACCATCAACAAAACTATGAAGAAAGTACACCCTGACCTAAAGATGCTATACAACATCCCCCATTCTCCAATTTAGGGCATTTTGGTATCATGAGACCCCTTAGATGTGTTGTAAAGCATCAGTCACCACTTGTATTTCAGACCCATGTCTGCTATGGTTGGGATGGCCAGTAAAGGATGCCTGGGAGCAGCTTAGGCTGCAGCTGACGGGAAATACTAACAATACCTTTGAAGAAGTAGTCAAGCTCTGCTCCGCTCTGAGCCATGCTGTTATTCAGCCAGTCCTACCAATACCACCTCTGGAGCAATATCAGGTCTTCCAAGCTACTACTTGGTGTCAAACCTCCCATATTCAAACAAGATAGTAGAGTGGCCCATGAAGAGTTGCTGCCCGTGTACCTATCCATCACTGAAATCTTGGACAGTCCTCAGCAGAAGTTCAGGTTTGGTCGTGGTATGGAGGGTGCTGGCAGCACAGACAAACAACCTCCTTCAAACCCACAGACAGGGAGACGACTTCTGTATTCATTCTTCTGGGTCTGCCTGCCGTACTTGCTGCAGCTAGCCTCAGCAAAACTTTCTTACCTCAGACACTAGTGATATTTAGAGAGCCTGTGAAACAGATCCTTTCTGTTTGTAAGAATGTTTGTTCGCATGACATGATCATGGATAGCTGCTTCCTCTGCCTTCAAAGAAGTCATATGAAGAGCCCCAGAAGGCTTCAGCCTTCTCCCCAGTACTTTCTATATCAATTCTAGGTCTCGACATTTATTTTCAAGGCCTTCTGTGAAACTATCCAAGAATATCTCAAAAAAGCCTCTTTCTTTGCATGTTGATAGCAACGTTCCTCTGAACCCTGGGATAATGAAAGACAAGGCGTTCTCTACAGCAGGGTCATGGATTTACAGACCACTCTGCTTGAAGATACAAATCTCCTTTCTCTGGCTTTACTGAAGACAGATCTGAAAAAAGCAAAGAAAAAACAAGAAGGTGAAAGAAAAAAAGAGATAAAAAGAAAGCATGAGTGAAAAGAGCTAAAGCAGTGAGAGAGAGGGAGTGAGGAAAGAAACAGCTTGAAAATTACGATTAAATCCGTTATAATGAAGAAAAAGATTTTACCTTTCCTGAGACGTGGGAAAGAAAATCAGCCCAGTGGGATGCCATGCATTGCTTTGCTCTCAGATACTCTAGAGGGAGAGTTTATGAGCACACAAAGAAAGGAATTCCACGCAGTACAAACAGAGGTGCTTATATAGGTGATGTCCCTGCTTATACAGCTTAGGCCAGTCGAGCTCTGTGCAGACTTTCAGTCTAATATATAAACAAAGTAAAGTCCTGTGCCACAGGGTTCCCAGCTGTTTTCTAATGTCATTCACAAGAGCGTTTGACTTGATGGCAGCAGGGATCCATGTGGCATCACACCCCAAATCACATTACTTTTATGTCATGTAATTTTTAGCCTTTCTCATGTTTCCATCCTGCAGCATTAAAATTATGTTTTCTCCAGTGCACTGTAGTGATATACTCTTTCCAAGGTCATGCCACAGCTCTCAATGTACCAATACTAAACAACTCCAATACCTACGGATACTGGGTCAGATCTCAGGGCCACTGTGCGATTATATTAATGGGGTCTGGCATGGGGAGATATATCTCCACTCCCATGCGCATCCTTTTGGAGGCCCACAAACCTTTAGTCCAAGAGACTTAATAGGATTGTAATAGGATTGTAATTCTTGGAAGTGTCGTGGCACTGCTTTAGTGTCAGTGTCATAAAAGTTTTAAAAAGGGTACTTAATCGTTAATTGGTTTGTGATACTAGAATACACTATCGATTAAAATTATAACATAAAAATCTAAATAAAACACACATATCCACCAGCATGTTACAGTGCCGATCATTAAATTAACGGTAGCTCAGTGTCTGCTACATTCCCTTGTCCAGCCTTCTTCTGACACAGTGCAAGCCTGACAGTGCTGTTTGTAGCACTTTAGCCTTACCAACGGACAAAATACTTTTCCAGATTTTCTTTGCATAAACTATTAGCATTTTTTAATTCACCTATGGTAGGACCATCTGTTTTTATTTTTGTTGTACTATATTAGAATCCACCTAAAATTTCTTTCCCTTTTCCATATATAAAGTAGTCCACTTGCAAAATCATGGTGCATCTCCATTCCTCAGCATGCATTCAATCACAAAATGCTTTGGGGAATTTTAATGTTAGCAAGATCTAGTTTTACAGACCATATTGCACTACATTTAGAGAGAAATTTGAAACTAAACCTTAACTGTTGTTCTGAAATAAATGAGCAAAAGATGTTTCTGAAGGCATAGCAACTCACAGGGTTCAGTTATACACAACAGGGCTCTAAGTCAGGAATGTATTAACAAGTGATGCCTCACAGTGGAGCGTGAGATACTGGTTGATCGTAGCGTCACTGTTGAGTAGAGCATTAATACATGTATGGAGAGGTTAAAGAGAATTAATAGAGGGCAGGGAAGCACCCAGCTTAAAAAGGGGCAAAAGCAGACTTTGACATTGTAAGCAAGTCAGCTAGCTTCAATATCTGAAAGAACACCAGAATAAATTATCAAATAATCAATTCATAAGCACCTAGAGGATATCAAGGTAATCTAGGACAACCTGGGTTCATTTGTTAAGAACAAATAATGTCAAAGCAATCTAAATCCCTTTTTGACGGTGCAACTGCCTAACAGTGAATGGCAAAATAATAGGTATTTATGTCTGGATTTCAGTAAGGATTTCAATGATGTCTCATCTGACCTTTGTCTAATCATACAGCAGAAATGTGATGTAAATTAAGTCATCATGAAATATGAGCACAATTTGTGGAGATACATTTTTAAGAAAGAGTTCTCAGTAAGTAGTTTGCTGTCAACTGGGTGGCTAGCATTTAAAAAGGAGCCTCCAGACAGGTCTGTGCTGGTCCTAGTCAAAGATCAGAATTTGTAAGGTTCTGGTTAACGGAGAAATGGCCAAGACCTGACTCAGTAAAGGCAAGTGGCATCCCTTTCTTTGTGTCAGCATAGATTAGACAGAGCTCTGTGAGCACTTGTTAAGATATACTGCCTTAGAACAAGAGCGATCTTTGAGAGCCCTTCCAGTCCTACATATCTTTACTTTCTATTTACTTAACTATTTGACTGAAATGAGACTTTTCTGCTTGATGTTTTTATTAAACGGCAATTTTGTAAGGCTGTTTTGTTTTCAATAGCGCTATATAACTTTTCTTATAACCTCAGAGTAGGGCCACATGAACAGGTTAAGCTTAGGTTGTTGATTTGTCACTCAAAATGATATAGCCCCTCTCCTGGTTTAACCAGAGGATAACTCAGGCTTTTGTATGCGTGCGGGCCAGGATGAAGCCTGCGCAGGCTTCCAAACTCCTGAGCTACCTGCTTCTGTGCAGCTACTACAGCGAGATTTATGCCTCAAGCTTTGTCTTTCCAACTCTGTGTCTCTAGCCCAAGAAAATGTTTAATAAATTGTATATGTGAACTGATTTTGGTATGCAATATAATATCTCTGGAAGAGGGAATGTATTTTTGTTTATGGCACTAGATTTTTAATCTTATCTTTGTGTATAGCACAAGCATAAGACAGGAGTTTGGGCAGCTGAAGGGAAGATGGGTCAAGAAAGTTTTCAGGGTTAAAGAGATTAAGTACACATGAACCAGCAGGTATGAGGTTTTCTGCCGCAGCCAGTCTTAGGGATGAAAGACTGATTCTTGCCTTGATGTGTGTCCCAGATTCTCGTTGGCAAAACCTGTAGCCACACACTTACCATTTTGAATGTCATATGTCACACAGAGAGTGGAGACTAAACTGAAGTATGTGTGCTGGAGCTTCCAACAGCAACAGCAATAACAACTAAAAAACCCCAGCCCATATCAAATCCTAGAATCACAATGATGCAAAGATGAATTAATTTCAAAGGGCTGTGTGGTGTCTGACTTGGGGTCATTTGAAATCAGCAGTCATAGCTGTCATAGTCAGGTTCTATAAAACAGAAAAGGAGCAGAAGAAATCCCTGCATATACACACACGCACACACTCATCAGGTATTCAGAGAGGAAAGATAGTTACACAAATATATGCAAATATTCTCCCCTGGACACAAGTAAAGAACTGCGAACACCCTTAAACACACCC
>NW_008824356.1:6232944-6245703 GCF_000699105.1 Pygoscelis adeliae | reverse complement strand
AGAGTTACTTTCAAATGTTTGATGCATTTCCATATAGCAATTTTATTATTTTCCCTCCTAAATAGCCTTCCTGTGACTCCATGGCTGCAGCTATCACTGTGTCATCCTCCTGAGGAATAAGGGCACAAGTCCTGGCTGTGGAAAAGCTACAAGTCGGAGGCTTTGCAGTTCTGCCACCTTCTTTCCCAGACAAATTGTGCACAGTCATGGGCACGCAGGGCCTGGTTCTAGCGCAGATGCTTCAAGAGGATGGGAGCTGTGCCTTCTGCTACTGAAATAGCTGTTGATTTATTAAATGATGAAAAATCCATATCTCGGATAACTATGGTCAATATTTGTGATCTAACATGAGGTTCCTAAATTCATGTTTACACCTCTTGACAAAGATGTTAAGTTGTCTTTGGCATGGGACAGGGCTACAAAAGGTTAATGTACTGCCCTAAGATAAGGGTCATTATTCACTTACTCCAGAGGCTCCTATTAAAAGAATCAGAAAAAATTACTTTGTAAAAATTCTCTCTTGCTACCGAACACAGAGTTGTTCTGAGTGACTTTACCAATGGACATAACTGCCTGCTCTGATAAGCCAGTGTAGGTAAGGGAGTGAGCTGGGTGTTGCTCTGCTTTGCAACTCCATCACATCCATGGCAGCTGGGTTGTGACAGTGGTTCAGGATAGGCAAGGCTCAATCAGGCTAGAGAGGGGTTGTGCAATGAAGCCCAAGGAGGGAGAGGGGATCAGTCTGTTTTCTGATCATGTTGTGTTGTCCTGAATTTGGTACTCCTCTATTCTGAGTCCTTGTTCAAGTTAGTGAACTGATGGTGTGAGGATACCCAGCTCCCACCTCTCTCCCCATGTCCTTTAACACTAACTGTCCCACAAGTGACCAGCTGAAGAACATAAAGATCGTAGAGGTCATTTTGTGCTGGGTGTAGCACAAGCCATAAATCCTCACCAGGTGTTTCTGGATCAGTCATGTAAGGGATGATCCAGGGCTAAGTGGGAGCATATTTTTAAGCTCTCTCTTGAGTTAAAGAACTCAAACAGCAGAAGTTCTCCTGCATCCTAGACAAGATAATTGAGCTCACTGTTAAACTTTATGTTTATCTAAATCTCCCTTGTGCCTGATTCAAACCACCAAACATTGATATGCCTTTTTCCTGAAAATGATAGTTAAGTACTGTCAGAAGTCTTTCGTATATATCCACTTAGAGACTGTAAACAAACTTTATTTAAATCCTTAAGTAAACAGATTAAGCATCCCAATCTGTCATGGAGGGATGTGTTTTACGGTTCTCATGTTATTCCTGTATCTTGCTTCAGAACCCTTTCCAGCTGATCAGCGTCCTTTCTTCAGAAGTGTGCATTTGCTTTCCTCTCATCATCTCTAAATATTTTTCCAGGTCCCTGCAGTCCTGGAGACATTCCCGTTTTGGAAGCTCTTCTGCTAGATATATGACTTTGCACTTGACCGTAGTCAGACATGTTTTTTGGATAACGCCACCTTACGAAGCTCTCCAGATGGATCTCTATAACTACCATGTCCCATCATTATTTACTTCTCTGCCAATTCTTCTGTCACACAAATGGATTCTCTATTTTTCTTTTAGTTAATTGATAGATATTGAGTAGTTTTGCACCCAAAACAGATTTCTTAGGTGCTCAGTAGAATAACTCATATATAATGATGATTCTCCATTTACAATTACTTTTTTATGATACATCAGTTGAGTGGGAATTGAATTTGTTTAATAAGGGCAACATTGATTTGTGTAGTGCTATTTTTCATCAAATGCCAGAAAAGACAAAGTCAGCTGCCTTACAGAAACCTAAATATATTATATCAGTACCAGTTACTTTATCAACCAAATTTGTAAATGCATCAAAAACAATGTTAATGTTTTTGGTGGGACAAGATATTCCATATTGTCGCGTTGTTTGGTATCAATCATGCCACCTTCTTTTTATACTTCACTGACTGCTTCCCAGTTTCACAGAACTAATGCCAGGCTAAGCAGCCCAGAAGCCACACAGCACGCTATTTAGCTTTGTAAATATTTGCACACACCAGGTTATTTTCTCCAGTGCACTAGAATTGTCTTGGTATTCTGAGGTTTATTAAACAGAAATCAAAATTAAAGATTCAGGGTGGCATACACCTCGCCTAACATTAGCTTTCTAAACCCTTGGGCCTTGTGTAAATTAGTCACCTAGGCGTCTTCCATAGTCTGTGCTAAGGTATATAGCTTACAAACTGCCTGTTTGTATGGTATATTTCTGAGTAGGTGAGATGAAATGCCAGAGGATGAAATGTCCTTTGGGGTGCCGTTCTGTTTCTTTGACTATGAAATGCATGAGGTGAGCAGTTTATTTCATCATTTGAGTAGCTGGTCAGTTGAGATGCTTGCCAGCCTCAGAAAGTTCCTCATTCCTTCTTTTAATAGTCTTGTTCCCAGACATGCGTAATAATTTTTACTCATATGGGCTCTAAGCTAGACATCTTTCTTAGCTAGACATCCAGCTTCTCTGGATCAGATACACTGATATGTCTTTATTACATACCTCTGCTGAGATATTTTGGTGTCCAGGCAAGGCAATTGATCACTTAGGGACAGAGCCTGCAGCCTTTGACTGAAGGAAGGAGATTATATGGCCCTTCATTTGGGACTGTTCATACAAAGAATGGCTGCAGACCTGTGGTCTGTACACATCGCATGGCATAGACCAATGTGCAGTTCCTACATCGTTACCAATGGCAGCATCAGGAAGTTAAAGGAGACACAGTGAAAATTATTCCAGTACAGTATAAAGCAAAAGGTAAAGGAATGAAGAATGATTACAAAAAAGTTGAGGTTTCATGGATTGCTGTCTCAAAAAAAGACATCCTTTTATCTGGATTTAAATTTCCCTGTGTTAACCAAATCCAGTAGCAATTGATTTAATAAATATAAAGGTTTTTTACAGTTTTCCAAACCTATATAACAGTATAAGAAATGTCCTACTGGGTCATACTAATGGTCCTCTTAACTTAGTTTTCTACTTCCAGCAGTGCCAACTGGAGACTGTATTTAGGGAAAGCACATCAGTAGTTGATAAAAAGAGGTATTATACAAATCAGCATTGCCCTTATTAACCAAATCTGCTTCCTTGTGGGCCACCTTGGGGAGGAAACTGCTGAGGCAGTTGCCCTCCTACTTGCTGTTGGGATATCTCCTTGTGGACATTTTGGAAAGCACAGGACAGCCTCCTTTTGTGCAGTTGTTCTTCAAGCTGTTGTTCCTGGAGTCATGAGACTCTGCGCTTTCATGATTTGTTACATGGACACATCCTCATGACAGCAGATAAAAGATGGAAAAATTGACCCCTTAACAATTTCAGAAATCAGACTTAGAAAATGAACAGCAATGTTAGCATTTGAAAATGTCTCGTTATTTTAGTCCTTGACTTTTGGTGTATGAATACTTAGCACCGGCTAGTGGTTAGTCTCTCTGTGCCTCCGCTTCCTAACTTTAAAATGCAGAGAGTAATATCTGCCTCCGTCATGGGATATTGTAATTATAAATATTTTAAGATTATGAGATGTTCAGATACTGAAGAATAGGCTCTATCCAACAATCTGACCTAAAGATATATAAAATAAAGAGATTTCCAAGAAGTGGCTGGAATCTCTTCTTAAAGGGGGAAAAAATCACCGTCTGAGGAGGTTGTTAGAGCATTGGGAAAATGAGCAAAATGTGAGGGTCACCATTACAAAATAAGAACGTGGAGACATTAGAAGGATTAAAAGGAAGCTTTAAGCAGGACGTTTTCACAGGTGTCGTTATAAGGGAATCACATGGGAGTGGGAGAATTCTGCCTAGAGCTGGAAGACCCAGTGTGGACAGTCATGTCTTTTCTGCTTTCAAATTCCAATGTCACCATTGACAGGCCATGTGGCTCTGAGTAAGTCATACCGTGCATGAGGCACCATCCTCTGCATTGGTGACACAGGGGTAACAGGGGCCCTGAAAGGGAGGTGTGAGATTAGAGATGGGGAGATTCCATTAATTAATGTCTGAAACATTGTAAGCTCTTCATGGGGATATACTAGAGGAAGATCAAGAATACCACCATTTGTTAGTTGTAACATTGACTAGAAAAATTTGGAAGAACATGGACTCTCTGTTGTTATTTTAAAAATAGAATGGATGTTGTAACTGACGGAAGACAGGAATGACACAGGGACAGTTGTTCTGGTGCAGGGGCATATCACCCGCCTGATCCCTGCAGAGTTCAGTATCGGCGAGAGGTATCTGGTATCCTTTTCCATAAAGCAGGCACAGAAACAATTGTCATCTCCAGCTGTGCCTCAGACCAGTCCTGGAGCCACCTGAGGATGAATAGCTTATTCAGCCTTGGACCGCTCCTTTGAGAGGAAGAAGTGCCATGTGTGGTGTGGCTTTTGGAAGGTGGGAACCATGGGAACTACACTGAGAACAGATAGTGCATTTCCCCAGTCAGCAGGGAGACATTGCTCATGGTCTCTGCCCTCCCAAGCAGTGTTGGAACAGGCAACATGTGCTGGAAAGCCTGGCGAGGACACTGCAGAACACCTGCACTGTCCAGAGTTCAACTAGCCTTTTTCCAGGTGGAGATAGGTTCTCTTCTCCCTACTTTGAATAACCTAAACATGCTTTCAGCTGCTGTGTTTCAAGAGACAAACCATGGATGAACCATCTCACTGAATTAAAAGAACGAGAGTGCATCGTAAAGACCTTTAAGCAAACCTGCTCGTTGCCAGATAATTCAGAGGCTGCCCTGGTGGTAGACAGCAGTTGTTGGTCTGGATTCCTAGCAGCTTTCCTCTGCCTGTGACACTATCGCTTCTTTGTCCCCTCCATTCCCATTGTAGCCGTCTCACATTTAATATTTAAACTCTGCGTTCCTCAGGCAGGGCCCATTCTTTTCTTCTCTGTTTGCACACTGGCTAACACAGTGGGGTACTGGTCCATGACCAGGACTACTGGGTACTATGCTAATGATTATAATGGCAGTAATTAATAATGCTTTGTTCTTTGATCTCTGGGCTTGCCGAGGCAGTCAGCTGCTGCAATTGTTCTCTGCCCTAGGGCTGAGTGTGTAGTCAGGTTGCTTTTTTGGCTATCTGGTGGTTTAATCTCGGTGCCCCCTCCTATATGCTGACCCTGCCTTCAGACTGGCAGACTGGGGTCTCCTAAAATGGTTTTGAGGGCAGTTGGCCAGGCTGCCTTTGGATCTGCTCCTTCCATTTGGAATAGCTTGTATTCCCTTGTATGCTCTGCTGTTGGCGATACCCTTCTCAATACTCACACCAGCTCCACAATAAGGTGTCCAAATTTCTCTGCTGTGCTGCTGCCTAGTCATGATATGGCAGTGTTTTTTACACTGGTAAATATATGGATTATTCATGGGTTGCTTGTTACTTCCAAGTCCTTATATCCATACACAGCTTTTGTTGGTTGACCGGGGATTTCAAGGGGAGAAGTCAGAAGCAAGAAAATCTCTGACTAATCTGAACATATCAGGAGATCCAGGGAGGAAATCTGAGAGGGTAAAATGGTATGGATTTGTGTTTCATGTCACAAATCATACATGCTTGTGCATTGTTTTTGGATGCACTACCAGGGAAAGTTGTATGTGCAGTCCTGGAAATGTCAGTGGAGATCGTGTGAGTTCCCTGTGCAGACATGAGGGACAGAGGGAGATTGCCCAGAACCTGAGCAAATGGTTTCTCCACTTAGAGCTTAAATTCCCCTGATAATGCAAGTGATGAAAATACTAACCGCAATGAGAATGGGTGGATTATTTGCCTCCCCCCCCCCCTTTTTTTTTTTCCTTTTTAAAAATCGTTCTAAGGCCAGTACTGGTCCCTCAGCAATTGAAGAGGCTCTCACCTAACTATCCCGCTAAGTAGCTGAACTGTATCCTGCTGATACCAGCCGTGCTGCCAGGGTCTGAGTGGAGTCACTGGCACAAGCCAGCTAAAAATAATGTGGATACCTGAGGTCCTAAAGAGAGGCTAGAGAAAGGTATGGCCTCTTCTCCCCTGCAAGAACTCTAACACTTTCTCCAGAAGTGGAGTCATGCCATCAGCTTGGAAGGTTTCTGCAGCTGTGATACCACTTAGATCCCCATATACCAGAGTGGCATTGGGAGGCAGAGTGTGAGGAGGTAAGAGTCTGGAAAAATGGGAACTGAAACCCTCTTGCCTTTATTCCAGACTCTGTCAAAATAATTTCCAAGCCACCCAGAACAGCCTGAATACTGCACAGGTCTAACATCTAAAGAGGAAACTAAACTAGTGAGTCACTCCAGGAGGGTTGGGCTAAGGCAGCAAAGTTGGAAACTTCATCCCTTTGTCAAAGCTACAGGAGACCAGGGGATGGCCTGGACTGGCAGGATTAGAAATACAAGGGCGTTAGAGAACACGGTAAGAGAGCTAATCCAGCTTTTGGTGACCTGCCTGAACAAACAGCTACCACAGAGAGCTGAGAAATGTGATATTTGTGCTTGTGTGAGAACCAGCCCAGAGGAATGGTTATTATCATCTGCTGAATTGGACAGTGCATGGTGGAAAGTCAGGACAGATCTCTTCTAGCTGGAGAATGTGACTTATCCAAAAATGATTGATTGTGTCTCAGGATTTGCTGAGTTTTCCAGGTTATTCAACATAATTTCAGCTGCAGTAGTGGAGAGGACAAAAACTCTCTTGCAGCAAACCCATCTGTTCATTTTGGAGTTCCAGAGCAGGTCATATTTGACACAAGGCTTCAGTTTTCTTGTGAGGTCTTTTGAGGCATTTGCAAGCACCTTGCCACATCCAGGTCCCATTTTGCTTGGGGAAAATGTTTCCTGCAGTGAAGACAATCAAAGATTTCCTTTCTGAATCCTCATACTCCCATCCCCTCCTCTTGGCAAAGCAATCAATACCTCTAGCAATGGATTCAGCCTTGCAGATGAACTGTGGGAAGAGAGCTGAGGCCCAAACATCTCACCCTGCCAGATCCTTGCTGGCTGGACTCCTTAAGTCTACAAAAGAAAGAAGATCAACATAAAACATCTGAAAAGCAGAACTTGGAACAGTCAGCTTCTTCTGAATACTAAACTCCCGAGAGTTTCTTTTCCAAATGAGATGGGGCAGTGCAGGGAGGAGCCAGAAACCTCCAGTTCCATTTTATTAGTGCATTAGCAAGAATCACCCATTAGCTCATTCTCATCTTGCTGCTTCACTTAATGGATTTCAGATACACTCTGATGTCTACCCTGAGAATAACGCTGACACTTTCTGATCCCTAGCCTGTCCTCCAGATCCTCTCCTTGCAGCTAGGAAAAGAGAGATGTTTTCCTGCAATCTGGGAAGAATTGAAGGATCCAAGTGCATTTAAATGCTGGTAGGCAAATGTCGTTAAAGGGCAGAATAACCCCTGATGCAGGGTCACACCATCGTGTGTAGAGCTGTTCATTCTTGTGCTGTATTGATGTTTCATTCCCATTTTCTTCTGTTTAATGAAGGGTTCACAGTCCTTCCCTTTTCATAAAGGGACTGTGGTATTTATTATGAACGTTCAGACTCCCTGCTCATGGGGCAGTTAATGAGCATGTAGTAAACAAGTAAGAGCCTGTGTAAACAAGAAATGAAGATAATTCTTTATTCACCTCGACCACAAGAGTCCTGAGTCTCTGAAGTCTTGGCAACCCCCAAACTCAGAGTTCCCCCCTCCAGCAGGATGAGACATTAGCTAGTGTATCAAGCAATTACATAGGGTATTTTTTTCTGCAGAGCTGTGACATCATGCCTGGCAGCTCCCCAAGGCACCAGATCCAATTACCTGAGTCACCAGCAAAGGGAAATTGCCAAGGGGCTGTCACTGAATTCAGCTCTAGTGAATGCAAGAGCAGAAAAAGCCAAGTGAAATGTCTGACAGCAGACAGGGGGAGGGAGAGGGGAGGAAAGGAGCAGCAGCAGCAGTTCCTCATCAGAGTGATGGAAGGAGAAATGGGTAAGGAAGGGACGAAAGAAATCCAGGGAGAAGCAGCTAAGAAAGAGCCACAGGGGAAACTCTGTAAGGGGAATTTCCAAGTATTGCCTCTGTCCCACAGAAGAGATGATTGGAGCTACTAGATTGACACAGGTCAAATGCTTTTGGAGGGTTTTTTTGGTATGTAATTTAAAAATTAATCTTCACTGTCAATGGAACCAATGCCCTTTTCTTTTGTGATCCCATCTGGAACCTCCTTTTCTAATTTGCTGCATTTTCCAGCTTTCTGCTAAAGCTGTTTTCAGCGGACCTCCTCGGTGCTCGCTGTTCCCTGCCCTGGGTTATGTTCCCTTTGCAGCTGCAATATCTTCCTTGCCTGGAGGAGTTTGCAAGGAGTACAAGGTTCCTCTGAAGCTGGCACGTGGAGCCTTGTTTTCATAACCAGGCCTCTGGAGGCTTCTGTTAATTACTTCACCAGAATTCTTATATATAGCAGCAAAATGAAATTCCCCCAACACAGGGAAGAAATATAGGCCTCCATTGCCTAAGGAGCCAGCAGTGAAGTGTGACTTTAACATGCACAAAAGTATACCAGCCATTACTGATATCAAAACCCTGGCATAAATAGGTTCCCTATACAGATCACATTTGCAAAACGGGAGGCACTCACAGGAAGAATTTCACCTGTGTGCAGCATAACCAGCTACAGTCACAGAAGGAGGTTTTATGTGCTTGCACACAGGCAGCGCACACACACAGAATTAGGCAGAAACGCAAGCACACGCAGATATACCAGGTGAGAGGAATAAAGAGAGTCCATAAACCACAGAAATACGCACTGCTCACAAGCACAGATTGAAGTACTGTGCACACACAAAAGCTATTAAGATGTAGATGCAGCCTCATTAATCTGGGCTGTTTTACAAACCTTATTCCCTAGCTTTCATAGGGGATTTAGGTGATAAATGAGGCTATTTTGAAACCTGGCAAAATGCCGCCTTCCTCAGAATAAAAATCTTATATAATGTGTAAAGCACAAGGCGGGGGGGGGCATCTCCAGGAAGGAACACATGTCTGGGCGTGTGTTTGCATGTAAACTATTAGCTTTATCTCCACTGCAGTGCATTTGTGCAAGTATTCGGTGTGTCTGTGCTGTGGGGGGAGGGTATTGATGTACTGCTGAGGCTATGTGAACTGATTTGTGCATCAGATAGGAAGAGAAGGGACCTTTGAATGTGGATCTCATACCTGCCCCCTTCCCCAGGTTGGAAAACTTGCAATAGCTGACCTTCAGGGTCTACTACAAAGGTTATGGGTTAAGCAGGAATAAGGGCCTTAATTTATCATGGGTGGGTTGGGGAGCTGTCTAGCAATAAAGATATCTTGTCAGCATCATGACCTTTGCTTTGTGTTTCTGAACTTCTACTACCGGTACCCTAGGGGTTTAGGAGAAATGAAGGATATGAGCAGATAAATGGGTACGTGTATGATATGACTATCTTGTTCATTAATTGTGGAGCCACATGCTAAAAATATTTACATACATCTTTTCCTTTCCCCTCCTGCATTAATTTCAGAATTATGGACACTCAGGAACTTAGCGATTAGCTTTTATTGAGATTGCCTCTGGCAGTGCAGACCCTCAAGCAGCTTTGAACAGGTGCCGCTGACAGAATCTTCCGTCAGTGAGTGATGCTTCGTCTCCTGTAGACTCATGCCCTTCTCCCTAAATAGTACAGTAACACGTTATCTCTACATCTTTACAACACTGCATTTGGGTAGGAAACTGCAGATAACGCAAGTTGCCTGTGTGCTGACTGGGCACCAGTACAGGGAGGCTGACTGGTCAGCTGGCTGCTACCACAGTGTACCACAGTTAGATTCTGCCCCCCTTCCCCCCTGTAGAGACACTGATTTGCATTGCAGTACTTTATACAGCCATTCATTTTCATGAAACTTATTGCATGAGATTTTTCCTGGGATTTAATTGCCTATGAGAGTTCTATGAATTGGACTGCAACTCATCACAGTGTTAAAAAGGTAACAAAGGAGAGGGGTGTGTAGGAAGCACACTCACATAAGCTTTCTTTCCTTGGGAACGTAGTCTAAAGAATATTTACTTCTCTCACCAAGCAGAATTTACCTGGCCTAAGACTGAAGTTAGGCAAGATTCGGACCTGTAACACCAGCAGTCTTCGAGTCCGATATCTCCCTGCAGGGGAAAAAAAAAAGACAGCTTTATCCTATTGGAAAGCTATCGCCAAGGTGGTGGATGAATTATGGTAGGGTAAAGAGTTGATTTATTTCTTTAAGATTACCTCCCCCCACCCCTGTTTCAGATAATCATTTCCATATCTGAAATAACTGACTGATATAATACCATAGTCTGTCTTTCACCAGTTTTCTCTGGGCATACTCTCCTAACTGGATTTGTGGAGCGTATTTGCAGAACACAGAGGCACACCCAAGCTAGCTTTCCTTGGGTTAATTCAGGTTAACCCACTGCTGCTGGAGAAATGTGATCCATAGGTAGCTGCCTCAACAATTACCCCATTCCCAGGAATTCCCACTGCCTCTGCAGCAACCCGTCCTGCTGCGCTTCCCTTGTCCTCCTCCCCATGTGTGCTAGGTGAAAATCAGGCCTCTTGCATTTCTCTCAGGCAGAAACGTGTTTGCCTGCAACTGCAGCTCCAGTTCTGCAGCCGCCAGGGCAGAAGGCAGAGCGCTGCAGCAGGGCGAGCATGTCGGGCATGTGGGGCGCGCAGAGGCCGGCGGCCCAGCCAGGCACGCGCCATCGTCCATGCGCAGAGCGATTGCACAAGGCCTGCGCTCGCCGGCTGTGCGTGCACGGAGCGAGGGCTCAGGGCACGTGCTCTCCATCTGTGCCTGCCTGCAGTGAGTGCACGGGCATGCGCTTTCCGCCTGCCTGTGGGCAAAGTGGCCTCTTGCTCGGGACTGCCTGGCATCAGGCACGTTGTCAGAGCTGTGGTGGGAACAGGGGGCTGCCCCCAGAGAAATGGCCTCGTTCCTCTCTTTTCACTTGTGCAAAATTTCTGGGTGAAAAAGAGGAATGTGTTGAGGAGCAGCCCCAAAGGTAGTTCAAGTGCACAGATCTGTGATATGTTTATACGTGCTGTTTACAGGATGGACTTAGTCCCCGGGTATATCAACAGTCTGGTTCCAGGAGGGACTGCGGTATAGTGCAGAGATCCTACAGCCCCTCTAACAGTCTGGACTGGGTGCTGGGAGCAGTCCGGCTGCAGTGGCACTGAGCTCGACTCACAAGATTTGCTGTGCTTGCTTTGTCATGTATAGGTTTGGTTTTGTTTTGAATCAGATTGTTCATCACATGTCTCTTCATTTGAATTCAGTGGCCCCAATGTAATGGCATCTGGATCCTGAATAGGTCCTTGACGTGTCGCTACTGCGACAATAATGCCAATAATGATAATAACAGCAAGGGATCACAAGTGCAGCACAAAGTACTTGCTTCTAGCCTTCAGATGGATCAATACTCTGACCTTCAAAGTCAAGGCATATTTATCTACTGACGGTCTTTTTAATACTTATTTGGAATTTTAATGTGTTTTTATACTGCCCCTCTGCAATTTCAGCAATTCAGTTTGTGGTACCAGGGTATCTGTGTGGCTCGGTAAGTAGTGGCATTGAAAATAGCCTCTGTAAAAGGTATCAGAAAGCTTCACGCTCTTTCTAAAATGGCTGCTTTGTAGCACACATATCTTAGAAGGAATAAATGGCGATAGGTGGTTAGAGATTTGTCTGCAGTGACCTGAATGATTCATTGACAACAGGGGTGTGTGTGAGCGGGTGCAGAGAAAGCCATGCAGCTCAGCCTGCCTGTGAGCCTGCTGTCAACCAGGGAGTGCTGCGCTGTCCCCCTGTGCCCAAATCACGCTTGCAAAAGCCCCAGAGCGTGGCTGTTTGAGCCTGCTTTATCCTCCCTGGCCCAGGTGTCAGCCGGGCTGGTGGGTGTCACGTAAGCAGGAGCTCATCTGGGATGCATCTCGGGTAGCTGGCCTGAGCTTCAGCTGGCCATGATGGCGTGTCGTGATCTGTGTCCCCCGGGTGCCTGATCTGCAGAGGACACTGGTCTCTCTCCTCTGTCTGCTACTTCAACTCAAGCAGCTTTAGAGACTCGCATTTTACATTTTGGAGACAGGCACTGTAGTCCCGAGGGGGAGACAAAATGGCTGTCATGGGTATTTGCATATATCCCTATTTATACGTGGGGTTTTAGGCATGGATAATGTACAGTGCAATGCAACCTGTACATGCATAAATGGAGCCTGCTTTCAGCCTCAGCACGCACAGTGGCACGCACTCAGCCTTTTCTTTACAATAGCGCTGGTCCCTGGCTCTGGCCGGCATGCAGCGCATTCCAGCAAGGAGTGAGATTTCACAGCTGAACTGCCTGAGGTGGCCCTATTCTCCTGCCTCCTGTTGTTGCACAATAAGGGATGGGGTGTCTAACCAAGACTTCAGCTCTCATGTTGCTGGCGGGGCAGTGGAAACAGCAGCAGCATGATTTCTAATGAAATGCACCCCATGACCTGTTCTGTCCAAAGCAGGAAGCTGTTTCCCAAGGGCCTCCTCCTGTCCCTGTGTCCCTGGGCTAGCAGGGGGGCTCTTTGTGGTAGGCTTGGGACCCCCAAAGTGGATGGGTTTTCCACATTGCGTACACAGCCTGCTTCCTCCTTTTAGAGGATGCAAAACATGTGCCAGGGGCTGGGTCTGCAGCGTT
>NW_008824356.1:6229964-6232728 GCF_000699105.1 Pygoscelis adeliae | reverse complement strand
GGGAGGGAGCAGAGGATAGACAAGAATCCCCCTTCTGCCATGAGAAATCTGTCCTCCTTCCTCCTCCCTCCCTGTCCTCCCCCATTCCCTCATATTTTGGTATCTCCACATCTGTGCAGAATTTCAGGCACTTGGGGCTCCCAGGAGATAGCGTCATTTTTGTGTTAAAGATGCTTATTGAATTTGACAAATGATGATTTATGACAGGGCAACCCACATGGGGCGCGGTGAGGAGTCTCAGCGCCTCGTCACGGACCGGGAATCTGTTTCATTCCCATCTCAGCTCCTCGCCTGCCTCTCATTGTAGCTCAGAGCAGATCAGACTCGACAGATGCTGGGAATGTATTGCTTAGCTGAGAGAGAGAGTGCAAGAGAGACCACGACAGAAACAAAGAGAGCAGAGTGATGAGGAGCTCATCTCTCAGTGTCTCTCCCTTTAACCTATGACCACACCTCCCAGACCTTGTAGGACATTCAGAATAAATAAATTAGCTTTAACTGCCCTGGTAGCCTGGGTTTGAATCCAACTTCACTGAATTTTCTGCATGTCATGACAGTCTAAATTCAGTTTTCAGGCCCCGTTTACTGTCCTCTGGGCCAACTGAGGGCTGAATCTTCTGGATGCAGCTTACCCAGATCTGTAGCAGTCCCTCCTTGCTACTGTCTCCTCTGGCCATTCCACTTCCACTGTGCAGCTTTGTCCTCCAGCATCCTCGCTGTTCTGGTCCTGGAGCCCACACACACAGCTCTGCCTCTGCACTTCAGTCCTCACCGCAGATGCAGAGAAAGTCGAGCCAGGCCAGTTCTGGCAGGACTTGGAAACTGAGGCTTTGTGCTGCACCGCGCGACTATGGCTGTGCTGCTTCCAGAACCAGTTCAGGTCTCTGAGTGGCTTTGCCACTTTTGCAAAATGCAGAGCCCAACCTGATAAACCTGCCCCGGGCAGAACCAGCGGGGTTGTTTCAGGAGCACACTGCTGGAGCTGCAAGGGCTGGGAACTACGGTGCAAAGACACCTGAGAGATTTCGCACAAATCCTGCTGGATCCAGCAAGGCCTGTTAAGCCTGGCTTAGCACCGACCTGGCCAGACCTGGGCTCCCTTAGAACAAAGCAGGTGTCTTTCCACTGTGCTCTGAGCATGATGAAGCTCTCTTAGTTCAAGCACTATATAGATGCAGAAAGGCAGCTCATGTCTGGCAACATGCCCAAGCTAATAAACCCTCCCAAACCCAGAGTGCTGGGAAGCACAATGTGGAGACACTTGAGTGGTCCTGTTGGGAAGCAGCCCAGGTCCAGCAGGGTTGATACTGAGCCAGAGCTAATAATCTCTGCTGGACTCAGGCTGAGCTTGTGCGAACGACTGGGTGTCCCCGCATTGCATTTCCAGCACATCCTGTGGGCCCCACATTAACGGGGCTTTCTGCTGTCTGAGGTATATCCCAGCCCCCTTATCTTGGGTCATGGAAACTTGACAGTAATGTCTCGGGGAGAGACGGCGTATGCACCAGTCCTCTCGGTGACAGCAGCATGTGAGAGGCAGGAGGGTGGGAAGGTCTGGAGGGAGACACTCCTCTGCTGGCAGGGACCTCAGCGTGGTGAGGGGGAGGCTGGGCAGCACATGGCTGCTCCAGATGGAAGCCATTAACCGGGAATGTCTGTGATGTGGTCTGGAGCAGTGTAAACAAGAGCCATGAATTATCCAGCACCTTGTAAGCAGGGCTGGAAAGGATCCCCTGCCATCCTCTCCTTCCCTCCCTCTTTTCCTATCTCCCTCCTTCCTTTCATCTCCTCTCCCTTGATTCCCCATATTGTTGTAGACATTTCTTTATTTCCATGTGTGGTTAAGTAAGCCTGTGCTTTCTTCAGTCCTGCTTTTAACCCGTGCCGCTATTCCTGAGAGAAGGGGGAAGGCTAGAGCTGGAGAGGGGCCAAGGTCTCATGTACCACCTCTGAGCTAAATCAGCCCTCGGGTGAGTGAACACAGATCACTAGCTTGCTGGGTACATCCACCTCCCCAGACACTCCTGCCAGCAGCAATGCCCTCCCAGTAGCCCTGCCAGTGACTCCGACTGGTCCTGTTGCCTGTTATTGTTCAGTGGGCTGACTCCCAAGGAAGGGGAACATCATCAGCCTGCTGAAGGTCTCAAACAACTCAATATTCTGTCACGGAGTCTAAAACAGCTTACAACAGTGCTAGTGAAGTATCCTGTCTTCTTAAAGCTCCAGAATAGTGTCTTTCAGGCTGTCTGAATACAAAGATCAGTGGAAAGGGTTGAGGAGAGAGTGACTGGGCAGAAACGTCTCCTACCTGGCAGGTACTGGTGGAGTGGCTAAGCTGACCATACTGGATGCTCCTCCCTATTAACTGCTTCTTCTCCAGACAGCAAAATCAAACCATAGATTTATGTTTATACATCTCAGTGATCCCAACTAGAAGCTCTAGAAACTATAAATACTAGGATCTCTTCACTCGCTATTGAAATGTAGCTATTTCTGGCAAGGAAGAAGGAAGTTATTTAACAGAGCATAGCAACCCTATGCAACATTTGAAGTAGCAGGATGCTGCATCCAACCATCTATGATATGGAAAATTTAGGAAGCAAAATGAAATTGGTCAAATTGGAATAGCAATTAACACCACGGTTCTCTAGCAGAGCCACGCGTTATTTCAGGGCCAGGAAAATAATTTCAATTTTGAAAACAAGATGAGTCTTCTAGCTATACCACGTGCCCAGCACAGCACTGGTTTGTGGGATCACTCCTC
>NW_008824356.1:6222585-6229900 GCF_000699105.1 Pygoscelis adeliae | reverse complement strand
GCCCCATCCTGTAGCACCTATTTACCTTGGACTCCTCTGAGAAGGTGTCGTCCAGTCAGACACCTCTGCGTCTGAGCCCTGATGGGAACACTGTCCTGAGTTAGATGGCTTCAGAGCAAACGTCACGAGTGTCTGCATTTCTAATTCTGCAATAGCAAATTATAAGTTTGTTCTGTTTTAGCCTGCCAAATGCATGAGGGGGAGATCTTAAATGCTTCTGAATAAAGGCATTGTAATCCCCGCCAATCTCTGCTGTTAGGGTGGATGTCATCTCTCCAGGACAATGGATGGGGCATGGTGGGCTCCCTGCAGCGACACGTGTCCCAGGAAGCTATGCAGCTTGGTGGCAAAATGGCTTTTGACGGAATCTAATATGGATGGCAGTACCTCAGAAAGCAGATGTCAGGAGGAATAAGCCCCGGCCAGCTGGACTGCTGCATGATTTAGACAGCAGCTTAATGTCTGTTCCTTACCACCTCCAGGAGGGTGTCTCTGCTAATAGGGCTTCTTCCTGTCAACAGCCGTTCTCAGTTTCTTGAACAGTAATGAAGCAAAACTGCTTTGGGGAGAAAAACGTAGACGAGAGTGGGCAACACTCCAGACCTTTCCCAGGGTTCTTGTGAGCACATCCAGAAGGTCACGTCTACATCTACGCCATGGGGCAACCCGCAACACGATTCTTCTAGCAATCCCACGACCTGATCTTTATTAGTGGGGTTACTCTGTCCGCTTTGTGGATCCCTGTCCTACTGCCCGCTGCGGAGCCAAAGAGTCAGAGTAATGTTGTTACAGTTCTAGTGATTTCTGTGAGTCCAATTAGGATGCACCATTTTAACTCCAGGAATGGAAGTGGCCTGCTTATTAGATCTGGGCTGTAAAATGGTCTGGATAATCTCTGATCACTAGCAGTATTTGCCTGGAAAAGGAGTGGTAGTCAGATATGGTAAATACAGTATACACTTAAAACAGATAGAAGTTTCAGGTTTTAGGGATCACTCCCCCGGTTCAAGGAAATTTCTTTCACTGTATACCGCAATATACCCTTGGCCAGGTATTCTGGCCTGAGAATAGCCAATACCTGCTATTCTCACTGTCCTCTAAGGCTTCATCAAGTGGACACTGTTAAAACTGGTCTTCACGAAGTAAGTCAATCTGGTAACCCTGTGCTCATGTTTTCAGAGATTTTAAGGACAGAACAGATCATCCACTGTGGCTTTTTACATAATGCAAGCCCTAATTTTAATTCAGCTGGGGCACACCCTATCCATTTTCACTTTCAAAGATAATAAGGATAAAGTATGTCTTTGCACAGTCCTAGTATTTAAAGCTGGAGAAGCCCTAATTGGTCTCATTTCATGTGTCTCCTGGGGACCGACAGAGGATCATTTCCTCTACCAAGTGCAGATACAAGTTCTAAATGATTCAAAAGATGGTGTTTCCACTGCTTTCCTGGAAAAAAAAAATCTCCTTCTGCAAAAAGATCTTGCTTAGTTTCTCCACTATTCCTAGTATTATCTCTATAAATACAATAATTTAAACATCTGAAAATGTTTTCATCTCAAAAGAGGCTACCAACTTTCTTTGTGCACTGCATCTCGGGGGTTTATACAGCTTTTGCCTGCCTCCAAATTCACCTTAGTCTCACTGAAAAGACATATATTTTCAGGTGTAAAATCCCCAGATCCTTGGGTCCACCACTTTCTAATTTTCTTGGCCACCTCGAGAAAGCTCTGCCTGTCATCCAAGCTGAACCCTCTGCTTCAGAGCACACCCAACAGTGAGGAGCTTGCACAAGTACCAAGCCTTGGGCGTCTCCGCAGCCAGGAAGCTGCTGCCGCCCACTGGGTACATCAGTGCCAGAGATACTGTCTCCATAGCAACGCAGGGCTTTTTGTTTTTCTGATGAACAGTTTAAAAGAACAGAAAAAGCACACCTGGAGTTGCCGTATCAGCTGTGTCATTCCCCCTTTCCTCAGCGTGCTAGAGTCAACAAGAGACAGTACCTCGGGTTTAGCAGGCTTAGGGCTGAACATCCCAGGAGGCAGAATGAGAGCGAGTGAAGTGTACAAGAGAGAGGAGAAGCGTAGTGGGGTGTATTATTGATTTAAGGGTGGGTTTGGGTTGGTTACCTTACTACTGTCATATGAGGGGCTTTACATGGGAATAGCTTAACCACATCAGCCTGCTGTATATTCTCTACCTGCTACATGTGTTGCTGAACATTTGAATAGGACTAATTTTTGTATCCCTCATTTGTAAAGCCAGAGTCTCTAAGTGCCCCTAGTTCAGCTGCACATGTCTTACAAGGTAGAAAATGATCATCTAACGTATTTTGGTCAGTACTTTAAAAAGGTTCTTTAGATATGTCATTATTTTCATTTTCTATGTCTAGTGCTAGCAGCAAGTGCATTGCTGCTGTTGTCCGCTGTGTGAGAAAGCCTCTTTCTGCAGCACTTAATGGCTTATGGGGTATCAGGCAGGAAAGCTGTTACTGCCATGGGACCATAAATAGCCCATTCTGGACTGTATGTGGTTTCATTAACTTCTTTGCCTCCTTACGGCTCGTTCTTCAGGTAATTTTTTGCTCTGTTCTCAAAAGGGAGAGCAGACGATCCTGTTCCTTCCCTGCCCCACTCCAGCTTCTGTTGCATACAGCAGTTTTAGCAGACAATTTTAAAAAGAGGTGATGCTGGCTGGCTGTGTCCAGCGCAGGAAGAGGCAGAGGAATCAGGCTCCCTGCCATCGACCTCTAACTTCAACAGGCGGGATGTGGGAAAAAGCAAAGCCCAACCCCAGCCAAATAAAGCTGGCCTGCAAAAGACCTTCATTCCTGAGGAATTTTTGAATTAAATACTGGCTACAGCCAGCCAGATTCCACTGAAAATGACTATGTCAACTGGTTTTAAATAACAGTCTTTCATGTATATGTTTTTTATGTTGCTTCCCATTGTCTGTTGATTTCCCCGTAGACACTGGGAAATGAAATCTTTTGCTCAACACATTTTTGCTCCTTCTTATTTGGCAAACATGGATTTTTGAGTCTGACTGGAAACAAGATGGCTGGCTATGCATCGCTCACCGTCTGCTCCCCGAATGGCCAGTGGGAGGAGGTGACAGCTGCCCTTGCGCAGCCGACAAAATCAGTGCCTCCTTTGGGTTTTCTGGATGCCTACGACTCGTTCCTGTAACAGTCCCTGTTACTCTTCCTGTTATTTTAGCCGTGCTGCAGGAGTCCCCCTGTACTCCTTATGGAACAAGCCAGTCCTGACTACACTGGGCTTCCTTTGTAAATAGACAATTCATTTCTAAACCTTCTCCTATAAGAGTGCCAGCTCCAGTGTGCAACAGTAGCCACAGATTGCAGAATTATTTTTGTAACTTACCTACCTCCAGCGTTGGGCCAGGAAATGAGAATTAGTCCCCCTGAGGACACAGTGCCCTTATTACACTGTATTAGAAGAAGTCCGATTTCTTTAGAAAAAAAATGGAACAACTAAAGCCACCTGAATCCCTCTGTCTGGAAGAAAGTCTGACAGAGACTTGGAAAAGGCAGCTACAGTATTCCCTGAAATTACTGAAAGCAAATGGTAATGAGGAGCAGCTGGAAAGAAAGAAATCTTCCACATGGCTGTGTGTGCCATCCATATTGGCCCAGATTGTATGGCTATGGCCTGAAAATATAGACAGATCCCTTACAAGCACCCTTGTGTTCCATACCGTTGCTACAGTATGGATTTATTTTTAACGGCACCCAGAAGTGCCATGAGAAAGCACACAAGGCTGCCTCCCCACAGGATGAGTCCGTTGCTGTTGATGTTACTGCAGCACCTAAGAGTTAGTGGCTCTCCTGCTGTCAGAGTAGACGACTTCTTCTCAGGGTCAGTAGCACATGACGCTGTTATTCAAACATTTCGGTAATACTGTAGATCTTGACCACAGTTGGTTGTCTTCCATCTGTGTCACTGCTTTGATATATAACATTAGGTGAGCGTAATGTCCCATTTGGCTTTTGACTGGCAAAAATAAAATAATCTTTTACAGCCCAGCATTGTATGGAAAGACCTTCAGGGCAAATCTGAAGCCTCCCCTTAAACCTCACCAGTATAGCTTCGGGCTTGGCCTGGGCCTCCGTTGCCTGGAGAAAGCACCTCAGTCATAATCTACCATTTGATCTGCTGATTCATTTCAGCATCTTGGATTTAAGTGAGCAGGTAAGGAGGAAGAGCAAGGGAGGGTTGACTGCATGACCTCTAGTGCCATAATCTGGCGGAAGTAGGCTTTTCTAATGGTTTCTAATCTCTGGACTTCTGGGTTTTTTTCCAAAACTGCTTGATACCTAAACTGTTCCCTGGGGTGTAAAGTCATCTGTAGCTACCATATCATACTTGGAGAGAGACACAAACCTAGGAATTTCATTTGTTTGAGTTTGTCTCACTTGCTATGCCAAGTGTTTGTAAATACATAGGAAGTAAAACAAAACATAGTAGGTCCACTGTCTTTAAATCATTAGAGTTGGTACCTAATTCATGGAGACACCACAGCAAAAGCTGAGATGAGAAACAGTTTGAAGGAAGACAGGTTCTTCCTCTCTTCATAGCAAGAAAGGAGCATATTGATATTTGCCAGAAGGACACAAAGCGGGAAGTGAGAGCCATTCCGAGGAGTGAATGGACAATACAATAAAACCAAACCTTCCTCATGGGGTGAGAGGGTAGCTGGTCTTTCAAATCCAAAAGCAGTTTCTCTTTCTGCCAGGAATTAAGTATATGTCTTATATTCAATTATGCCTTTGAGTACATAATCTGGACTCTGAGGAGAAGAAGGGAGACCATGGTTATGATAATTAAATTGTTTTTGCTTTACAGTGTAGTAGGGGTGGCATTAGCTGGTCATCTCTGGAGTTTGTCCTTTATTCTTAACATCCTGACCTGTAGGAAGGAGCCAGGCAGCAGCTACTGAGTATAGAGGAGTCGGTGCCAGGGGACAGCAAGGGCTGGTGACTCCCTGGGGACGGGGTGCAGGGAGCTGCAGGGAACCCCGCGGGGCTGTTTAAAAACAGCATCAGAAACCGCATGCCATTTTCCTGGTTTGGGGTCGCCAAGTGGCTGGGGCTGGTCTCCCTGAGCGTGCTCCCGCTACTCCTTTAGTCTGAGTGAGCTTGGTCTGAGTTAGTTAACTACATTTAAATCTTTTATGCATCAGTTTTGTGTGACTTCATTGTCAATCCATAAGGAATTTGGCCTCTTTTAAGTGATTTCCATCTGTAAATAGAATGTGCTCCTGGCACCCTTCCAGCAGAGAGAGCTACTGGTGATGCCTGCGCAGCACCAAGCAGTATCATACAGAGATGCTCAAAATTAGATAGGAGAGCTAATTTGGGTCAGGAGAGAAATGTAGCTATGTTAGGTACATACATTTAAAAGAGAGGGTAAGGAGCCCAGTGAGAGAGCTACGTTAATGCAACTGCATTGCTTTGGGTACTAGGGTTGACTTGGACATCTCTTAACTGCACTGTATGGTGGACACCCCTTAGAGACTTCACTTTACATTTCTAGCTGCGTACATCCCTCAAGTGCTCTAAAGTGCTTCTGACGCAGAAGAAGTATTCCCTACTGAGTCACCCCTTTCACTTCCACAGTGCCACAGCTCTGGCCCTGTGTGGGGACACTGGGGACTGACACAGACTCTTTAGCAGCAGTACCCCAATGAATCACCCCTATGGAAACAGCCGGAAATTGTGTGTGTGACATTTGCAGAGCTTCCAAAGATGTAACTCTAACTATATTCAGCCCAGGCCGTGCACGTATCTGTGAGGTTTCCACTGCCTTCTGCCCAGAGTGCCATGTGTGTGAAATTGTTCAGACTCCTGTTTTGACTAGAGGAGGCCTAGCCAGTTGCAAACTAAGAATAGCTAAAATATAACTGTCAGCATTAATATATATACACACACATAAAAAAATTAACTGCTAGTAAAAGAATGTAAAAAATGGAGCGTGTCAGTAAAATATTTTGGCATTTCATTGGTATAAATACCCAGACTCCCTAAGCACTTTCAATGCATAATCTAGATTTACTGCCTTTTCGAGATGGCTGAAGTGGTAGATTCTTTAAAGCTTGACATGACTGACCATAAGCATGAATTGTACAAATCCAGAGTTACAATTTTACGGCCTGTGTGAACACTTTCAACTGTGTGCTTTAGAGATTTATTGAGGTTCTCTATGTTTGAAGTGTTTTTGTGAAGAAAATTAGAATGTCAGTTAAAAATGTGAAAATGACCAATAAATTCTCTTCGGTTTTGGGAGGTCGAAGGAAAAAATCTGTTGGTTTGCATCTCAAATAAAAGCCCTCCTCAAAGGAAAATCAATTTTTTCCTTCATCTTCTTTCCTATTTTTTAAAGTTGATTCAACTTGATGAAGGTTACCAGGCCAAGAACTTTAGACCTGGAGGATGAAAAATGTCTAAGCTTCACACAGCCAGGAAAATACAAGTAGCGACAGGACAAGCTTCCCCTGTGTGCTGTTCCCCAGCCAACATGTTGGTGCTTTCATTCATGCAGTTCTCAGCTTCCTAGACTACTGCATAAAGTTAGGTAGTAATTGGATGGAAACCCTGTACCTCATTTCAAGAGAGCGTATAACAGCCGTCACCTTTCAGCATCAAGAAGACCTGAACTGGTGACTTAAACAGAAGCCACATCTACACTCTTCTAGTGCAAGCAACCGTATTTCAGACTTGACTCAGCTCATCACCTCCCACCCTCATTGCTTCAGATTCCCGCTGAGACTGACTGCAGAATGATGAAAATAGCAAGACAAGGCATTTCGTGTTATATTTCTGATCTGTAAGGAAAAGCAAAGAATGAGAAATGTCAGGAGTAAAGCCAGCCTTAGGAGATATCCTCTTCCCAGACAAAAGAGATTTGGAAGCACAACCACTTTATTTTAATGCCTTTCTGAATAAAACCTCTGCATCTCTTGATGCATTGGCCACCACTAATGTGATCAAATCATACTTAGACTGACTGTGTATTTCTAAAGCACCTATCACTGCTGCAGCTAGGAGACAGATTACAAGAATTAGAAGAGACATCGCTGCAGTTCCATTTATACCATATTCTCTGTCCCCCCTAAGGCATTTGAAGATGGATTCTCTGGTCTCTGCTAAATTTGCTTTGCAGTGGTTATGGAGCATAGAGAGAACTCAAACAGGCAGGAGATTCCCACAGGAAAATTCCCTCAATACAAGGGAGGTCTGTGCCAGTTGTATAGCTGTCTCTTCTCTGCTGGCTGTCCCTCATCCCTCTACTCTCAG